>NC_089827.1:7403743-7768743 GCF_035046505.1 Tiliqua scincoides | reverse complement strand
GAAAGCTTAAATGAATGCTCTGCTATCAGTTGGCAATGTTTCTTGGCAAACTAACAAAGGGTCTAGCTAGCTAACTACAGACACCTGCAAGAGATGAACTTTAAAAGACAGCACACATTTTGATTAGATAAGCAAGCGTCCTTGAACAAGTCAAAGCAAGACAAGGCTATTCCCCTTTTGAAAGTAATGAGTGGGCGAGAAGATGAAAGGGACAGAGTGGAAAGTACCAGGAAACTTCTGCTTTGGGAGACTTTGTTTGAATTGTAACTGAAATAGAGGCAGGCCAGAGGGGACTAAAAGTTACTTGAAAAGTTTAAGAGAGCAAAGAAGCTGGCTGAAGCCTTAGTTCAGAGAGATTACACTTTAGCAGGTGCTAGGCAACCACTGAAGAGGAATGAGGTCACTTCTTAGCAAGGACATACACCACTGTGCCTGCCAAGGGCAAAAGACATATCCCTTAATACCAATGTACTCAAGGTAACTGGTCACAATAATTATATAGAATTAAGCTATAAAAGTCCTAGTTTAGTAAAACTTTTGAAAGCCCCTTCTAATAAAAGGAACCAGAAGCTATGTTAAGCAACAAGTGTAAAAGTTAAAAGGATCGTATCAGGGCGCACTAACGAGATGGGCACGCCAAGAAACAGGTCTGAAGTTCTGCCAAAGATGAGGTCTTCACACCTGTGTTTGTGCCCTCTTTTAATGATGTTACCCATCAAACAATAGGCTATGTCAGAATGCCAGATGCAAGGGAGGGCACCAGGATGCAGATCTCTTGTTATCTGGTGTGCTCCCTGGGGCATTTGGTGGGCCGCTGTGAGATACAGGAAGCTGGACTATGAGATGGGCCTATGGCCTGATCCTGTGGGGCTGTTCTTATGTTATAATTGGAAGGTTCAGTACTGGGTCAATACTGGGAAACTTTGTGATTCAATATGTTTAATTGTTTAATTTCACCTTTTTTGGAGACCTGTAACTTGAAGCTCACCTACGAGGTGTCTCTAAGGTTATCTTCAGCCTATTAAGAGTTTGCCCCATCTATGATGCAGATTTTCAGCTAATAGAAAGTCTAGAATTTCAAACAAAGAGCCTAGAATTGTATAAAAAGTGTCCCATGCCTCTGAAAAGGGCCTTCTGGATTTGAGCAAAGTCTCCCAGAGGCCACAGACATGTCTCACTGAAACAATAAACAACCTTCATAGCCTTTCAGCTCTCATGTCTTGCTTATTTGGTCTCAGCGGCACTGGACAGACCCACCCCTGTCTACCAACTGGCGCTGCCCTTCTGGGCAGGGTACGACAGTTGTCTTGTGTGCTCCCTGAAGCATCTGGTGGACCACTGTGAGAAACAGGAAGCTGGACTGGATGGGCCTCTGGCCTGAGCCAGCACGGCTCTTCTTATGTTCTTACATCACTCAGTCTTGCTCTTATGGTGGGCCAGAGCAAGAAATAGAATATGGAGGAGTAGGCCCTGCTTATTTTCAGGCTTGCAATCCGTGGATTTGACTCACTCCACAACTGGAGAGCCTCATAGGACCTCATGGTACAACTAGAAGTGCCTCCCAGATTCTTCTGAAGGGAATTTCCAGTATTTTGCCAGCCCCCCCTCCACCCATGGATTTGATTATCTATGGAAATTAGTATCAGCCAGGTCCTGGAACAGATCCACCATGAATACTAAGATCCCATTGTACATTTATACATAACTCTATGCATTTTCAGAATAGAAGAAATTTTTTCCCCCACAATATTGAAGGTGCAGGCCCTCTCTTGCTCTCTCTCTCCCCCCCCCCCCACGGCTTTTGGTGAGAGTGACGCAGCCCAGCAATCACTTAATCCTGCAGAAGGTAGAAGGTCCTATGAGGCCCTCCAGCTGTGGGTCGTCAGATTTCTCCTCAGACTTTATTCAAGGCGGTTTACAAAGGCAGGCTGTTCTAAATCCCCGTAGGGATTTTTACAATTGAGGAAAGGTTCTATCTTTCAAGAACCACAACATTTCAGATGGATCTTTCTGATCTGGTATCACATTCTGGCCTCCAGTTTCCTCCCACGCAAGCTGACAGGCAGCTCCTTCATCTCTCACATGGAGGGCAGTCAAGACGCTTCTTCGCTCACACCAAAGAGCAGGTGGAATAACTCGGCTCGGCTTGTCAGCTGCTTCAAGGTCTCACCATTCACAGTGCCCTAGAACTGGCAACCTGCGGACGTTATCTTCAGGCAAATGGAGGCTCTACCCTCTAGATCAGACCTTCTGCCCACAAATCTCAAGCCTGTGGATAAGGGCGGCCCACTGTATATTCTATTTCCTATATTCTATTTCCTTTTGCGACATGCTAGTTCAGCCATTTTCAACCACTGTGCCATGGCACACTGGTGTGCCGTGAATGGTCTGCAGGTGTGCCGCGAGAGTTTTGGGGGAGGGTCATTTGTTAATAGGGCCAATGGGGGTGCGAGCTCCCCACCAACAGCACGGTCAAAAAATTGTCAAAAAACTGATGGTGTGCCTTGACAATTTTAGTACCTCGTCAGTGTGCCTTGAGACAAAAAGGGTTGAAAATCACTGTGCTAGTTCCTTTAAGAATGCTAGATTCAGCAGCAGTGGCAGCCCAAAGGATTGGGCCATCAATTATGCCCTTGTATACTGCAGTCGTACCATGGCACAGTGCACTAGCCGTTAACAAACCTAATGTGGCATCATTTGTGACTTTCTTACCCTGCTCCAAGTGAAGCTTCAGGCAGTGATTATTTTTCAGGCATGTCTGAAATGTCATCTGTGTACCTGGATGCACTTTCGCTGTTATGATATTCAGGTCTGCCGTCAACATCTTGCTACAACAGGATGACAACAAGAACAGCCTGATGTTTCACCGCGTTCCTCTTTCCTCAAGACAAGTGGTGGTTGAGAAAACCATTGTTTAAGGAGATCTAAAGGAATTCTTTATTTTAAGCGTCATCAGATAAGGCAAGGATTTGATTTAAAATGACCTCTGTATCTGGACTGGAGGAGGAAGCAGTCAGGGTAATTGTCAAGCAGAGTGGTATATCACTTATAGGGAGTGACAGGGGAAAAGTGAAAGTATTTCTTAAATGTTCTGCTGTGATTAATATCTCTCTAGAATCTGCACACAGTCTGAGACCTTCATACTGACTGTAATCCATCCTGGGCCCTGACCGTACATTTCAACGTTTTGTCTACAGAGGCTCATTCAGGGATTCCCAGACTTCTTACCACGAGACCCACCACCAACAGTACTCCTTTGTTTAGAACCCCCCCATTCTCACTCCCTTGCCCGTGCAGAAATTTTAGGCTCTGTGATCTTAATGTCCAACTGCAGCAATGACTGGGGATGGGTGGATCACGAAAGTGCTACTGGAAATGAACCTTCTTTTCTCCTTGGAAAATATGATACTAAATATTGGAATATTTTCCACTGCTACATTTTCAAAACTGTGCACTTCCAATCACGTGGAATATCTGCCAGAGTACATCAAATGCCACTTCACGCTAGCATGTACATCAATTTATAATCTCACCTGTACCAAGGGTGTAGTGCAGGCGTCCCCTCCGTATCCACGGGGGTTCCATTTCAATCCCCTGTTGAAATGGAAACCATCGATATGGGGAAACTGTTAGAGATAGTTGCGCAAAACAGAGAGATAGCAGAAGCGCAAACCGGCAGCTGCAGTGTGTGGTGCTCAGAGCACAGGGAAGAACGCCAAAAAAAAAAGGAGGCAAGACCCAGGGAAGTACCAACACCAGAGTCTAAATACAGGCAGTATTTACAAGTAGAAGGTAGTTCCAGAAATCAGCAAGCAAAGGCAGTTCAGCAAACAGTCCAAATAGTCAGCAATAGTCCGGTATCAGTCCAGCAGAGATTCATGCAGCAACTCACTCCTACAGCTCACACAGTGGAGTGTGCTCGTTGGACATTTATACTCCTGTCAGCCAATGGGAAAGGCCATGACCTCATCACTGAGGAATGTCATTGCATCATCCTGGGTGGGGACTGCATTAGCTTTTCCCATCTCTCCTTGTTCTGTGTGATGACTCAGCACTTTGCCCTGATTGGTCCTTGCCCCATTGCCTGACAGGTATGCTTACATTTGCTTCCACACAGCAGTGGTCTGGTAGGCCTGCCTTATCCAGCCACCAAATTGCCTTACTGTATGGGGCACATACTGTAACAGAAACCCTGTGTAGTGGGGCCCCCACAATAGTGGGAGCCCACCCATTTCATTTATATTTTTTAGCAATGATGGAAGTGCAAATGTTTCTTGTTAAGAAAGGCACATTCTTGCAGCCAACCTGCATGCTAGAGAGGAGACTAACAGAACGTAGGCAGAACTGTCCTGTTTCCTGTTAATCTCTCTCTAGCATGCAGGCTGGTTACAAGAATGTGCCTTTCTTAACAGGAAATGGCCATGCTTCTGTTAATGGGCATGGAGGGGGGGTAGGCCCCCCTGGATCTGCAAATAAGTGAAACCACAGATACTGGATCCATGGATATGGGGGGAACACACCTGTAGGTGGGCTTAAGCAAGCCACTCCCTCTCAGCCCTGTCTGCAAGAGGGAATTATGGCGCATATACATGGATTGGCCTCCCTGTTTAAAGTCAATGATAGCGTTCCAGGAATGCAAGCCCCTCCCCTCTTTGAACCAATACCTGGGTCAGCACCTCAGCCATTCTCATGAATATGCTTTGCTGTCTTGGGTTGAAGTTTTGCAAATATATGTGGGGGTCACCATTCCTGTTTCTGTTGGTGATTTGCTTACCTCATTTTGAGCCCTTTAAAATGATGGCCGGATCCCAAAGGATCTCCTCTATAGAGAACTCGTGCAAGGAAAGCGCCCTACAGGTAGACCACAGCTGCAATACAAGGACATCTGCAAGAGGGATCTGAAGGCCTTAGGAGTGGACCTCAACAAGTGGGAGACCCTGGCCTCTGAGTGGCCCGCTTGGAGGCAGGCTGTGCAGCATGGCCTTTCCCAGTTTGAAGAGACACTTGGCCAACAGTCTGAGGCTAAGAGGCAAAGAAGGAAGGCCCACAGCCAGGGAGACAGACCGGGGACAGACTGCACTTGCTCCCAGTGTGGAAGGGATTGTCACTCCCGAATCGGCCTTTTCAGCCACACTAGACGCTGTTCCAGAACCACCATTCAGAGCGCGATACCAGAGTCTTTCGAGACTGAAGGTTGCCAACAAAAAAAAATGACCGTGGACCGTATTAAGTCATTCTCTTCACAGTGTGTATAGCACTGGACACTTTCATTATAATTTCCCATAAGCTGTTTAGTTTTTTTTTTCTTTTTCAGCTGCAAAAGATTAATCTAAGATGAAACATGCTAATCTTTAAAATTAGCTATACGGCTGGGTTTCTCAACAAATGTTAGCTGAAGTGTTCGTGATTAAGATCTCTTTATTGCAAACAGTATTTATTGCAGTACAGCTGTAAGGAACACACAATATGTTGATTGAAATGTAGGAATGTTTTACTAAGTACTAAATCATTCCTGGCAGGGCTTTAATCTACTTCCTAATGAAATGATGATACCCAGAGGTAGGGGACATCAGTTTTAATTCAAAATTATTAGATAGAATCTGCATGCATCAGGCCCACTGAGTCCCAGAATTTTAAAATTCAGAAGGAAGGAAGTACTTTCCTACCAGTAGCACTGTGATGATGTAAGTAAATAGCCTGCCTTAGCCAAGTCAGGGGTCCGTCATATAAGCCAGTGGTTCCCAAACTGTGGGTCGGGACCCATTGATGGGCCATGACCTAGTTTTTGGTGGGTCAGCAAAAGGTGATGGAAAGATCAGATAACTAATTGCCTCAAGCCCTAAGTCTGTTCAAAAATCAGATACTGTAGCTGCTAATTACCCTGCAAAGAGCTCAGCTCCTGCAGTTTGCAAGCATGTGCAAATATAGGGAGATAAATGTTTGAGGGTCTTTTTTCTGGTTATTATTACTTATAAATTAATATTGTTTCTTTCTCGCTCTCCTTTTTTAAAAGTCTGGTAAACCTAGGTGGGTCCCCATAGAGTGTCATTTTAAAAAGTGGGTCCTGGTTCCCAAAAGTTTGGGAACTGACATAAGCAATTGTCATTCTGGAACCGGCCAAAGGTTCATAAAACATACATAGTGCCCAGGACCTGACTTTGGACAACCACCTAAGCTAGGGGTGCTCATGATCAAGGCAAGATAGCCATTCTCTATGATTTGTCCCCAGCATCTCATAAGGAGAGAGACACTGTCTATGCACTGATGTAGCATAGTGGCTAAGGCTGCAATCCTATGCACATTCCTGGGAGTAAGTGCCATTGAATTGGCTGAGCTACTTAAGAGGAGGCCAGGGTTTCCCACTTGTTGAGGTCCACTCCTAAGGCGCAGCATGGCCTTTCCCAGTTTGAAGAGACACTTGGCCAACATTCTGAGGTATAAGAGGCAAAGAAGGAAGGCTCATAGCCAGGGAAACAGACCAGGGACAGACTGCACTTGCTCCCGGTGTGGAAGGGATTGTCACTCCCAAATTGGCCTTTTCAGCCACACGAGATGCTGTTCCAGAACCACCTTTCAGAGCGCGATACCAGAGTCTTTCGAGACTGAAGGTTGCCAACACACACAACACACACACTTAAGAGGAAGCTGCAGTGATGCATGAGATGAAGATGGCAAGGTGCGTGCTGGTGGGGTTAAGGACACGGCTACCAGTGTGCTAGCATGCTGGCAGGGCTAGGGCAATGGAATTGGGGGGGTGGCGGTGGCAGAATTGAGGTTGGTGGGTTTGGGAGGAAAATCAGTTCGGACTACCTTGGTTGGACATGGCCAGCCTTAGGAGCCGTGGGGCCCAATTAGAAACATTTTTGCAGGGCCGCAGTTTCACAGCTAAGGTCTGTAAAGCGTGGAGGTATAAATAAAATTTATTATAGCCTTTATATCTCAATGGTAGAAGGGAGAGCATTCAGAAGAAATTAAAATCACTGATGTCCTCTAGGAAACCTGGTGTTAGATGTCTGTTACAATGGGCTATTGTGGGTGTTGGAAAAGACTAGAATAGATTGCCCTAGTTCTGGGCTCCCTACCTGACAGCAATTGGTCCAATTGGCTTAAATCCAGCCCTGCGGTTAGATATCTTATTCCTTTTGGTTGGCCTTAACAAAGCATTACCCAACATCAGACTGTGGATTTTTCTTCTAATGAACCAACACAGCCATCTACAATTTTATTCTCACCAATGTAGGTTTTACATTTTCATTACTGACCCATTGAAGACAAAGACGATTTATGCCTTACATGTATCAACACCTCGAATGGATCATTTCCAAGCATAACAATTGGCACTCTAGATAATTGGAGCAAAAAGCTGCAAATGGTTGTATCAGCATGCACTCTTGTCTTATGCGTCCCTGTCTTGGGTGCCTGCAACACACTGCAGTTTGATCGCATCTTGTGCGGCTGCTAACTCGTCCCCTGTTTTATTTTAATAACAGTGGAAAAGCTTTCCAAGCCATCAGTCTGTCACTTTTGCTAGAGCATTAAATGCGTGCGCAAAATATGTGGAGTTGCAATATTAAATTGGTAGTCACCTGGTAGAGATTTTCAAACCACCAAAGAGCCATATATAGATTTTATTATGGAGGGGGGAAAAATTAGATTTCGGGGGAACTTAAATGAATTCAATCCACTTTCAGACGTGAAACAAACAGCATTAGCGGGTTATTATATTAACTTAGCAGGCGACATATGAATTGCTACTGTACAGAGTACCGAGGCCTCTCGCAATGGCACTTCCCCCCTGAAGTAATGTAATGAAATGGCACTTGTGTTGGAGAAACAGATGCTGCCTTAATAGGGTTGATGTGTTTGTTGCTTTATTTTCCTTGATAAGCACCCTTTCTGTGTATTTCTGAGAGATCCAGTGACGCTCTTGTACGTGTTTGTGAATGGGAGCCATTTCAGACAGTGGCACCAGCTATATTTAATATAAGCTGCGATGAGAGACTCATGAGAAGTGCAGCTTTTTGCCAGATTCATGCGTCCCTCACTTGTAGTCTTTTCAAAGAGGAATCCACACAGATTGGTGCAAAAGGGTTCTTAAGCAGCCACAAGCACCAGTTCTCTCTGCCTTGGTTTTACAAGCATTTTCTGTGGTCGGCATTGTGGTCGGTGTGTGATGGTGCTGGTATTGGGAAGTTCACCTCTGTATGCTGGAGAAAGGCTGACAGTGGAGGGCAGGGGAGGAGAAAAAAAGCCTTCCACAAAATTTGATATGAAAGAAAATGCCCTCAAGTAAAGTGGGGTGGGAGAGAATCACAATGGTTGCTTACTACAGCATCAAGGAGTCAGCCAGGGACTGTTATGACTATGCCATAAAGCACATTCTCGACTACTTCAGAGTCAGAGATGCTAGCACAAGGGCGCACACCAGCCTCACCACACCAGATCCAGGCCCGAGGCTGGTAGGTTTGCTCTAGCTAAGGGTGGTTGGCGCAGGGGTTGAAGAGGGTGGCAGGAGGGCACAACAGGGGTGTTGTGGGGTAGGGGGAGGGCAGACTGGTGGAAAGACCAGACCCAGGAGGACGATCCTAACACCCCTCCTGAGTGGCCCAGTATTACACTGGGCTACTCAGATCTGTGCCAGTGATTTTGCTGGTGCAGGTCTGAGTAGCCCCATAGGTGTGGCTGACATGCAACACATGATAAGGGGGAAATATTCCCTTACTCCAAGTTGTGTGGTGCTGCCTCTCCAGTCCTCCAAATGCCTTCTGAGGCCTACAAAAGGCCGAAAATCACTACTTCTGGAGATGTGGCACCCTGGGACATTTACCCCCCTTGCCCCCTAGGAATGCCACTGGTTCTTGTTAGCTCAGACCATTAGACACTTTTCAGTCTAGCGGGGAGAAGGGCAGGGGAAAAGTCCCTTGTCTTTGGAAATCCCAGCCCAAGACTGTTGTGTTTTTTTTTACACAGTTGTCAACCTTGTTAGGCTGTTTAACAGAATGATTGTTCTGCTCTAATTTCCTTCTCTTTTTCCTCCACGTCACCCAGGCCCATTTCCTTACTAGTCTCAAATGCCTATCAAAGGAGTGGAACTGACAGGGAAGCCATTTCTATTGATTTCAGAGTGGAAACATGCAGAGTTCTTTGAAAGAGGAAGGAGAAAGTTTAAAGCCTCTGCTCTGAAGGGATCTCACTATTCCCTTTTGATTCACCTGGACAACTTTTCTGGGTTTTTTTGTTGGTTTTTTTGGCACAGGTAATCAAGTTGTTTCCACAGCATCATGGAAAATGGCAGCTCCGAAGATGGGAAGTGTCTGAACAGCCCAATCAGTAAGATTTATTGCAGTATGAACAAGAGAGTAAGTTTTGGCCCAGACAGGCTTGTTCAATTCACTCTCAAATTAGTCTTCAGTGCTTCTAACTGGGCTCAGGTTTGCATTCCAAGCACTTACAAATGAGCACATGATGGGATATGGATCTTCCCAGTATGGAAAAGGGGGGCAGCATCCAGCCATCAGTAAAAGAAAATCTCAGGAGGTGGCATTCTGCCAAAATGCGCTGGAACTACCAAGATATATTTTTAAATTAAATCCTTTTTTTTTTTTTTGCACCTTTGGGAGTTTATCTCCTCTTCCTTTCCATGATGTCCCCGCAAAGAATTATGTTGCTCTAGCTTCTCAGGATATTACACCGGTGTGGCGATATTACACTAGACCAGCAATTTTCAACCTTTTTGTTCTCACGGCACAGTGACCTCTATGGTCTTTTCTATGGCCTTCCCCTCTTGTGATGTCACTTCCAGTTTCCAGGAGACTCTTCTAGGTTCTGCGGCTCTGTTTCTTGGGCAGCTGTCTCCACTGGCAGTGGAAGAGGGACAGGCAATTTGTGACTATAGACACTTGTCCTAGAAACAGAGCTGCAGATCCCAGAAGAGAGCTTTTCAGCTATTCTCAACCACCTTGCTTCAGACTCCTACAGCACACCTACAGACCTTTCACAGCACACCAATGTGTGGCACCAGTGAGGCATGGTTACCACTTTATTTTATTCTGTTACATAATTCTTGACTTCTTTGTTGCACAGAAACACATTGACCTGCTATAGCAGCGGCACAGATGGCACAGCCCCAAATAGTGGCCATAGTGTGACATCGGTGGCATCTTGGGTGAAATGGTTGAGATGTTTGACTCTGTTGCAAGTCCAGCATTTCAGAACTGGAATTCAAGTGCCAGCAGCTTTAATTTCAATAGGAATATTAGCAGCTGTAACTGTATCGGGGTTCTGATTTCTGCCAGTTAGTTAATTCACCTTGTTAGCTAGCCCCGAAGTCCCTACAGGCAAGTTGCGGGGAATCATGTTTCCTATAACTCACTGCCTAGTCTGTTTATTTAAGAAATCCATTTTTTGAACAGTAAAGTTTCTGGCACATTAAAGAGGAGAGGAGAGGAGAGGATTGTTTACCCAAGGACGGTGTATTATTTCACTCCATAATGATCCCATCATCCTTAGCTGAAATTTGCCCGGTGGTGTAAGGTCTACCTAGGACTTGAAATTCAAACTGGACTGTAGCCAGTGGAGTTCATGTTCACAAACGGCCTTGGGGAGATTTCGAGCTTTTCTGACAGATTCAGTAATGGGGAAACCATCCACTGAGAAGGTTACAAGGAGACCAAGCTCATTTCCTGTATGAATTCCTCCTTTTGCCAGAGAGTGTTTGTAAGAGGAGAGGGAACCTCAAAGCTGTACAGGAACGAATGCGATTGCTTGTTGAGTCCCAGCACATTTTAAGTCTCAGAGCAATGGAACCAGCTTCTTCTGGGGAACTATTGAAACATAGTCTCATGGGTTCAGTGACGGTTTCCTGGGGCAGGGTCAACACAGAAAGCCGGTATCATGCCCAGTGTGACTTCTACATTGGCTTCAATACCACCTCAATTGACAGGAATCCAGATTTTAAAATGATGCTAGTGGTAATTGTTTTTTTCAGGCGTTCCCAAAATGTTGTTGTGATGTCTTAGGGCATTACAGCATGCTCACAGGGGTGCCACAGGATTGCCGGTTAGCCCTCCTACCTGTTCCCCAGGTGCTGCCATCTTGGATCTAGCAAAACCTCATGGGATTTGGGCACTGCCAGCTTGGATCTCATGAGATCCAAGATGGCAGCCCTAAGACTGGAAAAAGAGGCTGCAGGGGTAACATGACCCAGGTAAGTTTGGGAACCACTGGGATTTTTTTTAAGAGAATCTGGGGCTGGACTTGCCTGACCCAGGGAGCGGCCTGCCCAGTGGACTGGGTACAGGCTGGGAGGCTGGAAAGGTCTCAGCAGGAAGGGTGCAGGCTGTTGACCCATGTGGCAGAGCACACCTGCACATGCTGGAACAGCTAAGGAGCAGCAAAGCCAGCAAAGCACAAGAAGTGTCTACAGGAGCCCTCCTGCCTTCCCGAAGAGGAGGCTTAGGACCCAGAAGGCTGGGTGGATGGAAGCAGGAAGGGAGCAAGGGCCAGCCAAGGTCAGTGGAATATAAGGAGAGATCTGGGAATGAGAAACGGCTGGCTGAGGGCTGCAATTCTGTTTCACTTCACCAAAGCAAAGCATGTGCCTGTTTCGCTCAGCAAAATGCCTGAAGGATTAGCAAATTCCTGGAGTGGTTATTCCCCCTGCCCCCCCACCCCCCCACTGTACTTCTCAAGTGTTGCTCATTGTGGAGGTTGTCAAATGAAAGAGTGGAGCTGAAGTGTCAAGCCACCTCCTCCTTAACCTCACCAATTTTGTTTAAGGGCTTTGCAAGAGCTGTTCTGTCATCTTTCATGGGTTTTGTCTCAGCCTCTCCAATGTTTAGAAGTGCTGAATGTGGAGCACCCAGCACAATCACCCTATTCCCCCCCCCCTTCAGAAAGCACATAGCCAATGCACTGAGGGGGGATTCTAAACTGTTGGGGGAAGTTTAGGGATTGTAAGTCTCTGGCAGAATCTGGGACAGGGAGCCATTAGATATTTGACTTTCTCTGTAAACCGCTTTGTGAACTTTTTGTTGAAAAGCGGTATATAAATACTGTTGTTGTTGTTGTTGTTGTTGTTGGCAGAACTCCTGCTTGGCATGCAGACGGTCCCAGGATCAATTTTGGGCAGTTCCACAGAGGACTGGGAAAGATTCCTGGCCTGAACTCCGCAGAGTCACTGGCAACCAGTGAAAACCAATTTAGACCAATGTTGCTGAACTTGTTTCTCCTGATACATCACTTCTAATGTAATTACATCAAGTACCACCAATACCTAAAATACTTGGGGCTGTGATGTCACTTCCAGGTTCACGAAGCTCAAAGCAGTCACTGTATCTTGTCCTCACAAGCACTCACAAGAACAGGGCTCACAGCAACTTGGTGGCGCTCGGAGTGGCTCGGAGAACTGGGCGCAGAGAATGCTTCTCAACTTGGCTTGGAGCAGTGCTTCTCTGCCTGAACTCAGAAGTGACGTCACAGCCCCAGACACCACGGCCTCTGGTGTAGCAACATCTCACGTACCACCGGTGGTACACCTATCACCGGTTGAAAAAAAAATGCTGATTTTGATGGACACAGAGGATGGGGGCTTCCTGTGTAGGACTCCTGTCTCTTGTCTCCACCCAGGGTGCCACAATTGATCAATTGGTCAAAACAAAGCCTGGGTGTTGATGATGACTTGTACATGCATTTTACACCATGTAACAAAATCAGAACAATGTCATGTTTGTCTGAATAGTTTGTTGTTTTCTTTATTAATTCTGGTGCGAGGAACTCCAAACTGCTGCTATTTTTGACATTGCATCAATCGTTTAGCCACCATTTCCACCATGCAATTGTATCGTATGACTTGTTGAGAATGCTTTGCTGACCTTCAGATCAATGTACTGACATTGTGGGCGCGAACAGCAGGCTCACCATGGATTTAAATCCATGCATTTAAGGATACTGAAGTTTTGATGGTGTGGACAGGGTGAAGACAGCCAGCATTGTATTCCTAGGGTTGGGCCTGAGATCTGATTTAGTGCTCCTTTCAAATAAAGCTGAACTATGATTAGAAACGTTGTGGTCTTGTATTATCCTTGACAGTGGCCACCATTGGATCACCTGCCCCGTCCCTTGCTGAACGTTTTGCAAAAGCTTTAACTGAAAGCAAAGATAAATGCAAGAAAACATTCGGAATTCTGGCGCACAAAAAACATAGCTTTTTATTTGCCTAGCACTGAGGGCCCTCTAGTGGCACTTTCATTCTCATGATTTTTTACACCGGGGGGGGAGGGGAATACTCCCAATTAACTAGGTATTTCATTCATCATTTCTTGTTTCATGCAAGCGTCCCCAGTGTGTGGCTTATTTGCATATGTTGATCCGTGAAATATGTGCACATTTAAAATGATCAATTGCCTATCAAGCCTTAAAAATATTGCTCTGAACACCTGGCGCTGACCCTTTCCCTAGCAATACCTTGCTTATCCAGCTCATTGTGCAAATGATGGAGCACTCTTGTCTCCAGTGAACCCTGGAGGTGGGTGGGAGAGGAGCTGGTGAAATGCCAATGGAACTAGACTTGTCTTCTGCTTGTCTTCAACAGCCTTTGAGGGTGTTATATCTCTAATTACTATGCTGTGATTTTATCGGAACATAACAATGGCAGCTGACCTATGGTTGGATGAGTTGTAGGTTGGTTTTATCCATGACAATGGCCCATAATCTAATTGTCTGACCCTGGATCATTGGTTAAACTGCTAATAGGATGCAGTAGGGTTATTGTTCTGTGAAGCAGGCTATTCTACTAATGCTATACTACTGGATAACTGGATCCTTTTTAATCTGGATTCCAACTTGATTTGGGCACTCAAATAACCTTGGTTACCCTAATGCAGCAGCAATGCCTTAGGACAGGGGTGCCCAAACCCCGGCCCTGGGGCCACATGCGGCCCTCTCAATGCGGCCCTCAGTCTCTAATGAGCCTCTGGCCCTCCGGAGATTTGTTGAAGCCCACACTGGCCTGACACAACTGCTCTCAGCGTGAGACCTCTTGTGTGAGCTGTGGGATGAGGGCTTCTTGCTGTTTCACATCCGTGATGCAGTAGTGGCAGCAAAGGAAAGGCCAGCCTTGTTTTGTGCAAGGCCTTTTATAGGCCTTGAGCTATTGCAAGACCTTTATTCATTCATATAAGTTCATCTTTAATATATTCATTTATGTAAACTTATGTAAATTTATTCAAATTTTAAATGTAAATTAATTCTTTTTTTCCCTGGCCCCCGACACAGTGTCAGAGAGATGATGTGGCCCTCCTGCCAAAAACTTTGGACACCCTTGCCTTAGGGCATCGCGGCACACTCACAGGGGTGTCATGGGATGAACCTGGGATATCCTCCCACCTGTTTCCCTGGGCACCATCATCTTGGATCTCATGAGATTTGGTGAGATCCAAGATGACAGTTCCCAAGTCTTGTGAGATTTGGGTGCCACCATCTTGGCTGGCACACCTTGCTCAGCCAGGAAGAAGAGGCTGTGGGGGCATCACGACCCAGGTAAGATTGGGAACCACAGCCCTAATACATAACTTGCGGCATGTGGAAGTGCTTCCCTAATGGTTCTCTTGGACCTCTCATCATCTTTGATACGATCAGTCACAGTATCATTACAGGCATCTTATGGGCCACCTTGCTGGGGTGCACGTGGGAGAACTGTTGAACATTAAATTTCAATACTTCAATACTGTGCCATTGCCTTTGGCTTCCATTTTGTTTCTGGACCCAATTCAGAGTGCTGGTGCTGACCCTCCAAGCCCTAAATTGGTTTAGGCCCCAAACTTTGGAAGAACTGTATCCTCCTTTATGAGTCTGCCCAGTCACTCATAACTGGAGGTCCTAATTTGTGTTCCTCTGATTTCTGCGGGGGGGATGAGTGACCACACAGGAGAGGACTTTCTTAGCAATTGCCTCAGGAATGATTTTCCCTGGAGGTGAGGACTATTTTCCTTCCTTATGGCTGATGTTCTGGCAGAAGCCAAATACAGGTGCGTCCCCTGTATCTGCAGGGGGCTTTGTTCGCCCCCCCCTACAGAAACCACAGATATGGGGGAAACATACATAAATGGCAGAAAAAGAAAGGTACTGTATTGGGTACAGGGGCTGCGGGGGGGGGTCCCTTGGATCTGTGAATAAGTGAAACTGTGGCTACTAGATCCGTGGATGGGGGGGACACTTGTATTTTTCCGTGCTAGAAAGGAAATATGGTGCTTTATGGTGCATTAGCTGCTTTTCCTTTCTTCTACTGCAGTGCATGCAGTGAATCCACTGTTATTTATTGTTTTAATCATCATGCTATTGTGCTTTGTGCTTGTACGCTTGTGTTTTATCGCTAACATTATGATGCATTCATTGATTTGATTGTTTTATTGTTGGCTTTCATTTTGCCAGCTTATTGATAGGAAGACAAGACAGAAATGCTTTTAATGGAAATAAATAATAGACTATTCCCATAGTCAGTTTCCCCTGATCAGTTGGGTTTGCATTGCAAGGAGCCGAAGAAGAAATTGGGCCGTCTCGAGACAGAGCATCTACGGGACAGAGCGTAGAAAAGTTCTGTCTATCTCGTTCTCCCGTTGTGTTCTCTGCGGACCATTGGCACTCCAAATAAAAGCTTGTAATGCAAGTCTTGGTCTCGGTGGCACAGCCCAATTTCAGTCGCTTGATCGAGAACAAAACAAAGAAGACGTATGCTTTAAAATGTTTCATTAGTCTGCGTTTTCAGCTTCCTCTTTCTTTGATGTGGCCATGTTCCTCATTTCTCCTGGGCCCGCCAAGGAAATGCCACAAATATATCTGTACATTCAGCAGAATTATAATCAGTCAATCAGGAAGCACCATTGAAATAAATCAGTTCAAGAGGCCATTATGAAAACAATCAAACAGCATATTAATGTGAAAGCAAGAGTGATGGAAAATCTTGCTTGTGTTTAGCCCATAAACTCTTTTAAATAATCCTACATACTTTGTACCTGGGAAAGAAGAACAGAGACATTAAGTGAAAATAGTAAGTACAGGTGAGTCCTTTTTATCTGTGGGTTTAGAACCTAAAGATTTGGCTCACCATGAGTTTGAACTCACAGAGGAGGACTTCACCTGATATCCTGGATGCGACCGGTGCTTCCAGTCATATCCAGAGGTCAGGTGAGGCTGCAGACCTGTGGATTCCATTATCCCGCAGGTTTCCAGGAGCAGAACCCCCATGCAGTGGCATAGCTAAGGCATCTGCTAGCTGGGGGAGCCTCTTGTAGCTTGTAGCCCCTCCCACGACAACATCAAATTTATTAATTAATAAATAAATAATTTTCTGGCTAATTGGTCATACATTTTGATAGAATACAGATATTCATACGTGGTTTGTTTCATTGCATTCAGCATTAAATTACCTTTCCATTTACGTATAACATGATGGTATTATTCGTACTTACCAAGGTTCTCACAATTAAAATGTTTTCTGGTTAATTGGCCATAACGTTTGATAGAATACAGATATTCCAATGTGGTTTGTTTAATTACATTCAGCTTTAAATTACCTTTCCAATAATATATAAAATGATGGCATTATTTGTAAAACTAAGGTTTCCACAATTTTGGCCACTAGTGTCAAGCTCAGCTGGTTGCCCCCCTAAAGCTTGTTGCCCTGTGCAATTGCTACCCCCTGCACCCCCTTAGCTACGCTACTGCCCCCTTTGCATGCCAAAGGCCAACTGTACTGAAAACTGTTCACACATTAAACTGCATCCAGGTATATCTATGTATCATCATTGTTAGTCCACACCGGGTATAGTCACATGTAACTTGATCCTTATACAATCAGGTCCAATCAAAACACAATGCACATAGGGGCTGATCTGTAAAAATGAACCCAGGCACTGTCATTCACATGAAACGGTGTACCGAATAAACACAGACAGTACATACAGAATGTCTGTATCGGAGCTCGGCATAGCATGTGAACAGTTCCAGTGTAATGGTGTTGGTTTAAGCCATTTCTGCCCCGCATTGCATATATGCAACAGAGACCAAATGCGTACATTTGTGGGCTGGGCAAAAATGGGTTAAAGCAGCAATTTTCAATCACTGTGCCATGGCACACTGGTGTGCCATCAGTGGTGCGCAGGTGTGCTGTGGGAGTTTTTTTGGGGGGGCGGGGATTGTTTAATAGTGGAGCCATTGAGGGGCGCGAGCCCCCTGCTGGCAATGTGGTGTGCCTTGTCAATTGTCAAAAAACGGGTGGTGTGCCTCGACAATTTTAGTGCGGTATCAGTGTGCCGTGAGACGAAAAAGGTTGAAAATGGCTGGATCGGCAGAATACTGCTAAGCACCAGATATGATTCACTCTGATTTAGGAGACTTCTAAGTCTTCTGAAGGAGGACACTTACAGCAAATGGCACTGTTTGGGACAAAGAGCTGCTTTTAGGGAGGCAGTTTCCAACAGGGAAAATGGCACAGGAATAAAGGGTTAAACAAGCCATGGTTCCGATCCAAATTGTAGCCCAACAGGGCTGTTGATTGCGAATCACACGAAACCTTCAAACGGCATGACAAAAGCAGTTAATATTCAACGTCGTTTGGCCCGCAGGTCCCTGAATCAAGGTGGATAAATTTCCTGCCGTGATCACAATGATCTGAAAAAGGGACAGCTGTTACCAAATGATTTTTATTAGCCCCCAAATGGTCCACATCAGTGGCATAGCTAAGGGGAGGACATTGCCCCAGGTACCACACCTTGAGGGAGTGCCAAACGTGCACCCCCCCCATGGTGCATCATGAGGTAAGTGGGCACTTGGAGGAGCGTCCAGGAGGAGTTCTGAGGTGTGGGGAGTCTGTGTATTATTTATTTATTAAAAAGATTTTTATACCGCTTTTCTAAAAATCCAAAGTGGTTGACAACAAAGCAGAAATACATCGAAATGACCTCCCTGCACCTCAGAACACCACTGGTCCACATGTTGTAGCGGGAAGAACGAAGGGGGCTACTTGGTAGTCGTGGAATGAACCTTTTGTTTCTTCAAAGAATAGCAGGCTTCTAAAAGACTGAAAATTTTTTAATTTACACAAGCTTTCATGGGTCTAATTGCTCGATAGCCTTTTCTAACTACCTCTCTACATTATTCTGAGAGTATTATTGATTTCAGTCATGTGTTCATAAACAGTTTACATCCTGTCAACTTCATTGGCTGCAGTAAATAAAGGAGCAAAGGTTAGTTATAAATTTTATGCGTAGAGAAATGATACAGCATAGGAAACAGAGCCGTAACGAGGATGGCGCCTGAGGGGCACCTGCCCTGGCAATACGCCCAGAGGGGGATGCATTACTGCCTCGCAATTTCTGTCCTAGTTACGGAGGAGGCTCTGGTGGCTTTGCATCCCTGATTCCTTCTCCCCTGGAGGCTCCAGAACTAGGAATGGGGACTCAACACTGCCACAGCAAGAGCCCCCTTCTATGAGGAGAACCCATTAGTGACATCATGGGACACAATGTCACCCAAGCACAAGGGCAGCGCATACAGCTCTGTTAAGAAGAGCCTCACGCTGGGTGAGTCCCCTGATCCCTGTACTACCCACACTGACCAGTCGTGGTTTCCAGGGAGGGTCTTCCCAGCCCAACCTGAAGATGCTGAGGAGTCAACCTGGAAAGGACCTTCTGCCACTGAGCGGTGGCCCTTCTAACATTCTCTAAGTGCTCTTTTTGTCTTGTTAGGCTCGTACACAAGACTTGTCCTGGGTGCCCTTTGCAAAGTACCCCTGAGTTGGGCCATCTTTAATGGGGTGACTCAAAAGTCTTGAGATGAGGCATGGGGCCTTCCCATCACCTTCCCTGTTTCCCACCCTGACTGCTCTCCTTGCTCAAGAATTCCAAATTAAGAAAGAAAAGCCTTTCTTTTCTTAGGGAAGCCATCCATCGAGCCAGATAAATAGAAAAGACTATCCCTGGTGTACAGCTGCATCTGATACTGGGAGATAGGGTTCCCTTGTATCTGCAGTTTCGGTATCCACTGGGGCCCCTGGAACGTATACCCCATAGATACAGGGGGACCCCTATATATGTATGTAAGAATATATGATCTACATGAATTTACCTTAGAATTTTATATCAGGACACAAGAATGGTACACTGCTTAAAACAGAATAATTTATTACCCTCTTAGGGCATGTTACTTTTGTAAGTAGCCAAAATAGAAATGATGGCAAAACTTGCATGAATCCACCTAACACTAATTTTTTTTTTTTTTTTGTATAAAGTATGGCCACCCAGATGACCTGCGTCAGGAAAACAGTGTAGGGGGAGAAGGGGTTTAACCCCCTTTTCTCCATTCTATTTTCCCACTGAAAATCACCCCCTCAAAAGTGGCATTCGCCATGATTGGAAAAGCCAATAGCAACTTTGGGGTTCATATTTAGTGGGGAAATGGGTGTGTGTGTGGGGGGGGGGGGAAGTTACAACTTCCTGATTTAGGCTGAAGACTCCCTTGACTGCTAATGGGAAACATTTAAAGGCATCTCCAGCATGAAGTTTAGTTTATGGAGTATTCTGGGTGGGGAAAAGAGAGCAAGATAATGGTGAAACTGTGTTTTCTTTATTCCAGCTCTGGTATTGGCTTGCTGGACTTGTTTGCACAAGGACTTTCAAGATGGGGCTGGATACCATGTGAAAATATTTGTACGGGGAAAGAGTGAAGATCAAAAGCTGGCAACCTTGACAAAAGGCAGATGGTGCAATAAGAGAAAAGCAGATAAAGAGGGGAGGATTGTTTTTAGGACAACACTGCTGGTTAAGACAGAGCAGACAAGGCTCACTTCACAACATGAAATGACAGTCTCTTAAAATTTGTGATGACGTCTTTATTGATTTCTAGACAGCTGTGGCCTAAATCAGGGTTCACTTTAAAGACAGTGATAAAAACAGATTAGTATTCTGAGTCCGTAAAAACACATTGCCTGCGTCACTATTGCGAAACCAAAAATGCTTCATTGTCGCTTTTGCCTGCTGTTATACACTCTCAGTCTTGACTCTCCCTGCTCCACCCTCTGCATTTTTTTTGTGAAGTGTTTTGTGCCTTTAGAAGACCAGGTGCTCCTTAGAAGCAACAGATCCCCAGAGAAGGATACATATGCCCATCCCAAGATATCGTCCCAAGATGCCCCTCATACAACACCAGACCCAGAGGACATCCACTAAAATTGAGTGTTGGGAGAGTTAGGACAGAAAAAAGAAAACGTTTCTTGACCCAGCGTGTAATTAGTCTGTGGAACTCCTGGCCACAGAATGTGGTGATGGCATCACGTGCATCCTGTGTGATGCAGATGCCATTAAAAGGAAATTGGGAAGGTTGATGGAGAGAAAAAGTCCATCACAGGTTACAAGCCATGATGGGTATGTGCAACCTCCTGGTTTTAGAAATAGGCTACCTCAAAAGGCCAGGTTCAAGGGAGTGGCCACAAGATGCAGGTACCTTGTTAGCTTGGGTCCTTCCAGAAGCCTCTGGTGGGCCACTGTGAGATAGAGGAAGCTGGACTAGATGGACCTTAGGCCTGATCCATCGAGGCTCTTCTTATGTCATCATCACTCTCTCTACTTCTGTCTGTTCCCCAACCTACCCAGTCATTGTTTCCTTTATACAACTATCCTTCCCTTTAGCAAGAGGAGGAAATAAGTTAATGAGTCACCTTCCCCAGACTTGGAGGCTTCTAAACATTCCAGAGAGATCTCTATATCCTGAATCCACCTCCTGACTATTAGCTTAGGCAAAGAGACCTGAATCCACCTCCTGACTATTAGCTTAGGCAAACTGACCATTAAGGAACATTAACATTCTTGTGTTGGATTGCAGGCTCTAATCACATGGGTCACATTAAAGCAAGGCCATTGTGCAAGGCCTGTTCACAATAATCTAAAAGAAAGCCCACAACAATATTTTATTAACCTGTTTTTGGCCGGCCCACATTTGGTCCGTGTTGGGCAGAAGTGGCTTAATGTACCAAGACATTGTGAAGTTCAACAAGCCATAGCAGCAGGTCTCCCATGAGGATGTTGGAAAAAAGTTCATGGGTTCAAACGAGGCTGATCTGCAGTCCTTTGTAGTCTACCTGAAACCAAACATGTCTCATTCCAGAAGGATCTAAGATGGTGTAACACTTGAAAGCTCGCATTCATTGCTGGTGCTAGGTTGCTGGAGGTTCTGAGGCAGAGCTGTGCCTTGCACCATCCCTAGCTTACTGGTGATGGCAGAAGCTCCTTCCGCTCTCCCCATCAGTGAATTGACAAATCTCACACAGCTGATTAGTACTGGGGGTTCCAGGGATTGTCTCAACAAGCTGGGGCCTCTGATGTGCTTTGGTCAGTACTCAGTGTTGGTCAGTAACCTGCCTCTGATGTTTTCCATGATCAGTTTGTTAGGGACTCTGGAGCCAGTCTAAAGAATAATAACAGATGTAGATAAACATTTTTACAGTGGTTCCACAGATTTATCTGAAGTTTAGGAACCTGCTGGTTTGACCCCCCTCAGGTTCTGAACCCACACCTGGAGGACCCACAGAGGGAAAGCGGAAGTGCCTGCTAAAAGGTTGTGGCAGGCATTCTGAGTCATGGGGAGATCGTGCACGGCCTCCCAGAGACAGGTCGGAATTTGGATTTCATTATCAATGGTTTTTGGCCTCTGTGGGAGTTCAGGGAATGAAACCACCGTGGATGCGGAGGACTGGACTGTAATTTATTTATTTAAAAAGATTCACCTTCCACTTTTTCCAACATTCAAAGCGGTTTACAACAAAGAACAAAACATACAAAAACTAAAAAAAAAAATTAAATAAAATGATAAAAATGACAACAGTACACAAACAGATTAAAATATTGGGTTGGCAACCTTCAGTCTCGAAAGACTCTGGTATCGCGCTCTGAAAGGTGGTTCTGGAACAGCATCTAGTGTGGCTGAAAAGGCTGATTCTGGAGTGACAATCCCTTCCACACCGGGAGCAAGTGCAGTCTGTCCCTGGTCTGTCTCCCTGGCTGTGGGCCTTCCTTCTTTGCCTCTTAGCCTCAGACTGTTGGCCAAGTGTCTCTTCAAACTGGGAAAGGCCATGCTGCACAGCCTGCCTCCAAGCGGGCCACTCAGAGGCCAGGGTTTCCCACCTGTTGAGGTCCACTCCTAAGGCCTTCAGATCCCTCTTGCAGATGTCCTTGTATCGCAGCTGTGGTCTACCTGTAGGGCGCTTTCCTTGCACGAGTTCTCCATAGAGGAGATCCTTTGGGATCAGCTGTAAAACCAAAAAGCAACAACAAAAATTAGGAAGGGGTCACCAGGAAATACCTCCCTCCTCAAAGGCCAAGCAAAACAGATGGATCTTCAAACCCTCTGGAAACCATCGAATGAGGAAACCGTTCTCAGGTCCTGTGGCAGTGGATTCCATAAGTATGGCGCCACAACCAAGAAGGCCCTGAACTTTGCCGCCATCCCCTTGGCTTCAGATGGGGCGGTAGCCTAAGCAGGGCATGATCTCAGGGGACGAGCAGGATGTCATATTATTAATGTATGTTATTATTATAACTTATATCGCCTCTGACCACTATGGATCTACCAGGTTTAGAGTATACCCTGGTATTTCCATATAAGTAGAATATTTGCCTATTGCTCCATAGTGAGAGGGGTGGAAATTCACCATATAATTTCCATCATTTCTTCATTCCAAGGTCTAATTGTGAGACAATGTGCTCATTCAAGGAGTAATCCTATCTGTCTCTTTTTATTTGGACTCCTCCTCAGATGGTATGGAGGATCCTCCCTGGATGTGACGGTTTAACTACCAGAATTGCATTCTCATAATGGAAATTTTCCCAGGCAGAAATGAGTCACCTTAGGCGACCAGGAAAGCACTGCTGTCCATAGAGAGAACCCAGCCACTCCATCTGGATCTATGTTGGAATACGTATAGTGGGAAGTGGTGCTGTCACCCTTTGTTGACACTACCAACTTTGCCCAGGTGTGAAACCAACAAAACCTAACAAACAGGCTCTGAGGGTGCTTGTGTAGCCCTTCCTGTCAAAATCCTGCTTTTCAAGTCATGCTCTCATATGCCAAATGCAAGAAAGTCTGGCGATGATGATGCTCTTCGAGTACAAAGAGCACCCAGCAAGCAGTGGCGTCACTAAGGTTTACATTACCTGACGCAGGAGGCCAGCATGTCACCCCCATGATGGACCTCTTCCCATGCAGTGGGCGGGGCAGTGCGCTGGACAATGGGTAT
This sequence comes from Tiliqua scincoides, assembly GCF_035046505.1. Lineage (NCBI taxonomy): Eukaryota > Metazoa > Chordata > Lepidosauria > Squamata > Scincidae > Tiliqua > Tiliqua scincoides. The sequence goes on along the minus strand of NC_089827.1, from coordinate 7,745,459 downwards.
GGTGATGCCCCATCACCCCAACCCATGCTGGTTTTTTGGCTATATCTTTTGACAGAATTCAGATATTTCAATGTGGTTTGTTCCGATACATTCTGCATGAAAATACACATCAAACGATATATAACATGATAGTATTATTTGAACGTACCAAGATTTTAAAAATTTTGGCCAATAATAATAATAATAATAATAATAATAATAATAATACAGGTATTTCTATACCGCCTTTCTTGGCGATTTACATGGGCAGGCTATTTAAATCCCCGTAGGGATTTTTACAGTTTGAAAGAAGGTTTTGTGGACTCACCTCCCTGCATTACAATCTCTGAGCATGAACTGGAGGTTGTCCATGACTTTGTGTACCTTGGCTCAACGATCTCCGACACTCATTCTCTCGATACCAAGCTAAACAAGCGCATCGGTAAAGCAGCTACCACGTTTTCCAGACTCACAAAGAGAGTCTGGTCCAACAAGAAGCTGACGGAACATACCAAGATCCAGGTCTACAGAGCTTGCGTCCTGAGTACACTTCTGTACTGCAGCGAGTCATGGACTCTTCGCTCACAACAGGAGAGGAAACTGAGCGCTTTCCACATGCGCTGCATCCTCGGCATCACCTGGCAGGACAAAGTTCCAAATAACACAGTCCTGGAACGTGCTGGAATCCCTAGCATGTATTCACTGCTGAAACAGAGACGCCTGCGTTGGCTTGGTCATGTCGTGAGAATGGATGATGGCCGGATCCCAAAGGATCTCCTCTATGGAGAACTCGTGCAAGGAAAGCGCCCTACAGGCAGACCACAGCTGCGATACAAGGACATCTGCAAGAGGGATCTGAAGGCCTTAGGGATGGACCTCAACAAGTGGGAAACCCTGGCCTCTGAGCGGCCCGCTTGGAGGCAGGCTGTGCAGCATGGCCTTTCCCAGTTTGAAGAGACACTTTGCCAACAGTCTGAGGCTAAGAGGCAAAGAAGGAAGGCCCATAGCCAGGGAGACAGACCAGGGACAGACTGCACTTGCTCCCGGTGTGGAAGGGATTGTCACTCCCGGATTGGCCTTTTCAGCCACACTAGACGCTGTGCCAGAACCACCTTTCAGAGCGCGATACCATAGTCTTTCGAGACTGAAGGTTGCCAATACATTATTATCTTTCAAGAAACCACAACATTCAGATGTTTCTTTCCGATCTGGTCGCACATTCTGGCCTCTATCCTCCCATGCTCAGAGCAGATGGAATAACTCGGCTCAGCTTGTCAGCTGCTTCAAGGTCGCACGGTGCCGGTGGCCTCGAACTGGCGACCTTCGGATGTTATCTTCAGGCAAATGGAGGCTCAACCCTCTAGGCCAGACCTCCTGCCCTAGTAGTGGTGTCATCCCCCCTGTGTGCATCACCCCGGCACGGTACGTATCCCCCGCACCCCACTAGTGACGCCACTGTCGGCAAGTGCACATTTTTCCATTCTCAGCTAAGCTGAATGCCACACGTGGAAGAGAATCATCTGGAAGTTGCAGCCAGCGCAGAATGCGGCAGCTTACGTGGTTGTTGGAGCCCAAAGGTTTGACTCTGTCGGCACACAGGTTAGGTGCGCAGGGGGAACTGCCACGGGCCACTTAGTTAGAATTGCACTATTAGAAAACAGACATTGAAAATTGCTGTGGACTTGGGGATGAGGCTGTAGCCTACTGGCAGAACAGATCTCAGGCAGAGGTGCCACTAAGGTTTGTGGCACTCAGTGTGAGAGCTCATTGCGTCACCCCCATGATAGACCTCTTTACATACCTGACCAAAGAGAATAAATTACAATATTGTGTGCCCAGCCTAAATGCAGTAGCTAGGGTTGGGGTAACCCCCATTTACTTTATTTAAATATGTAACAGTGCAGTTCATCCAAGAAATCAGTAACCAGCAGAAAACCAGTGGCCAACCTGGTGGCATGTACGCAACTGAATATTGTTATTGTTATTATTATTTACAGTATTTATATACTTCTTTTCAACTAAAAGTTCACAAAGCGGTTTACAGAGAAAAATCAAATAACTAATGGCCCCCTGTTCCAATAAGAGTTCTAGTACAAGCTCTGATACATGGAAATGAGAGCTGTCTCATACTAACAGCTTATTGGTTCTCTGCTGTGTCATAATAACACCTCATTGGCTCTTGGAACAATGACTCTCATTGGTCAGTTTTGAGTTAAGAAAATCCACTTTTTGTTACATAAGGCAGTTGTGTTTTCCTTTTCTGGTTATTTGGCCATAACTTTTGATAGAACTCATATAATTGAACCTCATTTGCTTCATTGCGTTCTGTATGAAATTACCTTTCCAATGATATATAACATGATGGTACTATTTGAAAATACAAATATTTCAACAATTGTGGCCGCTAGTGGCGTCGCCTCCCCCCCCCCGAAGGTGTCAGCCGGTGCGGTCTGCACACCCCCCACACTCCCTGGTGATGCCACTGGTCTCAGGGTCAGTCCTTTGTATCTCTAGGTAAGTCTGGAGCAAACCCCTGTCAATCGATAAAGCTGATACAAACCTAGAGGACCAGTGGTTGGCTCCATATAAAACAACTTCCTGCATTACTAACCCATTGCATACATTGGGATGCATTTATATAATACGTTCTTGATCAGATTTAAAATCAGATTTAAAATGCTTGTTACCTTATTAGCCTAATTACTGTCGCATTTCAAACACATGACAGCATGTTTTAATAACAAATTGTTCCCTCTTATCCTGCGTTGGCTGCTCACATTTCCAAGAAGGTTATACATTGTGAATCATCTGTTAGGCATTGTTTAGATACTTTGTGTCTGCGTTTTGTAACTTGGCATCTTGTTCTTGCTAACTTCAGAATGTCCTTGGTTTGATTATTTAGTCACTGAGAAGTCGCTCCAAGACCGAGGTGGAGATTTTTTTTTTTAAATGTGGCATTTCATATTTTTGACGTATTGGTGCATGTTGCAACTCAGATTAAAAATGACGTGTGGACTGGTGAGTCAGAGAACAAGTGGACTGTACCAAAGACCTGGGAAGAACATTTTGATGTTGCATTCACAACTACATGAGAGGGACGAGTGACTCGAGTCGGACTCGAGTCCCCAAACGCATTTTTTGTGTCTCATGCAGACTCGAGTTATGCTTGTTTTGAAACTGGAAGTGACTCAGGACTCGGGAGTTTTTCCTGGGAACAATGGAGATGCCACTCAGCTTGGACCTATAGGGTTTGAATGTGGCTTCCGGATCATGCTTGGGAATGTGGGGAGTGTGCTAGAAATGGGCTATGTCAGATACAAGGGAGGGCACCAGGATAAAGGTCTCTTGTTGTCTGGTGTGCTGCTTGTGGCATTTGGTGGGCCGCTGTGAGATACAGCAAGCTGGACTAGATGGGCCTATGGCCTGATCCAATGGGGCTGTTCTTATGTTCTTATGTGCTTGCTTACTTTTTTTTGTGGTTTCCGAAGGACCTTGTGGGCGATCTGGAAGCTGCATTCAAACTGGCATGAGCAAGAGACTTGGAGAGAGGAGGGTGGGTTGGCTCCTGGAGGCTGGGTGGGAGGTACAGTGGAGGAGTGAGGTTTAAGTTTTGTTTTTGGGACCTGCCCACTGCTTTTGTCCCCTTGCTTGAGCCACCTGTCCCCTCCCACCTTGCATGTTTTCCGGTACTGGTGTCAGGTTGCTGGAGGTCCTAGTGCTAAGCTTGGACCTGGGCATCTCATCTGCCTCTGGTTGGCATGGCCAAGGGGTGGTATGGCTAAGTGCTAATCCTGACAGGTGTTGGTTCTCAGCCAGTACCCAACCAGGTCAAACCCACTGTCACTCTTGAAGTTTTCCCCTTTTCTATGGGTCAAACAACAGTTTTAAGGGAATCAGAGCCCAATCCTATCCAACTATCCAGCACCAATGCAGCCCTGAAGTAAGAGAACAAATGTTCCCATTCCTTGAGGAGACCTCTGTGACTGACCCCCTCCACCACAGAATGCAACTCATACTCAGTTGGCATGGCTGTATCAGCGCTGCAAAATGGGATAGGATTGGGCCTTTACTTTAAAGCCTCCCTCCCCCAGAAGCATGGTTCTAATCTCACTTGGGCCTCATGTGGTTGTTATGAATTAACAAAACAAAAGCAGGAAATCCTAATCACCAGTTTCCCATGTTCCATCTAGTTCAGCCATAAAATGGCCAGATACTTATTCTTCAGGGGATTTTTTTTTTAACATCACATTAATCAAAACATTTTATTTCCAGCAAAGACTACAAATCAGGCTGCAATCCTATATACTTTTAACTGGGAGTAAGTTCCACTGAACTTAATAGGACCTACTTCAGAGTAGACATGCATAGGACTGCACTGCCTATCTCTTAGGCCAGGGATGGGCAAACTTTCAAATTTAGGGATCCTGGATCTTTCAATTCCCTCTTCTGTACAATTATTACTGGTCCATGATCCCTAAACTTGAAAGTTTGCCCACCCCTGTCTTAGGCTGTAATCTTACGCATGTTTACCTGAGAATAAGACCCACTTAGTGCAGAGGGACTTGCTTCCAAGGAGAAGCACAGTTATTTTGTGTTTTAAAATCAAATGCAGATAAGAATGATTAACAAAGAGCAACCCAAATGTATATCTAGTTGATAATACCTGAAAAGTTGGAATCCTTCAAAGGTCCTTTTTCGAAACCAGCTTGTGAATTGGGAAGGTCCCTGGCACGCTTATGCCAGCTGCGAAAGGCAGAGTGCAGAAGATTCTCCATACTGGGGAAAAATGACTTTAATTCACATACGATCTTTAGTAATGTTATCATTTCACAATCAACACCATTTGTCTAGGATAGACTTGAGTAGCAGCCCAATCGTAATGAAATTCTTGAGAGGCAATTCTGTGGTGCCAACATGTGCTACACTGCATCCCATAGGGAAATTTAGGCTGAGAGCTCCTTGGGGTAAGGCGCAGCAGCTGCAATGGGTCAACTTAGACCTGAGCTGGCAATATTGTTGCCTCCAATCCGGTGGCGTAGCTGGAGGGGGCGGGGCACCCAAAGTGGGCAAGCGGCCTGTCCCTTCGGAGCCAGGAACTCCGGCTGCTTGCCCGCTTTGGGTGTGCCGCCCCCCTCCAGCTACACCACCACTCCAATCTCCCCAGTGTGCATTTTCCCCTATTTAAAACCACCCACCTCCCTCGTCCCTCCCATGAGCTCACCATCAGCTGGGTTGCAGCTGCCATCTAGGGAATCCCAATGCTCAGCAATTCTGTAACCCTGCAGATGCCCGATCTCATCTGATCTCGGAAGCTAAGCAGGGTCAGGCCTGGTTAGTACTTGGATGGGAGACCGCTTGGGAATACCAGGTGCTGTAGGCTTATACCATAGTCTTTCGAGACTGAAGGTTACCAACCACCAGCAATTACATCATCACTGAGTGTGGAACCAGGCGGCCACATCCTCTTGCATCTATGTGTGGCTCAGGGGATAGTTGCAGGTCACAGGCAGAAAAACCTGAAATCTGTGATTTAAAAAATGCTTTAATGGGTCCACTTCTTAGCAATCTACAGCTTAAATCAGGAGTGTCAAAGTCATTTCATATAGTGGGCCAAGCAGCATTCATGGCAGCTGCGGAGGGCCAGACGTGACATCATTAAGCAGGAAGTGACATCATTAAGCAGATGATGGCCAGAAATAAGTACTTTCTTCTTACTTAGAAACTCATTAGCTGCAAATGACAGAAAATAGGCAAATCTAGTTCATAATTTCATGATATGGGAGAGCCCAATTATAACGGGGGCCAGAGAAATTGCTTCCAGGATCCGCATCCGGTCTACAGGTCTTACGTTCAACACCCCTGGCTTGAATGTAGCTATGTGCCACTAGATGTTGGCTAGAGCAATCTCCTGCATGAGGCAAAAGGGGCAGGTTAGCAGACAATGGGGTGTACATCATTCTTCCAACAACTGCGCAAGTAGAAAGCAATTAGGTTTGCTTCACATTGTCGAGTCATGATTGACAGGTTAAAAAGTGTTTAGGTGAAGTCTTGGGGTTGGATCACACATGCGTGTCAATCACCCACTTTCTTATAATCTGGTTTGGCAAGATTCAATGGCTCTCAGCTGTATTTGTGAAAAGCATTGGGTCTACAGCACATGGAATGAGGTTGTACCTGTCCTGCAGAGTTTGATCTGTGATGAATCATGTTTGACGTGATGTGATCAAACCTGGATGTTCCAATCATATAGAAAGCAAGGCGGACTGATTTGACAAAGAAAAAGATGATACACAATCCTCTCCCCACTCAGCAATGACCCCCCCTGCATCCCCTCTGCCCAAAGGTTTGTGTACCATTGCACTCATCTTGGATCCTCTGTGAGAGTCAAACTATGTGACTATAGTTTGACCTTGCAGGTGTGGTGTTTTTCTTTCAAAAGATCAGCTATGGCGTGTGTGTTTGGGAGCATGGCATGTGGGGATGGGAGGAAGGGTTTAACTCTTGGTCTCCATGAAATGTCCCACCCATGAGTAAGCTAGAGCTGAGATGTCACAGATCTGCTGACATCAGGTATAGTTTGAGGTGTTTTCAGACACCCAAATGCAAATAAATTATTTTTATTAGCAAGAAACTGTGCCCCTTGTCAGAAATCCAGTGTGTAGACCAGTTAGGTTCCATGCCACTGTCTGCTTTCACAACTCTTAAACAAAGAACACCTTGTACAATAAACTGCCCTTGTAGACCGAAGGCTTGTTCGTAGGATGGCCTAGCCCAGCACACCCAACACAAGTGTGTAATACAGCCACGTGGCAGGAAGTGGAGGATTGCGGCTGCTGGCCCCACTCCTGACCTCTGCATTCTTCTTGAGGTTTGAACAGAGCCTATGCACACATAACCAGTGGCGCTTCCTTGTTCTGCTGGCTTCTAGGAAAGAAATTACCCTGCAGTCACAACCAACTCCTGTCTCAGGCAAGCAACTGCTGGAATGCTTAATTCCTCCAGGACGATGGTTTCCAACCTTTAGGAACCCATGGATCACTGAGACAAAAATTGGACTTGTTATGGACCACGTGCAACCCACCACTCCCATCCCCTGCACACAAAAACATACAATTAAATGTGTAATAATTAGAGAAAGTTTATTAGAGATTTCTAACATATGGAGAAGATTTGTGGGTTGCTGCTTTTTTGCCAGCAGCAAGAGGTCCATTCTCCACCCTCTCTGGTGGTCCATGGGGCAGTGCTTGCTTGGAGAGATGGTGGAAATGATCAAAGGCTACCTTTTTTCCTGAGACCTCGTGGGCCACTTCTCAGGGTCACGCAGACCACTTGTGGTCCGCGGACCATGGGTTCAACAGCGTTCTAGAATGGGATTTGACAAAGTACGGCCTGTGGGCCGGCTTCGGTGCAGTGGAACAGCCCTCTCCATCGTGGAAAGTGCTAACCGTTCCGCCATGCTGCCGCTAATCTGCCCACCTGATTTGAACAGTGTGTCTACCCAGAAATCTGGGTGCAAAGTCTGCTGGGGCAGTGGTCTATAGATGCAACTGCTCAAACCGTTGCTATTGGGTGGGCAGATTAGCAGCAGTGTGGTGGAACAGTAACTGGAAAAGGTGCAAAAGAGAGCGACTAAGATGATTACAGGGCTGGGGCACCTTCCTTACGAGGAAAGGCTACGGCGTTTGGGCCTCTTCAGCCTAGAAAAGAGACGCCTGAGGGGGGACATGATTGAGACATACAAAATTATTCAGGGGATGGACAGAGTGGATAGAGAGATGCTCTTTACACTCTCACATAACACCAGAACCAGGGGACATCCACTAAAAATGAGCATTGGGAGGGTTAGGACAGAGAAAAGAAAATATTTCTTCACTCAGCGTGTGGTTGGTCTGTGGAACTGCTTGCCGCAGGATGTGGTGATGGCATCTGGCCTGGATGCCTTTAAAAGGGGATTGGACAAGTTTCTGGAGGAAAAATCCATCACGGGTTATAAGCCACGATGTGTATGTGCAACCTCCTGATTTTAGAAATGGGCTATGCCAGATGCAAGGGAGGGCACCAGGATGAGGTCTCTTGTTATCTGCTGTGCTCCCTGCGGCATTTGTTGGGCCGCTGTGAGATACAGGAAGCTGGATTAGATGGGCCTATGGCCTGATCCAGTGGGGCTGTTCTTATGTTCTTAGCTGCACTCAGAATGGGGATAGCGTTCTCATTGTGCAATGGTTGCAAATTGGGCTACTGCTGCTCTAGAAAGAGGATGACCAGCACTTCCAGGGCATTGTTTCGGATGCATTGCAATGTTTAAAGTTCATGTCCATTAAAAAAAAAAAAGTGCTCTCAAAGAATCTTCACAGTGCTCTGAGCCTCTTTTCACTGCACATCTGTCATCGTCCACAAAGCATGCAGTGTGCCCTTGCTCTTTTGCCCAGGAAGTTCAATGTGGACCTCAATCTGCACTGACCCTCACTACAAGCGACTACAGATTCACTTCAAGGGTCAGTGATGAAGGACAAGCATCCTGAAACCAATCTGCTCTGGTGTAACTGACGACAAATACTCTAGAATTTGAAATGCCCTTGTATTTAGGATCACCTTCATCAAACCGGCCCAGACTCTGCTGCAGCTGCCTGGAGGGAATCTGTCCTGCTTTGGTCTGCTTATTCAAGTTCTTTTGGCACATTGCAGGCTGTTGTGTTCAATTTTGCTGTACACCATCTTGCCTTAGGGTAGCCAACTCTTCCCTCCCCCCCAAGCTCCTGTGACTTTAACAGCTGCCTAACAAGTAGAGGCTGAACACGAGATTTAAGCTTAATGCTATTGTGCTGAGTTCAGCAAAATAGTCAAGGAACATGAAGCTGGAGATCGGATTCTGCATGACTGTATCATTTTGTATTTAAACAGGCACATTTAAACCTTGCATTGATTCTGACATTACAGAGTTTATGTGCTACTTTGTTAAAAAATGAACTGCAAGCAGAGCCTGGCATTGTGTTGGAGGTTATGTTGAACTAGATTTGTATCAAAGTTGGGTGCAAGAGGAAAAAAATCGGAAGCTGATAATGAGATGTCCTTGATTTTATGGGGCAGATTCTCTTGGTTTGATAGCACAGAGCAAGAACATGTACTGCTAAAGAGCTATCAGTCTCTTAGGGCAAGCGTTGGTGTTTATTCTACTTTCTAGGAACTCCTATCACTAAGTCAGTACTTAAACCAGTGTTTGATATCCTGCAGGAGTGTCAAACATAACAATGGATGCAGTCTCCAGAAGCTCTTTACCTGGCCCCTGTGATAATTGGGCTGTCCCAGCACTACCTTTTCAGCAGTATGCTGAAGCAGATGCTTTGGAATGAGGCCTCAGAAGGCATTCAGGAAAGGGCAGACCAAAAAGGGTGAGAGGGAGATGAGGACGCTGGGAGAGCCCAATTATCACACAGAGTGCCCTTTCAGCTACGTCACTTCTACCAAGGTGTCACTCTACAGACCACCTCTGCTGAGCTGTGAAATGATGCTGCAGCAGAAGTGGCACTGCTGAAAGTACCTCGTGATAATTGGCTCTCCCATATCTTGAAAATGCAAAACAAGCTACTATGTGCATTCTTTCAACAATGCTAGTAAATAGGACTTACTCCTGGGTCAGTGTGGGTAGGATTGCAGCCTAGGATGGCTGAAAATTGTCCTGCTTGATGAAGTCACTTCTGGTCATGACATCACTTCTGGTGGGTCCTGACAGATTCTCATTCTAAAAAGTTGGTTCCTTGGCTAAATGTGTGAGAACCACTGGGCTAGCATTCTCCTAAATGACATGGAGAAAAGGCGGAATTGAAAGGTGATGAATAATGAATATATTCACCTTCTTGGTTCCAGCACTGAAGTCTCATCAGGTAGCTTGGCAGTTGCTGACTTGGGAAGAACATGCTCAGACCCTCCCACAGCTGGCTCTGCTAAAACTCTGCTTATTCCATTCCCACAACAAGTGTGATTTTTTTTTAATGCACTCTCACGCTTCCTTGGTTTACTGAACAGTGGGAGCCCATTACAGCAAACGAAGGCACAAAGGGAATGGCCTTGCTGTCTTCGTGCATTCCCTTCCACTCCTCCAGCCCACAAGCTCTTTATCTGAGAAATTGTTTTTCTCCTCGTGATGTCTGTGTTGCGAATGTTATTTTCCCCCCCCCCCCTTTGAGATTAGATTATAGATCCAAAATGGCCATGGGGACTTGTGGGTTCAGAGAAAGTGACTGGAAAAAACAAATCTCATCGGAGATTTGGGGATGTGTGTTCTCCATAGGGGGGACCTGATTTGCAAAGGGGGAGAGGGAGTAAAGAAGGGGGGAGGACAGTTTGCTGATGTCTGCAGGAAATCGGATCTGGCCTCCCTCCATCAAGCCCTGGCAGTGCCAATGGTTCCCAGAAAAGTGGGTGGTGTAGCTGCCGCTCGGGCGGCAGGCCAGCTTTAAACTGCACAAAAATATTCGTGTGTGTGTGTGTGTGTGTGTGTGTGTGTGTGTGTGTGTGTGGTGTGTGCGTGTGCACGTGTGTGTTAAAAACAAAGAGGAAACAGAAACAGAAGGGAAACAAAAAAATAAAACTTTGAATGGCAGAACTGGATGCAATAAAGAAGTGGGGGGAGTGCTTTTTTCTATGTCTGCCTTGACAAATGCAAACTCCCATTAAATGAAGGAAGTGTGAGAACTCATTAAAAATAAACCAAGTTGTCCTTTATAAAATAAAGCATTCGGCAGATTAATTCAGGGCTCACTTGTCAGCACGCCCCCATGGTCTGAGCATGAGCAGGGAATATTTTTTCTCCTTGTCAGTGTCTCTAGGCTGTAGCCGTTGCTTGGTTTGTAAACATTGCTGGGCTGGAAGCCATGCCTGAGACGCTCTGCCTTCGAAATCCAGGCATGTGGCAACTGGTTCCCAGGGTTGGTCTTGCATCGAAGCAAGACAATGCGATGGCTGCAGGCAGCAGGAGAAAGACGGTGGTTGTTTTCACCTCCAGTCTCCATTTCTATATAGCTTTCTTTTTCGTGAGCTCCAGTCTAGAGCAAGAGGGCTTGCTGTAGGAGGAGGGGTCATTGCTTCGCAGAAAAGGATCCATTTTGCATTCAGAAGGTCCCAGTTCAATCTCCTGGAGGGGCAAATTTCTGTACCCAAAACAAGGAGAGCTACTGCCAGCCAGTGTTAATGATACCAAGCTAGGTAGACTTAGTGTAAAGCAGGGGTGTCAAACATAAGGCCCACTGGCCGGATGTGGCCCACAGAAGCTTTTTATTTGATTCTCAGGCTCTCCCAGCACCACCATCAGTTGCTCTCAGCTGCTGAGCTGGGCTGAGATGTCACTGCTGAAAGGACAGCCCATGTGATAATCAGACTCTCCCATATCCTGAAAAATATGATCAAGATTTGCACGTTTTCTGTCATTTGCAGCTAATGAGTTCGTGAGACAAAGTGCTTCTTCTGATCATGACCGGCTTAATGACATCACTTCCTGCTTCATGACATCACTTCTGGTCCTCAGCAGGCATTACGAATACTATCTGGCCCACCGCATTAAACTGGTTTGATACCCCACTATAAAGCAACATCCTGTGACGTGATTTTGCCTTTTTGCTCCAAGCATGACTAGCATGGCTGGCATTTCAGTAGGAAACAGTTTTTCCATACGGCTCCGTCTTGCTCCCCCCACCGGGAATGGCTCCGAAGGGAGGGGCCGCTTGTCCGCCCCGCTGAGCCACCCTGCCAAACTAGCTGCTCCACCCCCCTCCAGCTACGCCACTGTCTGTGGATGCCACATATACTACTGGACACCACCTCACACACCACTGGTGGTACATGTACCATCAGCTGAGAAACTCTGCTCTGGTGTATCCCTAATGGGACATTTCCCCAAGAGGTTGACCTACACCAGGTCAACTGGCACAGACCTGATCCTGACCAGAGGAGCTGGAATGAAAGCATAAGGTGGCTCCTTCCTCCCTTGTAGGGTCAGTGTAAAAAGACTGCAGTTTTTGGCAGTTTCAAGGAGAAAGCGACAGAAAACGGCACCCCGAGTCATGCTTCTGTGAAGGGAAGCACACTCCACAGAGGCATATTCTGGAGTGTGACTAAGGCTGGCATGAACTGAGCCCCTGGTAAGTGTAGATATTTAGGAAAACCAAATGCTTGGCAGCTCTACACAAAGCAAAACTGCTGTAGGACAGTGTTTTGCATGTAAAAAAAACCTCTTGCATGCTAATTGTCCAACAAATTGTGAAGACGGGCCAGCATTTTGGGCAAGGTTACTGCTTCTTATTGGCTTCCTGTTTCATTCACATTGCAAATCCTGCAAAAATGGGCAAATAAAGCGGGAAGGGTTATTAGTTGGTGATTTTCGCAATTTATCCAAGCATATCATTATATGAAACCAACTGTCCTGTTGCCTGAGTTTACATATTAAATACCATTTGCTCGAACATTTTCCCCGTTATGCCAATTATATTTGCATACCAAGCCCGCCGGTGGTGTTTTGAGCTGAGGAGACTTGCAGACATCCGGGGCAGCCCAAGTTGGCCGCTGCTGAAAAACTGAGCAAAGAATTGGCCAAGGCTGATAATATACCAGTTAGTACTGGGTGGGGGGCTACACAATTTCTCATGAATGAGAAGCTGGACTCATTGCCAGTGGACATTTCCCCCTGCAAAGTCAGTGTTTTGAACCATTCCTCTGAACATGCTGTGACATGGGCAGGCTGCAGGGCCATCCCAAGGGCCATCCAAGTAGCAAACTCCAGTGGTATGCTAGAGGCTGCGGGTGCAATCCTAACCCCTTATGTCAGTGCCTACCAACACTGACTTAAGGGTAATGCAGCTCTGAGGGAACAAACATTCCCTTACTTGGAGGAGGCCTCCATGAGTGACACCCAACTGCAGGATGCAGCACACGTCCCATTGGCACCGCTATGCCAATGCTAGAAAGTACTGACTTTAGTGACAAGGCATACTGCTCCTTGTCTGAGTCCCCGGCAGGAGATCACTTTCCCCAAAGGCTCCATCAAAACAGGACCCTCCCCCAAACCCAAATTGGACCATGCACGGTACACCAATGTACTGTGGAACATCAGTGTTCCACAGCACAGTGGTTGAAAATCACTGCCATAATCTGGCATAGTAAGCTGTTCTGAGCTTCCCCCATAGTGTCGCTGGGGGCAGTTCCTGGGGGCCAGGTAATGCGATGATGGTCCCCATAACATCACCCCCTCCCCAGTGCATGCACAGCCCAGGCCCCAGTAATGGCTCCATTTGCAGCCATACAGGAGATAAGGTGGGTGGGAGACCAATTTTGCAGCCCTTACCGTGGACAACAGGTAGGCACTACCGTCACTCCCCCCAGTGGAACCTGTAGGAAATTGCTGTTCCACCATGGGGGGGGCAATTGACCCCCCCAGCCCTGGCTTAGCTACACCACTGGGCTTCCCCACTAGAAAGGAAAGACAGAATAGAAATGTGTAAAATGAATAATGAATTCAAGCACTGATCTTGCCACATGGTCCACCATTTCACAGTGCTGAACTGCAATTAGGAATTGCAGGACCGGTCCATCCATGAGGCCAACTGAGGCAATCACCTTAGCACAGTGGCGTCGCTAGGGGGATGTAGGGGGTGCGGGCCGCACTTGGTGATGCACAATGGGGGGTGATGCGGACTGGGGGATAACGCACTAAAATCGTGGTTTTAGGAGCAACCCTGTCATGCCATACACCGTTGGATGCAGAATGTCCAGCAGAATGCAATGCAAAAAAACCAGAGTGAAATAGCTCCTTTCTTTCAATAGTTATGGCCAAGAAACCAGAAAGAAAAAAATGCATGGAGCCCTATGGACAATGAAACCGAGCCATATCGCACGTTTACTCATGAGTAGGTGTACTTGCCATAGTCCGTCTGAAAGGGCAGGCTGAGAGGATTCCAGTGACACCAGAATGGTCCCTATCTAATGAATGTAGCCCCCCAAAAACACCCAAGAAGCAGGTCCCTCCCTTCCAGCTGCGAGTGTATTGAGTCCTATGGAAAGCGAAGCAGCCACACGGTCGCGTTTACTTGCGAGTAGACAGGAATGCCTTGGCTTGTGATCAGGCCAGGCAAAGGGGAATGTGAGGACATCAGAATGGTCCTGATTCAATGGAACTGGAGTGCAACAAATGCTCCAGAAGGCAGCCGCCCCCCCCACCTAAAAAGGACCAAAAAAAGAGGCTTCAGCTAGTAAGGGGAAGTTTTCTATTTTGCACTTGTAAAGCCAGGTGGGTCTTTATCTTGATGTGCTTGAAAGAGAAGAACTTTAAACTGGGCACTGGGGAAGGCTGAAGATCTCACTGATTCTTTTTTTGGGGGGGGGTGTTATTGCAGGCAGTCTACAAAGAAAATTCACTAGGTGGAACAGGACTGGCTCCCTCTTATTTAATTATTTCTTTTATTTTAATTTAATCATTTATAATTATTTATTTTAATTTGCTTGATGATGTCACTTCTGGCCATGACATCACTTCCAATGGGTGCTGGACAGATTGTCATTCTAAAAAGTGGGTCCCAGTGCTAAAAGTTTGAGAACTGCTGCAATAAGGTGTTAGTAAGTTGACATGGGCGTATGTGTGACTCTACAAGTTTTCAAAATCACTAAAATCAGAATTTGGAGGAAAAATCCCATCATGTTATATATCAATCAATGCGTAATTTCATGCAGAATGCAATGAAACAAACCACATTGAAATTTCTGTGTTCTAACAAAAGGTACAGCCAAAAAACCAGTGGGGGCGGGGCAATGGTACATCACCACGCCCACCACCCGGGGCGTTACCCCGCCCACTGCATGGGGTGATGTGCAGGCCTCCCACACCGGGTGATGCGAATCCTAGTGACACCACTGCCTTAGCCGGAGACTGACAGGGACTACCTCCCTTTGTTTGCCCACTCACCTCTAGTACTCCCACCTCTCCTCCACATTTCTGCTCCACCCCCTCTTGTCCAATCCATGGAATGAGAGCAGAGGTTGGCACATCACCAGGTAAGGGAGGGCAACATTTTGCATGCCATCTTGAGTGCCAGAGAATCTTGGGCTAGCCCTGGGGAATTATAGGCGTATTAGGTGAGTTTGCCATTTCAGAATGGCTGTGTGTGTACTGGTCGCTAGTAAAAACTAGGTTCTTTGTGTGACAAAATGTCAAGGACAGATATAGCGTGTGTTGTTGGCAACCTTTAGTCTCGAAAGACTATGGTATCGTGCTCTGAATGGTGGTTCTGGAACAGCGTCTAGTGTGGCTGAAAAGGCCAATTCGGGAGTGATAATCCCGTCCACACCGGGAGCAAGTGCAGTCTGTCCCTGGTCTGTCTCCCTGGCTATGGGCCTTCCTTCTTTGCCTCTTAGCCTCAGACTGTTGGCCAAGTGTCTCTTCAAACTGGGAAAGGCCATGCCGCACAGCCTGCCTCCAAGCGGGCCGCTCAGAGGCCAGGGTTTCCCACTTGTTGAGGTCCATCCCTAAGGCCTTCAGATCCCTCTTGCAGATATAGCATCCTTATAAGAACATAAGAAGAGCCCCACTGGATCAGGCCTAAAGTGCATCTAATCCAGCTTCCTGTATTTCATAGTGGCCCACCGGATGCCTCAGGATGCACACAGGACAACAAGGTACCTGAATCCTATTGCCTCTCCCTTGCACCTGGCATTCTGAGGTAGCTTACTTCTGAAATCAAGGGATTGCATTTACCCAGCATGGTTTGTAACCTGTGATGGACTTTTCTTCTAGAAATCCGTCTAGTCCCCTTTTAAAGGTATCTAGGCCGGATGCCATTACCACATCCTGTGGGAAGGAGTTCCACAGATCAATGACACCCTGGGTCAAGTATATTTTCTTTTGTCTGTTCCAACTTTCCCAATGCTCAGTTTTAGTGGATGTCCCCTGCTTCTGGTGTTGTGTGGGAGAGAACACATCGAAACTATATATAAAACTAAGAAGCGCCTACCTTGGAATGATATAGCTCATTCTCAGATGGGAACTGCTCCAGAGGACCTTGGGGCAGGGCAGAAGTTTGCCAAACAGGCTTTTGGCAAGAAAGGTGAGGTCAGCAACTTGCTGCTGGAATCCAAATACCAGGATTATTGGATTATTGGAATGTGTGTGAGGTCACAGACGTATTTTGGAATTTAGTAACAAAGCAAGACTGTATCTTGCAAAGCAGTAATTCATCTGCAGTCACAAAAATGGAGTAGCACTCATAAGGACTATGCCTTTGCATTGCATCCGTGCCAGACTTGAGGCTCATTCAGCTTCAGCAGATGTGTGATCTCAGACCATTCTTGCTCCAGTAGTAGACCATTGCCCATGGAAGCTGATGGAGTCATAAACCAGGGGGGTTCAGCACCACCTGTAACTCTAATCCAACGAAATCTACTACCACTGCAAATGACAACTGCTAGTGTTTGTGCGTGAGTTACAAGCCTTTTTGCAATTACACACACACTACTATTCTTCTCCACCCCTTGGTGGGAGATCCATTCATAAAAAACGTTTATAAACAAGTAGGACTAGGGTTGCAAATTCTGACTGCAGCTATTTCCCCTACCAGCATAATGGAATGTTGGAAATTCCTGGTGGTCCTATGAAAACTTGGGCAGCTCATTCCTAACCCACGCTGGAACGGGCAGGCAAGCTGGCCTACTCTGTATCCAGCACAGGGCTGGGGCTGGTTGCAGCACAAGTTGGAATAAGGGGAATGAATCCCCTTACCTTGTGTCATGCCACAGCCAACCCTATGGGGCTATTTGGATTTGCACCAGCAAAATTGCTGGTGCAAATCCAAGCGGCCCAGGTTGGGCCAACCTAACTGAGGAAGGGGGTTGGGATCTAGCCTAAGTGCTGGAGTCCAGTCCCACGCCTCTCCCCGAGCCAAGAGTTTTAGGGTGGAGAGAGGTGGGGAGTAGGTGGAATGGCCAGGGGGATGGTGAGGTTGGGGTGAGAGGGAGTGGGATTGGTGGAACTCTGCTCCATCGGATTCTCAACTCCGTGTTGGGCCAGAAGGCCCAACGTAAAATCTCTCAAGTCTGCAAAACAGCCGATGCTGACTTGAAAAGCCCCACTGTGGGGCTTGGGCTTTCCCTGGGGGAAGGGAATGAAGTTGCACCTGGTGGAGCTGCCAGCTTTAGAGCTGGGCTGCCCAATCTCCGCCTGAAAGTACTTTAAGAGGCGAAGTGGAAGCCTGGAAAAATACTTCAGCGCAATGGATATAATAAGCTAATGGAATCTAAACACAATCTGCAGTGTCGCTCATTTGGTTTCCAGGAAAAGAATTCTGCCATGCATAGCCATCTATAGCTTTCTTCATCAAAGTCAAATGGATGGTATCCCTGAGAATAAAACCAACTGCTTCCTTGCAACACACATGCTTGTAAACAAAAGCATGGGGTGGTGGTGGGCAGGTCGATGAAAGTGTCGACCCAATGTGCGGCGGCAGTGAAAAAGGCCAATTCTATGCTTGGGATCATTAGGAAGGGTATTGAGAACAAAACGGCTAATATTATAATGCCGTTGTACAAATCTATGGTAAGGCCACACCTGGAGTATTGTGTCCAGTTCTGGTCGCCGCATCTCAAAAAAGACATAGTGGAAATGGAAAAGGTGCAAAAGAGAGCGACTAAGATGATTACTGGGCTGGGGCACCTTCCTTATAAGGAAAGGCTACGGCGTTTGGGCCTCTTCAGCCTAGAAAAGAGACGCCTGAGGGGGGACATGATTGAGACATACAAAATTATGCAGGGGATGGACAGAGTGGATAGAGAGATGCTCTTTACACTCTCACATAACACCAGAACCAGGGGACATCCACTAAAATTGAGTGTTGGGAGAGTTAGAACAGACAAAAGAAAATATTTCTTTACTCAGTGTGTGGTTGGTCTGTGGAACTCCTTGCCACAGGATGTGGTGATGGCGTCTGGCCTGGACGCCTTTAAAAAGGGATTGGACAAGTTTCTGGAGGAAAAATCCATTACAGGGTACAAGCCATGATGTGTATGCGCAACCTCCTGATTTTAGAAATGGGTTATGTCAGAATGCCAGATGCAAGGGAGGGCACCAGGATGAGGTCTCCTGTTATCTGGTGTGCTCCCTGGGGCATTTGGTGTGCCGCTGTGAGATACAGGAAGCTGGACTAGATGGGCCTATGGCCTGATCTAGTGGGGCTCTTCTTATGTTCTTATGTTCTAAAAATGGGGGGGGGGGATACACACCAAGAACTAATGGTAATATTTGCTTGCTTCATTTCATTCTAAAGCACTTGACTCCACCTGACACCAAGTGATACAAAACTGTTAGAAAGTAGGATTGAGGGGAGAACTTTTGTTATCTCATCAGATTTATATTCATCACTTAATGTGGGATACAAATTAGAAGCAACTAACCTTGGAGTGTTAGACAAGAGAGAAACACAAACCCTCATATACATCTCAGCTTCAGTCTGTACAGCAATCATCTGCTGGTTTTCAAACGTCATCAAACCCAAGATTGCTGATGAAAAATGCAGAGGTTATATTTATTTCTTTGGTTGGCAACCTTCAGTCTTGAAAGACTATGATATAAGCCTACAGCACCCGGTATTCCCATGCGGTCTCCCATCCAAGTACTAACCGGGCCTGACCTTGCTTAGCTTCCAAGATCAGACAAGATCAGGCATCTGCAGGGTAACAGTTGCTGCATTGCATTTTTATACCGCCTGTCCTCCAAGGGTGGTGTGCAAGGTTGCATCCCTCCTTTTTGCCCTCACAACAGCCCTGTGAGGTAGGTGATGCTGGGAGGTAGTGACTGGTCACCCAGGAAGCTTCACGGCTCAACAAGGATTTGAACCTGGCTCTTCCAGGTCTAAGTCCAACTTCCAGACACCATCCTGTTTCTCATCATCAGTGTCTATATACAGTGGGCCCTTCTTACCCATGAGGGTTTGGTTCCAGAGGATCCTCCGGACAGGGTATTCCGTGGGTGCTGGGGTCCATTCCCAAAGCACAGAAAATTACTTACCTGCAGAATCTGGAGGCCTCTCTTGGGTTGCTCTGGGCCAGTGACCCACTGTATTGGCCTCTGTGGACCTCAGAATGACCCACAGAAGCCTCCAGAAGTTACTTCCATTTTTCAAGTCAATTTCTGATTTGACTAGAAGTAGCTTCCGGATGCTTCTGCAGGCCATTTGGAGGCCAGTGGATTCCCAATCCAGCATGACCCAGGAGAGGCCTCTGGAGGATCCAGGTAAATAATTGTGGGGGGCCTCTGGAAACCCCCATGTGGACGCTCTGTATCTGTGGGTATGAGACCCATGGATGCAGAGGGTCCACTGCATTTTTGCCTCTTGTCCTTTCCTCCCATCATCACAGTGGGCTTCTGCGAACTCGCCCACAGTAATACCAGGTGGTTGTCCTCCCTTACTACATCAGGTCTTCTACTCTTTCTTCATTTGACTGCATCAGTGACAGGAACATACACACCAAACCTTGGTCTGAATTGCAGACTCACTGACTGTCTCTAGATCATATTGAGCCGGATAGACCAATTGTCTAACTCAGTAAAAGGCAGCTTTCTTTGAAAGCTGATCTTATGAAAGCATGATCTTTTAATTATTTTTGCAATAGGAAAAGAGCTCCTTATTTAATGATGCCTTCACAGCCTATCTGAGTTCACCTAGTGGAAAAAAAAAAGCAACTCAGAATAATAGCTTTTGGCTGCTATGATCATTACTATAAATTTTATTCAACTGAAATAATAGAAGTTTAATGCATTTTAAATTTTGCATGCCTGGAATGAAACCAGGAGATTTCAGAGTATTTATGTCATTTCTAAATAGCCATGTTCTGAGGATGATTTTCAGTCTGTGTTGTGGGGATATTGAGGATTGTTGTTACAACAATAAGGCTTGTATAGAAGCAAGACGTCATTTGCAATGTCCTATATGTGACTTGTTGCTGCAAATTTAGAAGATCAAGGGGACCTGGGGAAATTGTTGGCATTTTGGTAATATGTCCTACTGCTGGATCACAAATGAACACTGATGCACAGAGAGCACAATAAAGGTGTAGGTCAGGTACAGTATAGTGGTTTTCAAACCTTTTGCTGTCAGATAGACTTGCTTGCCACCAGACCCCAGTACAAAAAAAAATTCTGGGGCCTATCCTATAGACAGAGGTGGGTGAAAATGTTAATAACTAAACCAAAACACATAAAACCGCTTTTTGTGCTTCTCATTTTTGTAAATAGATAAAAGACTCCAAAACTGCAAAAAAAAAACATATAACTAATTTTTTTTGTTTTATTTATTATTTAACTGGGGGCGGGGG
Organism: Tiliqua scincoides; assembly: GCF_035046505.1. Lineage (NCBI taxonomy): Eukaryota > Metazoa > Chordata > Lepidosauria > Squamata > Scincidae > Tiliqua > Tiliqua scincoides. The sequence continues at coordinate 7,725,137 of NC_089827.1, read as the reverse complement.
GGTTCCATAGGCAATGACTATGGCTGCATCAGCTGACACCTACCTAGTACACTTTTAAAGCGATTATAATTTTTAATTAAGATGTCAATTTTGAATCAAAACACATCATACTGCTTTCTGCACTTCTAACTTTGGAAAACACCAAAATCCATGAAAAAATAAAACCGTTTTATAAAACCGATTGGACATCAGGAAAAAAATTCCTGACGGTAAGGGTGGTTCGGCAGTGGAACAGATTGCCGAGAAAGGTGGTAGACTCTCCCTCACTGGAGAACTTCTAGCAGAGGCTTATTAAACACCTGTTGGAGATGCTCTGGAGGATTTCCTGCTACAGGCAGGGGGTTGGACTAGATCAGGGGTCTCTAAACTTTTTGGCCGAAGGGCCGCATTAAATATCTGGAACAGTGTCGAGGGCCGAAAAAAAGATTAAATATAAAATTTAAATAAACACATTAGAGATGGTACTTAGATGAATGAATCAATGAATGAGCTCAAATGTCCAGGACTTCTCCAAGAACAAAACAGCCCAAGAAATAAAACACACACTTAAATGGACCCCCATTCCCCCACCCCACAAGCACAACTCTGGTTGTGCTTGGTCAGCTGGGCCAGAGGCTCTCAGGGAATCAGAGGCTGGCCGCAGGTCAGATAGAGTCTCACTGCAGGCCGCATCTGTCCCCCGGGCCGGGGTTTGGAGACCCCTGGACTAGATGACCCCTTCCAACTCTATGATTATTTGATTCATTTTCACCCACCTATAGGGCACATTTGGTTCAAGTGGGAGACCAGTTAGGCCTGTTGCTACTGCCCAACTTGAAATGGGAGTGCAACCTAGATCAGGGGTCTCTAAACTTTTTGGCCAGAGGGCCACATCAAATATCTGGCATGGTGTGGAGGGCCGGAAAAAAAATTTAAATATAAAATTTAAATAAATACATTAGAGATGGAACTTAGATGAGTGAATAAATGAATGAATGAATAAATGGATGGGCTCATTAATTCAACCTCTCTGGTCCTCAGAACACCCTTCAGGCACAGTTCTGGTCATGTTCAGCTGAGTGGGCCAGAGGCTTTTAGGGGACAAGAGGTTGGCCGCGGGCTGGAAAGACGCTTGCTGCGGACCGCATCTGGCCCCTGGGCCAGGGTTTGGAGACCCCTGACCTAGAACATGCCTAATGCACTCCTGTTGTTGTATGCTGCAGAAAAATATAGGCATTCTGCTATTGGACGGTCTGCCATTGTTGACCTCCTTGTTGAGGAACCCCCTGAGAAGCTGTTGAAGGATCCCAGAGGTCTTGAGAACATTGTTTAAGAACTGCTGTTCCATATTACCTAACAAAAAGCTGTGTGCATGCAGATATGTTAAATATTTGGCTATTCGATGTATAGTATGTTTGGATGGAAACCAATCAGCTAATATAAAAGCACAGCTGAGTCAGCTACTCCTTCACATTGAGACTGCCAGGGAAGATGGTATTAGAGAGAGATCATAGATCTGCACACCCTTTTCCCGCAGTCATTGCTATGAAGTGAATGCCAACAACCTTTGCTCTCTCCGATCCATGATTCATTTGTGTCTCCAGACTCCCATTTGACTAGTCTCAAGCAGCTACATCAGGATCCTTGAAGATATATATGTTCAGGCTTTTGTAAGGCTGTTTCAAGTGAAACACAGTCCCGTTTGAAAAATAATGAGCACTGTATTCACAGGACCATCCTCATCTAAAATATTGGTGAAACACCATAAAACAAAGACAACAAGAAATGCTGGCATAATTAATTTAGAAATGTTCTCCGGGGGACTGTGTTCATTAGTATTACAAGCTATTTAACTCTCTCTAGAGGAAAATTATATCAACAAATATGACGACCTCTGCAGAAAGAGAGTAAGCCTGCAATTTATTTTTTATAAGGGATCTCTGTGCCTGGACAATCGATACAAGGCAAGGATAAGTAGATGGCCCTCAACTCTGTTTTGCGAATGGGACAAATCCATAAGGGGTGCCCATTGCAAGGGGTTGGCTGGCATGGTCTTTCATCCTGTAATAGCTATTTCAGAGAGTATGCCATCCTGACTGTGACCCTGAAATCAGTGAGAACAATGACTTTGGGAGCTGGTGTTAAGCCCAACACGTATGTGCTTCCGCTCTCCTGCATTTCCCAATGTCCCCGAATCAAATGAGACGTTGTTAGCAGTGAAGTATTGGCAGAAACACATGGTACCCAAATGAAAAGACTGGCTCACTGAAGTGTTGTTTACTGCCGGCACATCAAAATTAACAGAACATGTGAGGAGCTTGAAGGAAATGAACAGATTCCTTTGCGGAAAAGCTTGTTTCCTCTGATCTCTTTCATGAGGAAGTACAACTTCCTAAGTACAACTTGGGCCCAAATCCTAACCAACTTTCCAGCACTGGCATAGCTGTGCAAATGGGGCATGTGTCACGTGGGTGGCAGTCACGGAGGCCTCCTCAAGGTTAGGGAATGATTGTTCCCTTACCTCAGAGCTGCCCTGCCTTTACCCCAGTGCTGGAAAGTTGGTTAGGATTGTGCCCTTAGATATTAAACTTTTTAAATATTTAAGCTTAAATATTAAATACTTAAAACTTAAATATTAGAACATTTAAACTTTTAAAAGTTTTTTTTTTGTGCTTTAATGAAGTGTTTCTCAAACTGTGGGTTGGGACCCACCAGGTGGGTCACGAGCCAATTTCAGGTGGGTACCCATTCATTTCAATATTTTATTTTTAACACATTAGACTTGATTCTACCATGGTATGTGACTGCATTCGGGAAATGTTACAGATCTGTACTTTTACGTGTATGCTTTTATCAATGACAATCAATGGAACTAACTCCTGGATAAGTGTGAGGAAGGATTGCAGCCTAGGATTGTTAAAAACTTTCCTGCTTGATGATGTCACTTCCGTGCATGACATCGAATGGTGGATGGCAACCTTCAGTCTTGAAAGACTATGGTATAGGCCTACAGCACCCAGTATTCCCAGGTGGTCTCCCATCCAAGTACTAACCAGGCCTGGCCCTGCTTAGCTTCCGAGATCATGGTATAAGCCTACAGCACCCAGTATTCCCAGGCGGTCTCCCATCCAAGTACTAACCAGGCCTGACTCTGCTTAGCTTCCGAGATCAGACAAGATCGGAAGATAGTGTTCCGTATAGGGAGATGGTTGGCAACCTTCAGTCTCGAAAGACTATGGTATAAGCCTACCCGGTATTCCCAGGCGGTCTCCCATCCAAGTCCTAACCAGGCCTGACCCTGCTTAGCTTCCGAGATCAGACAAGATCAGGCATGGAAAGACTATGGTACACAGCCCTGAGGGCTGGGGATAAGAATAGGTCCTCCGTTTGGCTGTACTTGTCGTAAGAGGCGACTAAACAGCCACCGGGTAGATGGGACTCGTCAGCCTGGGAAGGCAGCTCATCTGAGAGAAGGAAAACTCTGATCCCAAACCTCCACTGCCTTGTGGCTACATCCAGTTATGGAAAAGGCTTCAGGAGTCAACCTCGAGGCAAAATCCGGAGCCGGAGTCCCTGAGGCAGTTCATGGCTGAACGCAGTCACATTCTGGCAACTCCTGCGACGCTGCTGGAACCAACCGTATTGGCTTCTGCCTTTCCATTGGACCATTTCAGCGATATGGAGAGGGGGGATTTGCTGCATGGGTAACAGCCTATCCTCCATACCTACTTTACCCAGGCTTCGCACACTGGAGAGGACACTCTGTTCCAGAACACTATTCAGAGTGCGATACCATAGTCTTCCGAGACTGAAGGATACCAACAACTGTATTTTCTAAATACATGAGCCATGAATGTGCATGTGTAGATATTACTAATTTTTTAAAATGTGGGGAAAAGGTGATTTTTACAAACTTCCCCTCTACCAGATCATCTTGAGACATCCTGGTACCAGAGGCAGCATATCAAATGCTGAATCCCCCCCCCCTTACTTGATGATGGTCTAGCTCCTACTCCTCTCAGGAGTAGCCTGAGCTTACCCCTTTCCTCTCCTTCACACTTCCCCTTCCGTCATTTTTCCCCATATCCTTTTCTAGTTCAGGAAGCGGTGGGAGAAGAAGCAGTAGCAGTAGGGGTGAGTGAGCAAATGGAAGTAGACACCACTTGTCAATCTGTTGCCTGAGGCAAGCGTCTCAGTCAGCCTCACAGATGGGCCGGCTCTGCCCTGAACTGTCTGTGTATGGTAACTGGCTAAAGAGGAAACTGACATACCTTTGAAGAGATCCAAGAGAGGGAAAATGATCTTTAGTTGAACTAGGTTCAGTGAGTTGGTTTTCTGGCGAGTAGGGTTTTGAGTTACACAGAACACTCTCATGGGGTAGAAAGAACCACTGCTTCTCAGACTAGGAAGAAAATTAAATGAAAATATGAAATGAAATGGAAATACGTTTTGTTACTTCAGTTGATTAGTGCTGGTCTTCAGATAACAAAATGACACGTATCCTGTGTCATCGCAAGAATTATGTTGCGTATGTTATTTAAGTTTCTCCATCCTCTGCCCCAGCAGGGTTGCTGCAAGGAGGTGTGCTCCACTTTGTGTTTGAGTCCTTCTTGGCCCAAGGAAAGAGGGGTAGAAACAAAAGGCCCCTAATAACTGGGGTCACCCAACCAGGTGCTGGAGTTAAGCAGTTGGGAGGGGTTGCTTCACCAGTCTTCCTCTTGGCTCATTCCCTGAGCTTGCCACAGTCCCAGGGGAACAGCCTTCAGGTAGCCTGTCCAGAGATCTCTCATGACTGCCCCCGTCCCCAGTGCCTTATGAAGCCCTGAGCTCCCCCTTCCTGGGCTGTCAATCTCCCATCCCTACCCCCAGCTCCACCTGGTCTAGTCTTGGTGTTAAAGGACAGCATCACCCCAGAGTAGGAAGGCCCTCATCCAGTGAGGAGCAGCCAACCTTTTGCCTTGATGGCTGTGGGGGGCGGGTCAGGGGATGCCTGAACATACAGCCATGCATTGACCATATGTTGCCAGGAGCTGGTCCCCCACCAGGGGTATGATGGGACAGCTGGAGTCCATGTGATGGTGGGACAAGTCCTGAAGCAAGCATACTACTTTCCCTCTAAGCATACAGATAGTGCACACATACTGGGAAGACAAAGTCAAATGTAGTTCCCAGTGTATGTAAATGTACAATGGGGGAAGAGGCACATGTAGTTTTCATCTACATGTGTACAGCATGCTATTGAATGAAGTAATATATGAGGTTGCCTCCAGAGCAACAGTAAACGGCAAGAGAGGAAGTGTGACTTGTTCCTTCCTCTTTTAACGCTTCCTGGGTAACATAGCATGGAAATTGGCTATTTCCTTATAATATTTATATCCCACTGTTTGGATAGCTACCATGTAGAGCAGGGGTGGCCAACTTTTCCATTTTAGGGCTCCTGGACCTTTAACAATTGTGTAGCACCAGTGGTACTTGAGGTGGTGTCTAGTGGTACTTGCAGGACCCCTGGACACCTGCTGTCCAGCAGAGAGACCAGGAACATGACACATCAAAGCTTCAAAGCAAGCTTTTCCTTTCCAGTGGGGAGGCTCTGCCTCACCTCCTGCGTTGGTGATGCTTTTTGAAGGACTCCGGTGGGGAGGCTCTGCCTCACCTCCCATGGTGGTAGCACTTTTCCAACCACTCTGGTGGGGAGGCTCTGCCTCACCTCCCATGGTGGTGGTGCTGCTTTTTGAAGGGCTCTGGTGGGGAGGCTCTGCCTCACCTCCCATGGTGGTAGCACTTTTCCAACCACTCTGGTGGGGAGGCTCTGCCTCACCTCCCATGGTGGTGGTGCTGCTTTTTGAAGGGCTCTGGTGGGGAGGCTCTGCCTCACCTCCCATGGTGGTAGCACTTTTCCAACCACTCTGGTGGGGAGCAGGTCCCTAAACCCAACCAGAAACCCGTCCCTAGAGAAGGGCCTAGTCATCAGGCCCTGCTCAGAGGCGGGGAAGAGGCGCCCTGCCCTCCAGGGGCCAGGCAGGGCCAGGCCGGGGAGGAGGCAGGCTTTTCCCACGCCTCCGCAGGGAGCTCCCGCTGCCTCTGCTGGCGCTTCCTGGCCGGCCTCTCCGCCCGCCTCTTCCCTCCCGCTCCTCCTCCTGCTGCTGCTGCTGCCGGGCGCCTGGCTGGCTGGCCGGCCGGCTGTTCCCTGCGCTGGGCTAGGCTAGGCGGGCTGCGCTGCTCCGGAGATGTCCGGGCGCGGCGGCTTCTACAAGCAGGAGCTGAACAAGACGGTGTGGGAGGTGCCGCAGCGCTACCAGCACCTCGCCCCGGTGGGCTCGGGCGCCTACGGCTCCGTCTGGTAGGTGCTGCTGCTGCTGCCCCGGCGCGGCAGGTGCGCTGGAGAGGTCCGCGCCGGGGCCCGGCCGGGAGCGCACAAAGCGGTGGCGTAGCCGGCGGGGGGGGAGAAGCGCCGAGTTGGGTGGGGAGCCTCACCGCAGCGTGCGAGCCGAGCCTCCCCCCCCCTTCGGAGCCTTTCCAGGAAGGGGGAACAGGTCAGAGGCCCCGATGGCCCCTCGCACACTCCGCTGAGGCTCCCTGCAAGACTTAGTGCCTTGCCCCCCCTCTGGTTACGCCACTGGCACGCAGTGGGTGCCCACCTGAGGGCAGAGGGACCCATGCAAGGTGCCTTGCCTGCCTGGAATGTACCCATCCAGCCATGCCACCCTCATAGGCTTGTGTGGCCCAGGCTGGAGAGCCTCCTTTGTGCATAGACCCACAACCAGGGCATATATACTGTGTGTGTACACACATATAGATACCATATGTATATATGTGTGTCTACACACACAGGCTGTTTGGGTGTGGAGAAAGAGACTCTCCAGCTCGAATTTGTGGTTCTATGTACCTCAAGTTAGGAAATAGGTATCCATGTGTACATATGTGCATTATGGAGCCCTGTATATGAATGTATAGTTATATGCATGTATAGAATACTCCATGCATTATGGCCTGCAGCAGCAGCTTGACCTGGAAAGAGCTCTGTGACCTGTGTGTGAATTGTGTGTATACACTATGCATTTGCATGCATAGTATGTGGGGTGGTTCTTGCCTATGGCAAGGTGGACGTATACATTGATGGTACATTGATATAGATGTATGTACCCTTTTGTCCAGAGAACAAGAGACTCAAGGTAATCAAAGCAGAAGTTGATCTTCTTAGGAAGGTATTGTGTTACACCCACAAAGGTAACACATTACCTTTTTACAAGGTATATAATACAGAGCTCTGTCTCTCTTTGTATAGGGTCTTTGTGTGGTCTGTATGCAGATTCGGGCTCTCTGTTTGTGGATAGCTATGTGAAATGTCCATGATACATGTGCATCTTTCCTTCCCCCTCTGTGTGAATACACATGTATGTATCTGGGAACCTATTGCCTTATGATCTGGGTCACAGGGGTTTTGTGCCCTTATTCCTTGCCTTTTCCCTGCCCCCACTGGGGTTAGGAGCTGCTGCGCACACAATACCATTCGGCCTGGAATTCCTCATGGGTTGCTACGGGTAACCCTGGGCCATGCCAGCTACTGAAAGACTCCCCCCCTCCCACCACACACACTAGTTTTAAGACCTCCTCCTCTCTCATCACTGAACTGCATTAATGAATGGCAGTTGTGGAGAGCAGTGCTTCCATTCATCCAGAGAGTGTAGTCGATTCTGAAGCATTGTTTTAGAAACCAAGGTTAGGACTGTGCATAATGTAAGTGCGGCGTGGGGGGGGGGGAGAGGAGGAAATGCATTGTGCCTCTGGAAATATTGTCTGCCTAAACTTCAGATGCACAAATTATCAGATCCAGGTACCCTCACTGCCTAAGAGCCCAATCCTAGCCCTGTCTACCCAGAAGTCAGTCCCATTATAGTCAATGGAGCTTGCTCAAGAAAGTGTTGATAGGATTGCAGCCAAAGGGCCATAAGAACAGCCCCTCTGGATCAGGCCATAGGCCCATCCAGTCCAGCTTCCTGTATCTCACTGTGGCCCACCAAATTCCCCAGGGAGCACAGAAGACAACAAGAGACTGGCATCCCAGTGCCATCCCTTGCATAGGATTGGCCCAATGCTGTCCAATTTTCTAGTGCCGGTGCAGCCATACCAATGGGATGTAAATTGCACCCTGTAGTAAAGGGGCAGTCACAGAGGCCGCCTCCATAAGAACATTTGTTCCTTTACCTTGGGGCTCCATTGTGGCTGCACAGATGCTGGAAAGTTGGATAGGATTCGGCCCTAAGTGACTGAGCAAGGCATGACTGAGCCTAAGTGGAAAGAGAAACCTTTATCTGAAATCATTTTCTTTCTTCCATTTGCTCATGCCAAGTGGTGCGATCTTTGGTGAACTCTGTGTATCTTGTGATTATGCTGGCTGGCACATAAGCGTGAAACAATGTTTAGCAGTATTAATGTTGTCAATCTTCACATTTTTGGGCTTGGGACACGTTTCTGAAGGTAGCAACCTAAGTTGCTGTAGCTGAACAGCTCTGGTCATTGACCGGATAAGTGACTATATAGGAAATGTATGTATTTTTCAATCTTTTCCTCCAAAGAACTCAGGGTGGTGTACATGGTTTTGTCCCTCCTCACAACTTCCCTATAAGATAGGTCAGGCTAAGAGAGAGTCACCCAGTTGAGGTCTAAGCTCACCCAGGTAGCTTCAACCGGGATTTGAATCTAGATCTTTCAAGTCTAAATCCAAACCACTAAACTATCCTGGCTCTCATGAATTCATTTATTCTTATGAATACTGCCTTGAGCTTATCTCCATGGAAGAAGGGTGGGGTATAACTGGAATGTTAGAGGTAAATAATTTTTAAAAATATGTTTATCACATCTACATCATCATCTCCTGTTTTTGTGAATAGGGGTTTCAACAGGAAGTAGAGGGGAGGAGTAAATGGACAGTTGTCATGGCAGAAGAACAAAGCACTGAGATTTCCCCCCCCCCAAATCTTTCCTGGAACTGGTACATTTTATTATTTTTAAGAATATTGCTATACTACTTTTCAACAAAAAGTAGGTCAGAAAGTGGTTGACGTGGCAAAACCTTTTTTATGTGGTTTGTAAATGAACTAGAATCAGAGGAGAGTATTGCCTCTGGCCACGTTTTGTGGATGACATCAAACCAGGTAGAAAGATCTCTCCCTAAACTTTGTAAACGGGCAGCAAATTAGGAAATGAGATTCAGAAAAGTGATGTACATTGTGGGCCACGGGTGGTGGGGGGGGGCGTGTTCATAAATTGTAGATTGGCTGTGACTACCCAGGAAAGAGATCTTGAGCCTGTGATGAAGTGCTCACTGATATTGATTCAATGTATAGCGGTGCTGAAAAAAAAGGCAAACTTACAGTGCAATCCTATGCATGCCTACTCAGAAGTAAGTTCCATTGTGTTTGGTGGATTTCACGCTCCTAAGAAAGTGAGTACAGTGCGTGTGTGTAAACACAGTTACCTGCTAGTAACCCCCATTGAACTCAGTGGAGGAGCACCAAATACAGTACCCGTGGAGCTCTGCCCGCTGAGCTTCTTAGCATCCTTTTGGTTGGTCCGCTGTCCTCTGCGCTCTTTGTGTTCCCACTGATGAGTGGCTCTGGGAAATATAGATTTTGGGGAAATATAGATTTTTATTTAAAGTTTCATACTACAATAAATAATACAAAGGAAAGAAATCACATTTTACATTTTCAATTACAGTCACGTTACATCAACTGTTTAATTAGAACACAGATACATCACGTTATAGGTGGATTCAGCCCATCTAACCACTTCCACCATTTTTTCCACCTGTCTCTACCGGTTCTCACCCTTTTGTGAGCCGCGACGCCGTATACTCTGGAGACCACAAAGCGAACCCATCCCTGCATGTTGGTGGACTTTTTCTCCTTTATTTCTTTGCCCCTTTGGATGCTCAGCACAAAAAGGACATACAGATTTATCAATCTTACCGCAGACCATGGCACCTCCCGCCTATCGTCTCCTCCCCTCCGTTGTCCCACATTACCCGTCCTCTTGGGTCCCCTCATACCTCCCACTGGCTCCTTCCCAGAGACGATAGTCTCCCAGGCCAGGTGGGCCAGTTTGGGCCACTTAAAGGCCCTCGCTACGCCCCTCCACAACTCTGAGGACCTGATGGAAAGCCCTCCACGTTAATTCCCATAAACTAAAGGGGATTCTCTTCTCACTAAAGGCACTGTGCGCCACCTTCTCCTGCAAGAGGTATGCGGAAATCTTACTTTGCTGTTTCTCTTGGTGAGGCCTATGATAAACTTCTGTACCGTCGTTTCATACACGTAACGCCTGAGTTGTTTCCCTCCCAGCCCGCTGGTTTTTTTACGGCTTGGCCGAGAGCCCCATCTCCTTCATCAGAGTGGCTCTGGGGGCGTGAGTGACCTGTGACACCCCTGGGAGTTCACCACATGGCCCCCCAGAGCTGCTTCTCGCAGTTTGGGAACTACTGGGGTTAGACTATGTGCGGGTAAAAATGTGGGTTGAAGGATACGTGAAGATCAGTATGTTGGTTGTATGGTGATGGGGTGGTAATTCATTCTATTGATCTGATGCCGTCTCTGTATTTGAGGCCAAAAAAGCATCTTGCAGTAAAAGGGACTGGAAGTGTCTGTGTCTTCATGTGCTGAGTGTGACAGTGCTATTGGTGCTTAAGCAATGATGACAAAACACCAGATATTTCTTCAGAGTGGTAGTACAATGCATGCTCTTGGCTCATAAACATCATGTGAGTGACCATAAAAAACTGATGATGTTCTTTCTCTGGTAACAGCTAGAGTAGAAAAGTTGAGTTCCCTTTTTTTGAATACAGATTTCCTGGAGAGGGGCTATAGTTCAGAGGTAGAGTACTTGCTATGCTTGCTCCAGAAAGCTGCATATTGAAGGATCCATGGTATTTCAACCAACATAAGAACTTGAGCATAAGAACACAAGAAGAGCCCTGCTGGATCAGGCCAAAGGCCCATCTAGTCCAGCTTCCTGTATCTCACAGTGGCCCACCAGTTGTGTCAGGGAACACTCTTGTTGTCTTTTGTGCTCCCTGGGACATTTGGTGGGCCACTGTGAGGTACAGGAAGCTGGACTAGATGGGCCTTTGACCTGATCCAGCAGGGCTGTTTTTATGTTCTTAAGACAACAAGAGACCTGTATCCTATGCATCTGGCATTCTGAAGCAGCCTATTTCTAAAACCAGTAAGTTTCATATATCCATCATGGCTTGTAACCTGTGATGGACTATTCGTCCACAAATCCATCCAGTCCTCTTTTAAAGGCGTCAAGGACAGACGCCATCACCATATCCTGTGGCAAGGAGTTCCACAGATTAATGACATACTGGGTGAAGAAATATTCCCTTTTGTACTAACTCTCCCATTACTCAATTTTAGTGGATGTCCCCTGGTTCTGTTGTTGTGTGAGAGGGAAAAGAACATCCCTTTATCCATCCCAGAATCTCTGGTAGATTGGCTAGGAAGGACCTCTGCATGAGGCTTCTACTAGTTTTAACAGGTAATACTGGTCTCGATGGTCTCTCTGTAGGGCAGCCACATATAGTCCATATGGCTTCGCCATAGACTGTTTTACATGGCAAAATCCGTTGGTTACACCACAGCCTTTCAGAGGTGAAAGTGAGCTCATAATGCTTAAGATAGATTATTGTGGAAGCAAAAGCTGATATGATTTGCAATATATGGCATTTAGTAACTTGTAGGATAAATCGCCCGGATAATGTAACGGGAAAACTGGTCTATAAATTCAGCAATAGGAAAGAATGAGTGTGTATGTTTACAGCTGGTCCATCTGTCAAAACAATGATTTTTCTGACCAACTTGCACACAGAGATATTGTAGCAATGCCAGTGGTTTTGCAGAGTCACTGTTGTGTGAATCAGAAATCAGTTTTAAACAAATGTATCAGTACATCAATATTAAGAATTATGCGCAAAGCTGTCTTGGAGCTCAGTTGATCACTTAACGAGTAAAGCTTCTGCTTTAGGCTTATTCTGTGCCTTTGTTGCTATGATTGTCTCCTTAATAGTATAGTGATTTTGGACTGACAATCAGCCTGAAGAAAACACAGGTCATGGTTCAGGATGTGGACTCACCTCCCTGCATTACAATCTCTGAGCATGAACTGGAGGTTGTCCATGACTTTGTGTACCTTGGCTCAACGATCTCCGACACTCATTCTCTCGATGCCGAGCTAAACAGGCGCATCGGTAAAGCAGCTACCACGTTTTCCAGACTCACAAAGAGAGTCTGGTCCAACAAGAAGCTGACGGAACATACCAAGATCCAGGTCTACAGAGCTTGCGTCCTGAGTACACTTCTGTACTGCAGCGAGTCATGGACTCTTCGCCCACAACAGGAGAGGAAACTGAGCGCTTTCCACATGCGCTGCCTCCGACGCATCCTCGGCATCACCTGGCAGGACAAAGTTCCAAACAACACAGTCCTGGAACGTGCTGGAATCCCTAGCATGTATTCACTGCTGAAACAGAGACGCCTGCGTTGGCTTGGTCATGTCGTGAGAATGGATGATGGCCGGATCCCAAAGGATCTCCTCTATGGTGAACTTGTGCAAGGAAAGCGCCCTACAGGTAGACCACAGCTGCGATACAAGGACATCTGCAAGAGGGATCTGAAGGCCTTAGGGATGGACCTCAACAAGTGGGAAACCCTGGCCTCTGAGCGGCCCGCTTGGAGGCAGGCTGTGCAGCATGGCCTTTCCCAGTTTGAAGAGACACTTTGCCAACAGTCTGAGGCTAAGAGGCAAAGAAGGAAGGCCCATAGCCAGGGAGACAGACCAGGGACAGACTGCACTTGCTCCCGGTGTGGAAGGGATTGTCACTCCCGGATTGGCCTTTTCAGCCACACTAGACGCTGTGCCAGAACCACCTTTCAGAGCGCGATACCATAGTCTTTCGAGACTGAAGGTTGCCAATACATCAGTATAGTGATGTGTGTTTGTATAAATTAAATGACCCTTGGGAACCAGGTTAAGGGGAGCAGGTTAAGGGCAGGTTAAGGGCAACTAGGATTTAGGGTCGAAGAACAAAAGGTGTCAGTTGAAACAATACAGTTTTGGGGACGAGTAGCAGGGACTTAAAAAGGCATATGGGATCAGTTCTCTCTTTCATATCCATGCTTTTTTCTTTTTTTTTTTCAAAACCAACTCTGAGTTGTATCCTAGATAGTGTGTAAAATTCACTAGAAACTAAGGGTAAGCCTTGGCTCAATTGAAACCAATCATCAGGGCCATTCTTGGGAGCTGGGAAAGGGAAGGCAGGCAATTGGAAACATTTTTTGCAGGGCCCTAGGTTCACAACCAAGCTTCATAGAATTAGAGATAACAATAAAATTTATTACAGACTTAATATATGTTTGGAACGCAATCAAAATGTGTGCTTAAAAAGTGCGTGTGCTAATGGACCAAATGGATCTAACCACATTTTAATTAAAAAAAGGCATACAAGACTAGAGTACATTACCCTAAGTTGGGCACGGGCCCCAGTTGGGAAACAACTGGTCCAATTGACTTAAAGCCGGCCCTGCCGGTCATTTTATCTCTGCATCAGTTAAGTTGTCCAGAATTATTGTTGTGTGATATAGGAATTTTTCAGAGGGGCATCCCTACAACTGTGGAAGCAGAAATAATGAAGAGTTTTGTGACACCTTGAAGAGGAACGCAATGTTTCAGCACAAGTTTTTGTGGACAACGGTCCGTTTCATCAGATAAATGAAGTGAAAAACCTAGTAGGCACGAACACGCACACGGAGCTAGTAGGAAAAGTTTGAAAGCAACAGAATAAATTGCAAGAGGAAGTGAAGGAAGACTGATCTTGTGACCAGCTTAAAAGTAGACAAGATAAGCACCCTGATTCTTCACATTTGGTGATAACCTCATAGCAATACTTGGGTTACCAGATACAAAGGGGGACAGAATTCCTATGCCTTGAACCATTGTATAGAAGAGGGAATTTTGGAAGACTTTTGGCAAATTTAAAATAGAAGGGTTTAAAAAGCTGGACCCACCAAAATTCTCTCTTCTATACAATGGTTAAAGGTATAGGCAGTCTGTCCTCCTTTGTATCTGGTAACCCTAAATTGCCTAACTCTGTAGTATGATTTTAAAAAATCCTCTCTCTATTGGAACCCCTTCCTGTGATGGTGTTAAATTTTATTATTTATTCTAACTCCGTTTCCCACCCCCACCCCATCCCTGCCTATCCTTTTTAGAATTTTTTTTCTGCCACTTAAAGGTCTGCAGCAGAATGTCCTGGAAGACTGACAGCCCAATCCTCTGCATGTCTATTCAGAAGTAAGTTCCAGTGAATTCACTGGGACTTACTTCCAGGAGAGTGTGCATGGGATTGCAGCCTGAAATGTTCCCCCACTTGTTTGTAGATGTTACCACTTCTGATGTCAAATTTGTGTTCGTTTATTTTTTTTGTTCAAGGCTGATCTCTTAGTCATAGATAATAGAAGGGCACTGTTGGCAGATGATAGCATATATCTCTTTGGGGGAAGAGCAAATGGATGAACCCCTGATAGTGTAGCTGACGTCAGGGCCAGACTTTGATAACGTAAAAATTGGTTCATTGATGTCCTCTGTCGAACCGATTTACGAGGAAGGAAGTATTCATATTTCAAGTTTACGTAGACCTCTTTATCAGTCAAAAAAGGAAACTGGCTAATTTTTAGTTCAATGCGAAACGCACAGCTCAGTCCTAACCTGTGCTGGTGTGGCTGGGCCAAGTCCAGCCATTTCCAGTCCAGTTTAAGAGCAGGCTGGAAGTCTCTTCTCCTTGTCATCTCACAGATGAGAAGTTGCACCTGCTGAAATTCCCCCCTCTACACAATTGTTAAAGGTCCAGGAGCTCTAAAGTTGAAAGCTTGGCCACCTCTGCCTTAACCTGTGTCGATCCCCAACCTGCCCAATGGGGCTACTCAGATCTGTGCCAGCTGGCAAGTCCAGCACAAGTCTGAGCAGCCCTGTGTAGGGCTTCCAGACCCAGGAGGAAGCATAGGATACAGTGGAGGCCTCCTCCACCAATCCCGCCCCCTCTCCCTGTCCTTACCCACTCTTGTTCCACTCTCCCCCTGCCCAGAAACACCTCCCCACCTCCATTCCACTCTCCCCCTGCCCAGAAACACCTCCCCACCTCCATTCCACTCTCCCCCTGCACTACAAGGCCCCGCACTTACTTGGGGGTCTGGGTCCTGGGATGGTATAGGTCTTCCCACTGGCACTGCTTACATGCGAGGTGTTGCAAATGTGCTTTACAGTACAAGCATTGTTAGACAGAGGTTCAGTGGTGCTGATTTTTTGTTCTCCTGAGCCAAACAGCTGCTTTGTAACTGTTGCTATTTTACTCTTCTGTAATTTTTATTTATGGTTTTATGCATATTGGGCATCTCAGTAGAAAGTGTAACTTGTGAATTTAATAGATGATAGACCTGAATGGTCTATCGAGACCTAGTGGATCAAGTGCTGAACTAGGAATTCAAACCCTCACTTGGCCATGAAGCTCACTGAGTGACCTTGGGCTAATCATTAACTCTCAGCTTGGCCTACCTTACAGGGTTTTTGTGAGGGGAAGAGACATAAGAACAGCCCCACTGGATCAGGCCATAGGCCCATCTAGTCCAGCTTCCTGTATCTCACAGCGGCCCACCAAATGCCCCAGGGAGCACACCAGATAACAAGAGACCTCATCCTGGTGCCCTCCCTTGCATCTGGCATTCTGACATAGCCCATTTCTAAAATCAGGAGGTTGCACATACACATCATGGCTTGTACCCCGACTTTTGAGGGCTACTTCAGAGGTGATAAGTTTCAACATAGGTGGCAGTTCCATTTATGTTTCTGAAAAGGTATAGATTGTCACATGTGATTACTGCACATTTGGCCAGTTGCGACATGGGCATCTGTTGGAAACTGCCATTGCATATGTACGCACAGTTAAATAGGCATGTGCAGTCACCATCTGACCGTGGTTTGCACACTTTGCTGCTTGGAATGTTATCTCTGTGGAAGATCTGAATACCTGAAGTGGCCCTAAATGTAAGCTGAGGTGACAATTGAGATACAGTCCAAAGATAGAATAATAATATATAATTATGTTTCCATTATGTAGGTCAGAGACAGACTAGTGAAGGCTCATGAACCGAGGGCTTATCTTTTGCCCCACTTTGCCCCATGGAAACCTTTCTGCTAGAAAAGATGCATAAATTCTGGGGGAATTTCTTTGTTGGTCAAGTGTGGTCCAAGGGCCATGCACTGATTGCATGCCCTTGTGACAATAAATCGGGGTTTGTCATTATCGGGGCAGGAGGTTTGTTCTAGAGGGTAGAGCCTCCGTTTGCCTGAAGATAACATCCGCAGGTCGCCAGTTCGAGGCCACCGGCACCGTGTGACCTTGAAGCAGCTGACAAGCTGAGCCGAGTTATTCCATCTGCTCTGAGCGTGGGAGGATGGAGGCCAGAATGTGCGGCCAGATCAGAAAGAAACATCTGAATGTTGTGGTTTCTTGAAAGATAGAACCTTCTTTCAAATTGTAAAAATCCCTACGGGGATTTAAATTGCCTGCCTATGTAAACTGCCTTGAATAAAGTCTGAGGAGAAATCTGAGGACCAAGAAAGGCGGTATAGAAATACCTGTATTATTATTTATTATTATTATAGTGTTGAGCAGGGCTGAAGGGACCTTTGGCCTAGAGGTCACACAGTGTCCTCTGCCTTCTCTTCTTCCGTGCATAAGGGAAAATGATTGAAAGTTTCTTTTCCTTCTGAATGAACCACAGATCCTCATTGTGCCTAAACTTGGGGAATGCGATTTGTTCTAGCAGAGCAGAGTTCCCAAAGTATGCATCGCAATGCCTTATAGCGTCACGGCACACTCACATGAGTACCATGGGATGCCTCCAGTCGCTCCTCTTACCTGTTCCCCCTGGGCATTGTATTTTGGATCTCGTGAAATCTCACAAGATCCAAGTTAGCTTCACCCAAATCGCACAAGAGTTAATAATAATAATAATACAACCGCCTTTCTTGGTCCTCAGATTTCTCCTCAGACTTTATTCAAGGCGGTTTACAAAGGCAGGCTGTTCTAAATCCCCGTAGGGATTTTTACAATTGAAGAAAGGTTCTATCTTTCAAGAACCACAACATTTCAGATGGATCTTTCTGATCTGGTATCACATTCTGGCCTCCAGTTTCCTCCCACGCAAGCTGACAGGCAGCTCCTTCGTCTCTCACATGGAGGGCAGCCAAGACGCTTCTTCGCTCACACCAAAGAGCAGGTGGAATAACTCGGCTCGGCTTGTCAGCTGCTTCAAGGTCTCACCGTTCACGGTGCCGGTGGCCTCGAACTGGCGACCTGCGGATGTTATCTTCAGGCAAACGGAGGCTCTACCCTCTAGACCAGACCTCCTGCCCTGAGTTAGGCACTGTCACCTTGGCTCCTACAAGATTTCATGAGATTTAAGATGGTGGTGCCCACATCTTACAAGATTTGTGTGCCATCTTGGATCTCACTAAATCTTGCACGATTTGGGAGCCACCATCTTGGATCTTGCAAGATCCAAGATGGTGGTGCCCTGCTCAGATGGGGCTTATTGGGAAGAATAGACTGCAGGGGTGTTATGACGCAGGTAAATTTGGGAACCACTGGATAGGGCTTTTGAATGTTCAAGGCACTTCACTTGTATTATCTTGTTGTAATCTTGTACAACAATCCTGCAAGGTAAGCCAGTGTTATGTCCATGTTAACAGCTGGGGAGCCGTGGCTGAGAGGGACTGGCTTGCCCAAGGCCATTGAGTGAGTTTGTGGCAGAGATGAGAGTTGAGTCAGGGAACTCTTGATGCCTAGGTGAGTCTCTCAACCTCTATATTACATTAGTTCTCTAAATATTGTGTTAACAACCCAGCATCTAAAACTAGGATCTATGGTTTCAGATGCTGACTTGTTAATTAATAGCCACATGTAGAACAAGCCACAGTTCTAAAAGTTCAGCTAGAATGAGAAACTGTGGTTTGTTCAAAAGTGGACACTTTTCAATCAGTGCCCATTTCACTTAGAGGAGAAGGGGAATGTGCAAGCCCAAGGTTTGGCTCTATTCAGTTCTGTACTATATTGGCTGGTTTATCACATGTGCATGGGGCCTTTGTTGCCCCTCAACTTACTTATTGGTTGTCATGTTTTGCTTTTACAGATAGTTTCTCATGTCTGTAAGGTCATGTCTTTTTTTTCTCTGCACCTAGCTTTAAAAAATTGCAAGGCAGAGGAGAATGCAATTAATCCGAGGATCACCAAACTCAGAGAAAATTATATTACCTGACTGTCTCAATCTTGGTTTGCTGGACCTCTCAGTTTGTGTATCAAGCTTTGGCCAGGCTCTGAGATGGGCCATAGTGGTGGATCAAATTTGGGTGCAGGCAGACAGAGATGCTCTCAACCTGCTTGGTCACCCGCTTCCTTGTGAGCTGAGTGGCTGACACTGTTGGGGAGGGGGGTGGTATTCTGAGCAGCCAGACTCAGGCCAACTATTCTTTCTTCCATAAGCATCTCCTGGGATTGGCTGCTGTAGGCCCTGATTTGTGACCCCCTCCAGCAACTGAACAATAAGACCATAGTTTCCTGTTAAATAAATGAGCGTGGTATAGTCTTCTCATACGTATGACCCCCTTTTCTTTCAATCATGAGAGAAACAGAATGAACAATTTTTTCTTTCTCTTTAGAATAAACAAAGTTCTGTATTGTGTGTAAACTTGGGGAACTGCGGTTTGTTTTAATTCTGGTTTGCCAAAACAAATGAAGATCAAACCATAGTTTGAAGACAAACCAGAGTTTCCTAGATTGGTACTTAGCACAGAACTATGGTTCATTACCCTGGGGGCTGGGGGCTAAGAATAGGCCCTCAGTTTGGCTGTACTTGTCATAAGAGGCGACTAAACAGCCACCGGGTAGATGGGACTCGTCAGCCTAGGAAGGCAGCTCATCTAAGAGAAGGAAACTCTGACCTCAAACCTCCACTGCCTTGTGGCTACATCCAGTTCTGGAAAAGGCTTCAGGAGTCAACCTCGAGGCAAAATCAGGAGCCGGAGTCCCTTAGGCAGTTCATGGCTGAACACAGTTACGTTCTGGCAACTCCTGCGACGCCGCTGGAACCAACCGTATTGGCTTCTGCCTTTCCATTGGACCATTCCAGCGACGTGGAGAGGGGGGATTTGCTGCATGGGTAACAGCCTATCCTCCATACCTTCTTTACCCAGGCTTCGCGCACTGGAGAGGACACTCCAACTTCGCCATACGGCGTCGGCACAACACGGGAAGCAGCAGTTTACCGGTTATAAGTCTTTGCTCGATTGGCGTAGAGCATGACGCCAGGGGCTGCTTCCGACGGTGGGAGAGATCATTGCATCTCATTGGGCAGCTACCGCCCGCCTTAAGCTGGGCAGTCCCCAGCCAGTAAGGTGTTGCCTCGCCACGGTCCGTTAACCTCATGGGGTACGTGGGGTTTAGGGTGAAAACCGACAAGCGGATCGACAACTCTGCACCATGCAACAGAAAACAGAAAACTACTGCCCTAAAGCTGGGCACCTGGAACGTTAGGACAATGACACCTGGCTTCTCTGATGACCTGCAAGAAATAGACGACGCACGCAAAACAGCTGTCATCGACATGGAGCTGAGCAGACTGCAGATGGACATCGTCGCCCTTCAAGAGACTAGGCTGCCAGATTTCGGATCTGTCAAGGAGAGAAATTTCTCATTTTTCTGGCAGGGAAAACCACCAAACGAAACCAGGGAACATGGCGTTGGCTTTGCGGTCAGAAATACCCTGCTGAAATCCATCATCCCACCTACTGTGGGAAGTGAAAGAATTTTGTCCCTGCAGCTCCAGTCATCAGCAGGACCTATCACTCTCATCAGTGCTTATGCACCGACTCTGTCGTCTCCAGCAGAAGCCAAAGACAAATTCTATGATGACCTGGCCACCACTGTCAAGAAAATCCCTGTAAAAGAGCCATTGTTCATCCTCGGCGATTTCAATGCTAGAGTTGGTGCTGATAACAGTTCATGGCCCACTTGCTTAGGTCAGTTTGGCACTGGGAGGATGAACGAAAATGGCCAACGCCTGCTAGAGTTTTGCTGTCACCACGGTCTCTGTGTCAGCAACACGTTTTTCAACACAAAGCCCCAACATAGAGTCTCTTGGAGACATCCAAGATCAAAGCACTGGCACCAGCTCAGCCTGATCCTCACCAGACGCTCCAGCCTTCCCAGCATCAAGATCACACGCAGTTATCATGGTGCTGCCTGCGACACTGACCACTCCCTGGTGTGCAGCAGAGTGAAACTGCAAACAAAGCGACTGTATCACACGAAAAAGGAAGGAAGACCTCGCATTGATACCAGCAAGACCCGGGATCAGAGAAAAGTGGAGGAATTTGCACAAGCGCTTGAGGAATCTCTTCCAGGCCCGGCCGACGCAAACGCATCCAACAGATGGGAACATTTCAAGAATACCGTTTACAACACCGCCTTGTCCATATTCGGCAAAAAGACCAACAAGGCGGCAGACTGGTTTGAAGCCCACTCTGAGGAGTTGACACCAGTCATTGAGGAAAAGAGGAGAGCTCAAGCAGCATACAAGGCCTGTCCCAGTGAGCGCAACCTGCAGGTTCTCCGAACTGCTCGCAGCAAAGTCCAACAGACTGCCAGGAGATGTGCTAACGACTACTGGCTCCAGCTCTGTTCCGAGATACAGATAGCAGCTGACACGGGCAACATCAAGGGGATGTATGATGGTATCAAGCAGGCCCTAGGTCCAACACAGAAGAAAATTGCCCCTCTGAAGTCTGCCACAGGCGAGGTCATCCAGGATCGGGCGCAGCAGATGGAACGCTGGGTGCAGCACTACTCTGAGCTATATTCCAGAGAAAATGTAGTCACCGAAGAAGCACTGAACAACATTGAGTGCCTGCCTGTGCTGGAAGAGCTTGACAGTGAACCAACCCTAGAAGAACTTCACGTGGCCCTGGACTCCCTTGCCTTTGGCAAGGCACCTGGAAAAGACAGCATCCCTGCTGAAGTCCTAAAATGCTGCAAAGAGATCATCGTCACTGAGCTGCATGAAATCCTCTGTCTCTGCTGGAGAGAAGGTGGAGTACCTCAAGACATGAGGGATGCAAACATCATCACGCTGTACAAGAACAAAGGTGACAGGGGTGACTGCAACAACTACCGCGGCATCTCTCTCCTTAGCGTTGTAGGAAAGCTGTTTGCCCGAGTTGTACTAAAGAGGCTCCAGGTACTTGCAGAGAGCGTCTATCCAGAATCGCAGTGTGGATTCCGAGCCAACAGGTCCACCACTGATATGGTATTCTCCCTTAGACAACTGCAGGAGAAATGCAGGGAACAACGACAGCCACTCTTTATAGCCTTCATAGATCTCACAAAGGCTTTCGACCTGGTCAGCAGAGATGGCCTCTTCAAGATTCTCCCCAAGATTGGATGTCCACCCAGGCTCCTCAGCATCATCAGATCTTTCCACAAGGACATGAAGGGCACTGTTGTCTTCGATGGCTCCACATCAGACCCTTTTGACATCCGAAGCGGAGTGAAGCAGGGCTGTGTTCTTGCACCAACCTTGTTTGGGATTTTCTTCGCTGTCCTGCTGAAGCAGGCCTTTGGAACTGCAACAGAAGGCATCTATCTCCGGACCAGATCAGACGGAAAGCTCTTCAACCTCTCCAGACTGAGAGCAAAATCCAAAGTCCAGCTGAAATGTCTGCGTGACTTCCTCTTTGCCGACGATGCAGCTGTCACTACCCACTCTGCCAAAGATCTCCAGCAGCTCATGGATCGTTTTAGCAAGGCCTGCCAAGATTTTGGACTGACAATCAGCCTGAAGAAAACACAGGTCATGGTTCAGGATGTGGACTCACCTCCCTGCATTACAATCTCTGAGCATGAACTGGAGGTTGTCCATGACTTTGTGTACCTTGGCTCAACGATCTCTGACACTCATTCTCTCGATACCGAGCTAAACAAGCGCATCGGTAAAGCAGCTACCACGTTTTCCAGACTCACAAAGAGAGTCTGGTCCAACAAGAAGCTGACGGAACATACCAAGATCCAGGTCTACAGAGCTTGCGTCCTGAGTACACTTCTGTACTGCAGCGAGTCATGGACTCTTCGCTCACAACAGGAGAGGAAACTGAGCGCTTTCCACATGCGCTGCCTCCGACGCATCCTCGGCATCACCTGGCAGGACAAAGTTCCAAACAACACAGTCCTGGAACGTGCTGGAATCCCTAGCATGTATTCACTGCTGAAACAGAGACGCCTGCGTTGGCTTGGTCATGTCGTGAGAATGGATGATGGCCGGATCCCAAAGGATCTCCTCTATGGAGAACTCGTGCAAGGAAAGCGCCCTACAGGTAGACCACAGCTGCGATACAAGGACATCTGCAAGAGGGATCTGAAGGCCTTAGGGATGGACCTCAACAAGTGGGAAACCCTGGCCTCTGAGCGGCCCGCTTGGAGGCAGGCTGTGCAGCATGGCCTTTCCCAGTTTGAAGAGACACTTTGCCAACAGTCTGAGGCTAAGAGGCAAAGAAGGAAGGCCCATAGCCAGGGAGACAGACCAGGGACAGACTGCACTTGCTCCCGGTGTGGAAGGGATTGTCACTCCCGGATTGGCCTTTTCAGCCACACTAGACGCTGTGCCAGAACCACCTTTCAGAGCGCGATACCAGAGTCTTTCGAGACTGAAGGTTGCCAATACAAGATGGTTCATTCTGAAGAGAACACAGAAGCTTGCACATGAAAGGGGGCTTGCATGGGAGACTATGCACATCAGGGTGGGAAGGTGAAGTATGCCAGTCCAGGACTCTCCTAGGCAAACTCAAATAGTGGGAAACCATGGTTTTCCATTAACATGAACTGGTTTTCTCTTCCCATTTTGCTCAAGGAGACAATTCTGGGAAAAAAAAATCAGTGAATAAACTCAGAAGGCTCCTTTTATCTGAGTCAGAACTGCTTTTTCAAGAATGTGGCTTTCTTTTAAATAACTCTTGAGCTATGAGCCGGTCACCGTGTCATTAAAACTCTTTTCCCTAATTGCACCTGGGTTTTTTTTTCCACCCCAAGTGCCACTACAGCTGTAAAAAACATTCTCACAGTGAGAGTCTAATGTAGTGCCAAATTAGTTCAGGCAAAATGATGAAAGTGGGAACATGTGGCATCGCGCATAGCAGATTTCTTTCCAACTTGTGTACCAATGCTTCAGGATATGTATCCCGTTGCTTTTCTGCTAAAGGAATTCTTATGGCTAATGGCCTGTGGAGAGAAAAAAAGAAATTAAGGCACAGGCTATTTTAAAAAGTGGGACATTGCAATTGTATGCTTTAATTCAGTGGTCTTCAACTTTTTTTGTGGCACAACCCCAGTAAATAAATGAAAGTATGAACCTGGGGACCCACAGCCAATCCCATCCTCCTCCCAGGACCCAATTCGCCCACACCCAGCACTCAATGCTGCTCACCTTGTGGGGTAGCAGCCTGTGAGACCAATCCTTTGCATCTCTACTCAGAAGTAAATCCCATTAAGGGAGCTTACTCCCAGAAGTATGGATAGCATTACATTACAGCCTGTGCGGGGCCAGCCTTGGGACTTATTGGGCCAGACAGTGAGAAGAGGCTGTGTAGGATTATATCGAAGTTTCCGTTTTGATGAGGTAGTACCATTATTGGATTGGATCCAAGCCCTCTCTTACACAGGCTTTGAAAGGTGATCACGACCACCAAAATGAGGCTTATTGGCCCCATTGGGGTTGCCATCCATAGGCTGAAGAGCACTACTTTAACTGATCATAAAGAACAGCCATGATATTGAAATTAATAAGCCTTTAATTGGCTTTAGTTTCTAGTTGATTTGTACTAACTCGGGGTTAGTCCCAAGACCAAGAGCCCCTAGATAATCAGAGCCTTTGGATTCAAAACTTTTCCTTATGCCGTAAATAGGCTGTTCATAAGGTCTGCAGAGTTCAGAATTCGCTACAAGCACTCAGTGGGAAGGAGGAAAGAACTGGCAAGCAGCGGGTTATGGTAAAATAACCGGGGATCCCTTGCTTAATAAGGACTATTGATTCCATATAAGCACTATAATGGCATGATCCTATCCTCGATTTATGCCTGCTGGGCAGGTTCGGGTTGTTTCTAAACACCGTTGTATCGGCAGAGCACAATGCAACACCAGACAGTGGGAAATCAATTGTGCTTTTGTGGTGAAAGCCTTGGGCCAGCAGGATGCAATTACGGGCATTACCTTCGCAACAGCAGTCCTCCCCAAACGCAGGGGGAAAGAACTAGGCAGAATTGGGGGCAAAGTAGGAAGGAATGGACATTGATCTGAATCCTGTGCTCAAGCAGGGATTGATCCCACCCTGATGACCTTATAACGTGTCAGAAATAGAGGTGTGGTTTGTTTTGTGATGTGCTATTATGTGCTGGTTATATATGATGTTGTTTCGGTGATGTCAGCCACCTTTTCCAGTTTCAAAACTGGAAAAGCAGGTGCAATTGCTCCTGAAACTGACCAGTGGATTTAAAACTCCCTTTCCACAAGCCATAGGTAACAGGCCTTGCTTGTAATTTCTTTCCAAGTTGGAGATCGGTTTAGGTTCCAATAATTTGCCATAAAAATTCATGCTGTAGTCAGCAAATTGACAACTTGAGCGATTTCGTAGGAATCGAGCGTTTTTTTAAAATGTAGCTCAAGGGAAGCACCTTGTGTGTGAGGATTTATCTGTTCAGTAATTTTCTGCGTAGTACAAGACCCTGCCAAAACAACTGAGCAAATGAACAGCTCCACCACCTCCTGTCCTCCTCATAACATACTCCATACATACTTTTGGTTTGTAGTGGCGACTTCCGGTCAGGTCCCCAGCCCTCAGAGCAGCCTCCAAATGTATGGCTTATGGTGGCCAGGGAGGGCCTTTCAGACCTGAAGGCCTCCGAACATCCATCGGAGGATTACAGGGTTCCCAAAACCTGCAGATTTCATTATCCGTGAGTATCCTTATTTGTAGAGGATCCTGGAAAGGAACCCTTGCGGTTAATGTGGGCAGCCCTGTACAATCAAAGATTGCAATAAAAGTATGGTCCTATGTACTTTTACTCAGAAATAAGTCCCACTGAATTCAATGGGGCTTATTTCCAAGTTAGCGCACACAGGATTTCAGTGTCAAGGAGTTAAGGCATGGTAAGTGTAGTCAGGATTTTTCATGTTTTCTTCCAAACACTGGCTTAAAAAAAAAAAAATTGGAAGTATATACTCAGTATCTCTTACACATATTTCTCTGAATGTATCCAGTGTGTAGCTTGATACCAGCAAGCACCACTTCCTCTCAACATGAAGTCAGAGAAATGATTTTGTAATTGTGGAAGTTGGCAATAAAAAAAGTCAATGCAATTTTTAACCCTTGGACCCTTGGAGATCCGGAGTAGGTGTTTGCAAATGCCATGGGGAAATGCTGGCCTGGCCTCCGTATTCAGAACAGATATGTGCCATCTTATTATTTGCTAACTTTCACCATGTAGCACTTCATAGAGTTCTGGGCGGAATAAGGAAATGCAAATGGAATTTCCTTTCATCTCTGTATAGAAAAGAAAGTGTACCTTTGCTGGGATCCCTGTGCATTAATGTGTCTCTGAATATTAAATAAAATTGAGACTCTACACAGACAATTGATCCCCTACTAAGGCTAGCAGACTATTAAGGATTTTAAAATACCTGATTACTTCATTTTTAACTGATGAACTAAATGAATAGTTACATTTTGACATGCTCCATAGATCAACTTTTTACATCCGCTGCGCAGTGGGGAGTTAAATGAAATCTTAAAATTGATTCTCCCTTAATTGATATGTGGACCCAAAATGTCCCTTTCAAATGTGCATTTCAACAGCTATTCTCTGATTTAAGTGGAAGCAGAGGACATAATACAGGTGTGTGCTGCTTAACAACCACTCGTTTAATGACGGACCGCATATATGACGATGGTCAAAGCACAATAAAGATGCTCTTAATGAGGCAATTGTGTCTCCCATAGCTTGCAGCAGAGTATCTACTTGCACAACAGAGAGGCTTTTAACGCAAAGAAGAGATCTCTCCAGTAGCCTTTGCAACCAGCTAGTGTCTGGCAGGGAGTGTCTGCTTACACAGCAAAGCAATAGATTGGACTGAATGTTTACTTAATGACCTAATCACATAACAACAGAGATAAGAGGACATATCACTGTTAAGTGGCACGCACCTGTATAGTTCAAGTGTGTAAACAGCCACTCAGAAGGGTCGCCTGTGGCAAGTTTAAATCAGCTGTTTAAAGTTTAAATCAACCAGGCAAGGTTGATTTCAAATCAACCAGGCAAGGAGACATTCAGAAATGGGAACAAATTTAATTCGTTTATTTTTCTTTCAGACTACTGGAAATCCGTACCCTTATAGTATTAGGTACATGTAGGTTGGTAGGCAATATTATAAGGTACAGTGGGCGCTCCTTATCTGTGGGTTCAGCACCCGCAGATTTCAGTCAACACAGGTGCAAATCTTGCATCTGGAGGGCCTACGGGCATCCTGGACACAACTGGGTGTGCCTTTCAGAAGCATCCGGCAGGCTTTTGGAGGTGTGGGGAGGTCTTCACAAGGCTTCCCCACACCTCTGAAGGAGTCCCAGATGCTTCGAAAGGCACTTCCAATTGCCATTGTGCACCCTCCCCAAGGATTTAATTATCCATGGACTTTGTTATGCACAGTGGAAGGGAGTCCAGGAATGGATTCCCCACAGATACCAAGATCCCATTGTAGTAATTTTCATGCTGTTTTGTTTGCAACAACCTTACTGATTTTTTTTCACTATTGAGAGGGATAGCAGGTACTAACGGCAAATTTCCATGCTGAACTCGAAAATTATGTGATGCATTTGTATTGATGTGGATTCCCAGCTGTACATAACTAGATTTCTTTCCCTTTTCCTAGTTGCTTATTGAAAAATTGACAAAAAGATGGCATGATTTATCATTTTTCTTCTTCATGATGAAAGGAGCGAATAAAGGTTTTTTACTGATTCTGCACTGATGTATTTCATCACATTTGATCCATTTCATCTAACTGACCCTAGTTGTTCAGGAGCTAAAGCAATTAGCAAGCAGATGCTAATTACCTCTTGCTGCTTTCCAGTATAACATACCATCTCATCTCACAAGGTGAAACCAGGGTCAACTTCCTAAGCAAATTGGTAAGGGAGACCACGTTGTCCCACTTCAGTGGAAGGCTTGGCATGAGAGCATATGCGCTCGGGGGGAAAAGTCCACCCATCCACTATGACTGGCTTACCACTGTTTGAAGTGGCACTTGATGTCTTAGAAGCAACTGGCGATGTCATCATTAGTCATTTGCAAGAGCCATGCGCCGCTGGTGAAGCATCCAGGACATCGTGAAACCAGTAAGTTTGGGAATCTCTGCTTTAAACAGCAAACTCCCTCTACTTGTGGAGACACCATTTCCACACTTGCTGCCTATATACACTGACTGGCTCAGATCACATACTGTCATCTGTACATCTTACACAAGGCCTTTGTGTCTCTTCTGGGCTTCCTTGCCAGAAAGCATGTCTGTTCTTTTTGTATTCCACTTGACTTTATGAAGCCCACGCCTTGACTCTGTTTCCTTGAAATTCAGCAGAGCAATATCATGTTTCTGGAAACGGAGGAGTAAAAGAAATGTTCAGTATCCTTTGTTAAGTTTGCTGTTGACCCATGAGTGTACATGGAGGTCATATTAGGTCACTCCATGGAGTAGCTAGAAGCACTTAAAAAGCTGTTCGATGTAGTAAATGTCTTCAGGAATTGGACAGTTTTTTCATCACATTGTTGCATTTGTGATATAGTCATTCACACCAGCATTGTGAAAATTACTGAATCTCTGTCTTTTGCCCATTCCCTGTCCCCCCAGCAACTGTAATGGTGGTTTCAGCCCTGATTGTGGCCACGTTTACAGGGATATTTTTGATTGGGGCATGTGACATGTTATCTCGAGCATAACATGGTGAGATGAGAGGAATGCTCCCAAATCTTACCGGTGTTTCTCATGTCACTTCTGGCCTCCCAATTCAGAAGTAACTTACAATTACAACATCGCCAGTTACTTCGGTGGTACTTCCAACAAGTGGACCATGCGAAGTGTTACAGCGGGAGACAAACATTTAGCAACACTGCCCTAGAGGACTGTTCCTGCTCAAACATTGGACTGACAGAATGTCAAGACACCTGCAAGGGTTGGTCAGTGGTACAGTGGGCCCTTGGTATCTGTGGGGGGTCAGTTCCTAGACACTCGATGGATACCAATTTCCATGGATAATTAAATCCATGGAAAGCCCTTCAATTACCTCCTGGGTGCAACTGGAAGTGCCTTCTGATCATGTCAGGGGGGGGTCACATGAGGCCCCCCAGCGTGGGTCGGCACTTGCGTTGAGTCAAATCTGTGAGTGCTGAACCCGTGGATAAAAGATGGGCCCACTGTACCTGAAAATGGGGGAGCAGAGAGTTATGAGAATAGAAGCTGGAGTGGGGAGGTATAGGAAAGAGAGAAATAAACACACGCCAATTAAATTGGCAATCTTAAAACCACCAACTGGAAAAATACGTATTTTAAAGATATACTTGGTTATAAAGGCAATTGCCAACTGGAGACCAGCGTTTCCTTTCTGACATGATGCTTGAGCAAGTGGGTGAGTTTCCAGCTAGAAACCGTTTTCATCTCAATAGACAGAAATCAATCCTGCTCTTGGTTATGAATCTGTAGAAGCATAAATGAGTGTGTGATTGCAGTTGATCGGAAAGTGTTAAATATGCAGGCATCTCCCTGAAATTAGTGGGATCCAGTGAACAGTTAATACACTAAAGCTGTTTAACTTTCAATAGGACTTAAGTGAACTAACTTTCTGGGCAGCACCCCAACAGATTAACAATCTGTTCATGCTCATCATTAATTTTCAGGCCCTTCGAAGGACCACTTGGTATAATGCTTCCTAGGAGTTAGATGGTTGCAACAGATAGAGCTTTCAGAGAGCAATCAAGTGTCACTTTTCTATAATTTTTCATCTAATCCATCTCATCATCTAATCCCTTGAAGGGGAACCTCCACAGGAGAAGGAATGGAGGGCATGAAGCTGCCCGCAGAGCCTGAGAAGCAGTCATGCTTTCTCCCCCCCCCCCTTGGCACAGTACCCGGAGCAGGTGCCACCCTAGTTACGCCTCTGAATTCATGTGAGTTAACTTATTTGCAAGGCATTTCACAGGAAAAATTGCTTGTATCCATTCTGATTTAGGTTTTATGTTGTCTGGGGTACAAATTTAAGATGTCCCCTTCTGAACCTTCCAGAGCCCTGAAACCAGCTCCTGAGATGCTATTCCTGAGACCACCCAGGGAGAAATCCATGTGTTGGGTACAAAAGACAGGGCCACCCCCCCCCAAAAAAACCAAGCTATTTTTTCCTGTCTGTCCTTTAAATTGAAACTGAAAACTGGTTGGTTTTTTTTCTTTTGTTTTATTCCATAAGGCCTTCTATGTTGGTTCTATCAGTTGTTAAATTATGACTTGATTTTAATTTGTTCCTACTTTGCTGCTTTTAATTATATTTTAAGTATGTTTTTATATCACTCGCTGCTTTGGGCTATATCTTGCAAGGCTCCAAGGATATAAATCCTTGAATTGAGGAACAGGCTGGTCTTACTGCCTGTTAGGTGATAACGGTCAAAGTAGCAACAATGAAGGTGGAAGGAAACTTCTGGTACTAAAGAGAAACTTTGTACGTCACAATATCAACAAGTACAAAAGAGTTTCGCAAGAAAATTGCAACATTTTTCTAATGATCAAGGCCTAAAGCATTTATACTGGAGGTGTATTTATTGTCATTGGCACCCGAGGCAAACTTTTATAGCATAGTACGTTGCTAGATTTTAATTAATGATGCACATGTGACAATTAACACACAGCACACCAATGTTTGGCAAGCATAATTAACACTTGGTACATCTAGACAGGGTGGCAGACTCGGTAATTGAGAGAGGCTCCCCGTCTGTTCACATGGGGACTAGAATTCAGATCTTAGTGCTCCCTAAGGAGCCTTGAATTGGAGACATGGGAGTTAAAAAGCCAAATTAATGAAGGTAATTCCCTGGTTATTTGTCATGGCAGATGGGAGAAGGATATTACCTGGGGATAATCCTGGTGGTGTTATCACAAGATTTCCTGAGAGTGCAGTTTTTCTGCAGAGAGTTGAGGGCAAGAGAAAATGAGACATACACCTAGGTAGTAATAAGATACTTTTTTTCTAAAGAAAATGCCACTTTTCTTTGTTTCCGTTGGAAATATGACGTATCACCCTTCTGTTGGGTCAGTGAATGGAAAAGTATACAAGCTGATCAACGGACTCTGGTGACGTACGTGGTATTGCTTTATCTTATTTGTCTCTGGCAGGCTGATCCTGTCAGTAGCTGTAAACACCTGCTGTGCAACTGTGCAAGTGAACGATCCATTTCTAGGTTACATCTTCTGGTTTATTGGAGTAATTTGCCTTGAGTTCTGTTGCTCATGTTGTTGAGTTGATAACTTGGAACTCCTGTGCCATGTGATGTGTGAAGTCACATAGCTTGGTTCTGTTGATGTTGAGGCTGTTACAAAAACCAGCTGACCAGTTTATTTTGTTAGGCAGTTCACTGGTTAATAATCCGTCATCATCCGTCGTTAGCTGATGGGAGCCAGTGATTGGGAGATGACAAATCCCTTTGAGTGTTTTGGAGAAAATAGATCAGGGGTGTTGGATGTAAGGCCCACAGGCTGGATATGGCCCACGGAAGTTCTTTATCTGGTCCATGTGATAGTTGCGCGCTCCCAGCACCACCATGGCTGCTGAGCTGTGAAGTGATGCATTGGTAGAAACGGCACATTGGTAGGTGTCACTGCTGAAAGGGCAGCCCCTGTGATAATTGGGCTCTCCTAGTGCTGCCCTTTAAGCAGCACTGCTGCTAGCAAGGCACTGGGAGGAAAAGACAGAAGGAGACCTCAGAAGGTGAGGAATGGTATGGAAGAGGAGGCAGACCAAGAGGGGTGAGAAAGGGAGAAGCTGCGGATGTGCTGGGAGAGCCCAATTATCATATGGGTCGCCCTTTCAGCAGCTCCGCTTCTGCCAAGGCATCACTTTGCAGAGCACCTCTCATCTGCTGAGCTGTGAATTGATGCCCCTGTTCTTGCGAATATGACCAAGATTTGTGTATTTTTCCTTCTGTCATTTGTTGCCAAATTAGTTTAAGTGAAGGGGGGGGGGGGAGTGCTTATTTCTGGTCATCACCTGCTTCATGATGCTTCTTCCTGCTTATTAATGTCACTTCTGACCCTCAACAGGCACCATGCATGCTCTCTCACTCATGCATATTCAGCTCACTGTATGAAACATGTTTGACACGCTAGATGTGGTAGATCATAGAGGAGGTGACCTCCCTCTCGCTCTGGGTAAGAGGAGAGACTGGTGTAACAGGGCAGGGAATGAGAGAGAGAGCAAGAGCGCACAGTTTGAAAAATACAAAGAAAAGTTGGCCAAACGAACCTTGTGATGCTGGGGTCTCCCTCTGGTTGTCTGTTGTTTCATAGATAAATAGCTGCTCTTTGCCTGCATTTATGCTCTGCTAGAATATATGTAAATAAAGCAAACATTATAGCAATGCCTGGGCATATCAATTTCAATTATTTTGGTCCAGCAGGACAGGCTGTGTGATCAGCCTACAAAAAAAAATCCAAAGTATTTTTTTTGTTTCAAGTGTTTGAGATTCACTCATGTTTTTTTTTTCCTCCTAGCTTTTTTATGTATAGCTTATTTTTAAAACATGATAAATATTGAAATAAAACTTCATTTTTTTTTCTGTATGAAACAAACAGAACAATATCTCTATGCATGAGTTTAAAGAAAAAACTAAAAGAAAAAAAGTAGTTTCTCAAATATAGATTTCTGACCGGAAAACAGCTTTTAAACACTTCTTTTACGTTTGATTTTGTTTCAGTTCAGCGTACGATACCAAAACGAGACAGAAGGTGGCAGTCAAAAAGCTTTCGAGACCATTCCAGTCCCTTATTCATGCCCGAAGAACTTACCGGGAACTTAGATTACTCAAGCACATGAAACATGAAAATGTGAGTTTTCATAGCACAACAGTGTGTGCATGTTGAATGGAAAGCTTCTAATTCATCTTTAGTGTGGTTTTATTTATGTATTTGTCAGAAAATCACATGCAACACTTTTCAGAATTTCAAGACAATTTGTGTTATACTTCTTTGTTTCCTACATCCATTGTCCTTAATTTAGCTTTGCCGTCAAGCAAAGATAGGGATACTTGCTTAGATTAGGAAAAAAAATAGCATTTTTAGAGGATCCAGCAGGGTAACTCAGATGTCCCCCTCCCTTCAG
This sequence comes from Tiliqua scincoides, assembly GCF_035046505.1. Lineage (NCBI taxonomy): Eukaryota > Metazoa > Chordata > Lepidosauria > Squamata > Scincidae > Tiliqua > Tiliqua scincoides. Next base: position 7,692,597 of record NC_089827.1, on the reverse strand, counting down.
TACACATACTAAGAGGAATGGCCCACTAGAGCAGTTGTCCTCAACCATTTTTTCTGAAAATAAATAAAAATGTGAGACTGGGGCCCCACCACCAATTCTACCACCATCCCCCCAGCCTTTGCATGTCTACTCAGAACCAAGTCCATCAAGTTCCATGGACCTTACAGCCAGGTAAATGCATGTAGGATTGCAGCCCTGCTTAGCTTCATATTTTAAAATGTTTCAGAGGTGTTGCTCAAAGATAAAGGTAGCCACGAAGTAGGAACACAATATATAAACATCCTTGACAAAGGCTGGTGTTTTGCAAAGATGAATAATAAAATCAAATAAGATTCAGTGTATTTAACCGTATGAATTACTAACAACCGTCAGAAATCAGATTTTCTTTATCTTGACATCAAATGGTCTAAGATTCAGCTTGGTGGGGGTGGGGAAGGTGAATATTTATTTTTTATGTCAGGTGGGATTTTTTTTTAGCTAAGAAGAGCTCAGTTTACTTTTTCACTTACAATGAAGTCTCATGTGTGTCTCTACAGTGCATAAAGAGGTAAATAATTTAAGCAGTGATTCCTCTGTGGAAGCACATTCACCACATTTTGTTTAGATGTACAGTTTTCTCTCCCTGATTAAGCTCCAGAGAAATGTGTACCTCACCTTGTGTTACCTAAGACAGTGTCCTAGTTTCTTAAACATGGCGCTACAGGTTGTGAACATGCTGCATTGCCTTGTGTGTTTAAAACTGACATTCCTCTTTTCTGTTTCAGGTTATAGGATTACTAGATGTTTTTACACCTGCCGCATCAATAGAAAATTTTAATGAAGTGTGAGTAAAGCTTGACCTAAAACTTTAGCAGACTTTTTCAGATAGGCGCAATGGAGTGATCCAGCCAAAGTGTTGCACTTTTGAACCTCATTGGTTTCAATGGGACTGTTAAGATTGGGCTGAAATATTCTTCTGTTCCAAATCCTCAGGATCTAAAAGTACTTACTTTTTAGCTGGACTGAACCCAGTATTTATAATGAGGACAAGCAATACAATTTCTTGTACCATGTTGGATGAAATGGGCTTTGGGGAAACATCTGTATTAGAAATTTCCATCCATTTTATAAGTGTTTTGTGCAGTGAGTCACTAGATATTGCCACTTTTAAAATTGTGGGGTTTTTTTTGGGGGGGGGGTCGAAAAACTTGTAAAGAATTTAAATGTTTTATGAATGGTAAGAAATTTAAACATATTGTGATGAATTAGGAAGCCCACAGAAGGAAAGAAGAATTTAATACACATTTAAATATTCCTGTTAGAAAGAATTATAAGTATAATCAGAATACAGACATCCACAGGGGTTACATTTCCATGCCTCAGAACACCTCCAGACACACTGGAGGGTACAGTTTGGCCCTCCAGATGCAGCATTGGGAACCTTGTTGAGTCGAAACCGCAAGTTCCGAACCCATGGATAATTAGGGTCGACCTGTATTTAAATTTGTATTACGTTTTTCTTCTTTTCTTGTGTTGGATTCCTTATCCATCTTGATATGTTAAATTCCTTACCGTTTATGAATGGCATTTAAATCTGCTCCTTTGCATTTAAATCTACTCCTTCGTAGGTTTGCTGTGTACTGTATATATGTAATGTTGTTGCATTCTATAAACAGTATTCTGAAGAAGAAGGCGTACTTTGTTGTTAGAGGACTTCTATATGTTTCGCAGTAGGCATAGTTGTAAAAGAGTCATTCCTACATTCTGTCTTGCACATAATTCCTCTTAAGGTGGTACCCCAGGTTTTTTGTGGTGATCTGGGCCATAAGATCGGCTCTTCCACTTCTTAATTCGAAACAAGATACGCAAGGAGGAAACTGTCCTGGGGTTGTAGTTGATGTGATACATGTTAAGCAGATCTTTTCCTGCTTAGTCTGTGCCAAGGACTGGATAAGGTGCACTTTGCCATGATCAGTAAGAATGTGCTTTCACCCTGTATGGACATTAATCAACAATCCCTTCACTGCTCAAAAGAATACTGCTCTGAATTCTCACTCTTCTGTATATTGATTCTTTCTCAATTCTGTATCTTTTTGTGCTTTGGTTCTGTTTTCCTTTTGCTGTGGCCCTTTATCTCCATCCACGTGTACTATACTTTACATGTCCTTGAATCAGACTGCGTGGATTGTGCTGAGTTCAGCCATTCTTAGTTTTAACATGTGCCTAATTTGAGACTTCAGATTTGACTTTTCCTTACTCCTTTGACGATATAATTTATTTAATATATTTATATACCACTTTTCTTTAAAAAAAAATTATGTGTGCGGTGGATTACAAGTAAAAATATGCAAACAAATCCATAGAATAAAAACAACGAACACCAACAGTATAAACTTCAACTTTAATCAGCTAAAACCAACATAAAATATTTATATGAAATCCACTGACAGTACCAAATAAAATGCTTGCAATTCCATCTCTTAACTGTGTCACTGATTCCAACATTGCCAGGATAATCTCATGTGCAGCTATTGCATTTCCAAATAAAAGCATAAAATAATAAGGCACCTTTTAAGACACCGTAAAAAGGTGTCTAAGTCAAAAAAATATCCTTGTTCTGTATTTACAGGTATCTTGTCACAAATTTAATGGGCGCTGACCTGAATAATATTGTGAAGTGCCAGAAGTTGACAGATGACCATATACAGTTTCTTATATACCAGCTACTTCGAGGACTTAAGGTAATAGCTGCAGAGGTTTTTGAAGGAGGTACTAAAGTGTGTTTTTAATGGGTGGTCTCAGCAAGGCTGGTATCTTTCTCTCTGTTCTGCTAGAAATGCCATCAAATTACAAATGTGACTGACATTTATGTTTTCTCTCTGTTGGACCCAGTGAACGGTCCAAAAACACCAGATGCTGTAGAGCTGCTGAAACCAAACAGATATAGACCTGATCAATAATCAGGAAGAAAGTTCATTGGTTGCCTTCCCCTGCATATATAACAGTAATATATATGTAATATATATTCTAATATACGTATGTGTGGCTCTTGTTTGCTAAGAAGGGGAGATTAGTATGTGGTGATCGTCTTCTCTGCCAGGAGACAAATAATGCAGAATGAGAATACCTCTTACAGTTCTTGATGCTCTGGAATTTTCAGTCACACTGACCAAGGGAGATAAGGGAGCTTGTCTGTCAGCCAGAATACAAGATTCCTTGCGTACTGAGGTCAGAGGTGAAGAAGGCTGTCGCTTATTCTATCCTTACCACTTTTACCCACTCCCAAGAGATGGCTTTCCTGTTGAAATTCAGGCTGCCCAATTTTCACAAGCACTGGCGCAAGGGGGCCTCATTGCCTCTGTTGTATCCAGCGCTCTTCATGAGCAGGCTGGAAGTCTCTTCAGGGAAAGGGGATATTTTTCCCCTTACCTCGAGTAACATCCCAGCCAGTCCTATGGGGTTACATGGATCTCTACCAGCTATTTAGCTGGCAGAAGTCCAAGAAACCCCATGTAAGGCTGCCAGGCCCGGGAGGGAGAATAGGGTACAGCAGAGGTCTGATTTGCCCGCCGTACCCTGCAAATGCCCCTTCCCTGCTCCTGAAGCACCCTTGCACCACCCCTACACCATTCAATGGAAAGACTAGATTACATCAGTGGGGCAGTACAGGCTTCCCAGCCATCACTGCGTACCCTGCAGGTGTCGATATGTGCCTTACAGCACATTTGTGACACCCTCTGCCAGCAGAGGGACTTCAGCACCAGTAAATCCTTGCCTTAGGATTGAGCTCCAGGTTGAATTCCCAAGGCCTCAGAAGGCTGAATTGCAAAAGACTAGCAACTTTTCATCCATGGCATTGCACTTTAAAAGATTGCTTTAAATATCTTTATTAAAAAGATTGCTTTTTTTGTTTTAAAAAAGGACAAGTTTCAGGTGTGGTAGATGACACTTGCTGGCTGCATACCATCAATGCTGCACGTTTGCCTCACAATGGAAATGGAGGATAACCTAAATCTTTGCCCTGTAGGAAAACAGCACAGAGCAGATGATGGCCAATAGCTATATTTAAGCATTTGTATTTGACTTCAGTTTGTGACCTTACCTATTTTCTTCTCCTTTCACAGTATATTCATTCAGCTGGAATAATTCACCGGGTGAGTTTTGATGGTGATATAATGCAGTGTGCACGCCGTCTGTCAAATTTGCTACAATGACCCAGTTATGATAGTTTTTGAACCCTAGTTTAACCCTCTCTGTTCTTTTTTTTTTTTTTCCTCCCTGATGCAGGACTTGAAACCCAGTAACCTAGCTGTAAATGAAGACTGTGAATTAAGGGTAGGATTCATGCTATTTTGATTATATCGGGGAAATCTAGATGACATTTCAAAGCAAATGTGAAACAGTGGTGCCTGGTTTTTATGGTAGTGTCAGCTTTTAATTTTTTTTTCTTTTGGTGTTAGGCAGGAAATAAACAGCGTAGCACCCGGGGCACAAATATTTTTAGCATCTCCCATACCCCCATAACACACCGCTCCCAAAATTAGCACTCCCCGTACACTGGGAACCTTGAAGGGTTATCTTAGAGGCATCCAAAAGGCACTTCTGTTTTCACTGGAAACTGTAAGTGCCTTTCAGAGGCTGCTAAGACACCTCCTAAAGGTGTGGTACCCAGGGAAATGTACCCCCCTGACACCTCTTAGCTATGCCACTGAGGAAAAAAAATAAACTGCTGGAATACTCACAAACATTGCTCATTAGTCTTGCATATTGGTTACACTGACAAAATGTTTGATTTATGTAAATCTGACTAATAATCTCTGATGACCAATAAGCCCAAACATTTTTTACTACAACACTAATCTCTGATTATACAGGTCAACACACATTTTGCTTTCTTAAACGTTACACTAATTCCTGGGTATATTTGGGGTGCCGATTCAAAAAATGACATTTGTTTTGCCTTATCATGTCTAGTTTTGGAGATACGGCATAGCCTCTTTAGTGAATGGTTCAAGCAGCTTCCTCATGAGAAAGCCTACACCTTGGCTTCCTCATGAGGAAGCTGCTTGAACCATTTACTAATGAGGCTATACTCTATCTCCAAAACTAGACGTGATAGGGCAAAACAGATGCCATTTTTGGAATCGGCACCCCAAATTCATATCAAACCACCATAAAGTTTGGGAAAAACTTTTCTGACCCTCAATTTTGTAGGCCTGTGTTATGAATGAGTAGCCATGGAAGCATTGGTTCTGTCTTTGCAAGACATTAGTTCTCCTTGTTTCTTCAGTACTGCTAACACGGAAAGTCGTTTACATCTTCAGGCCCTGGGTGACCACATGAAATAGTAGACAAGGTTGAAAACCTACAACTACTGCAACTAGCATTTTGAACCTAGTGGAATTCAGTTTAGATCTTGCCTAAGAAATGCTGGAACCCTGTTATTTGTACTGATTTTATTCCAGATCCTAGTATTTCTGAAACAAAATGGTCCATGCTAACATGCAGAGTCTTACTCTGGGAAGTCTTGATCAATGATGTTTGTGTCCCACTCTTTGTCCTGCAAGGCGAGAGAGGAGGTCTTTTATTAATCTTATTTATTTATATTTTTATTGCACACTGTCCAAAAGGAGCAGTAATTGGTTGTAACACCAGGTAGAAATATGATCACACTTGTCACTTTCACCGTCCTTTGGCCTAGACCAGGGGTGTCCAAACTTTTTGGCAAGAGGGCCACATCATCTCTCTGACACTGTGTCGGGGACCGGAGGAAAAAAGAATTAATTTACATTTAAAATTTGAATAAATTTACATGAGTTTACATAAATTAATATACTAGAGGTGGAACTTATATGAATGAATGAAGGTCTTGCAATAGCTCAAGGCCTATAAAAGATATCACACAAGGCAAGGCCAGCCCTTTCTTTGCTGCCGCTACTGCATCACAGATGTGAATCAGCAGGCAGTGGAGGGAGCCCTCATCCCACAGCTAATGTGAGAGGTCAAACAGTCGCCAAACAGTCGCCCTCATGCTGAGAGCAGTTGTGTCGGGCCAGTGCGGGCTCCAGCAAGTTTCCGGAGGGCCAGAGGCTCATTGGAGACTGGGGTTTCCCTGAGGGCCACATTGGGAGTCCTCGAGGGCCGCAGGTGGCCCCAGGGCCGGGGTTTGGGCACCCCTGGCCTAGACCAATGATTTTCAGCTATTGTTCCATGGCACATTAGTGTACTGTGAATAGTCTGCAGGTGTGCCACGGGGGTTTTGGGGCGGGTCATGTATTAGTAGGCCCATTGGGGAATGTGAGCCCCTGGCCAGCAGCGTGGTGTGCCTTGTCAAAAAACTGATGCTGTGTCTTGACAATTTTAGTGCCTTCTTGGTGTGCCTTGAGATGAAAAAGGATGAAAATCGCTGAGCTAGATAGACACCTGGGAGGAGATGGTCAGGTTCACCTTCCTTACGCTTTGAGAATATTGGCCTCTGTCAGTGTTTTGTAGCTGGATTGGCTGGTGGCCCAATTCTGAACCAACAATTGAGAGGGAAGACACTCTGCAGAGTAACCTTTTCCTAAATATTCTCCATGCATATCCAAACATCCACCACCAAACAAACCCCTTCACCACTGCTCGTCTGTTCCATATGTACCATCAGCTCATCACGTAGATACTCTGCTCTCTAAATGGGCTGTTGCTGCAGTCTTGGTGGCTGTAAGCCTCTTCCAAGAAGAGAACAGGAGGGATCCTGTACTGGAAGCTGGAATGACCCACATATTCCATATCACTTCTAGGTTTCAGCAAGGAGTGACAGAGTCATGTGCATGATTCTCTATCTACATTACAGAGGACTTTCCCACTTGACACTTCATTGCTTTGTACAACAAGCCTTAAGCCAGGGTGGTCCAACATGAGGCCGGCAGGCCACACGCATCCCATTTTTGGCAGCCTTTAAAAAGTCCCACTGTCCACTGCCTCCTCCTGCTTTAGCAGCTTTTTGATGTCCCTACTGCAACGTTAGGGCTTCTCCTTTGGAGGAGAAGAATGGCATGGCAGGGAGATCTAAAAGCCCTGCCGCTCCCTCTGCTTTCTCCTCTATCTGCTTTAGCAGCTCAGAACCCAGAGTAATTGGCAGCTATGTCATCACATTACCGCCAATTACTTCTGCATCTGCACACTTGGGGGGGGGGGAACAGGACGCCAGAGTCGTGCTCAACCCAGTCGTTAAAAAGTTGGACCATCCTGCCTTATTGAACGGACATGTAAATTGCAGCAGAATCAACTTAGGGAATAAGCAGAAGGAATTCTCTGGTGACCTGCACTGGGATAAATTTGAACCAGAGATTCCTGTTGCCCATCACTGACGTCTTAGATGAATCACGATAGCTGGAATTGAAAATGACATGAATGTTTATCATAACAATAATAGGAAACTTTTTCTTAATTATTCTGTAGATTTTAGACTTTGGGCTAGCCCGGCAAACGGATGATGAAATGACAGGTTATGTAGCAACGCGGTGGTACAGAGCGCCAGAAATCATGTTAAATTGGATGCATTATAATCAAACAGGTGAGACTGAAAAATACTTGCTTGTTCTTTGGGTTGCGTTATGAAAAATATATCCAAGGAAGCTTGTCACTCGCAGTGCATACTTTATCTGTGGAGATGGTTGATGTGGTGACAGCCACTGACTTAGATGGCTTTGGAAGGAGATTAGATAAATTGATGGTGGAATGGACTCTCAAAGGCAACGAGTTTTTAAGACTGTGTGCTGTCTCCAGCCTCATATGTCTCTATATGCAAGAGGAAGGGGTGTGTCTACACATTCTGCTTGTGTATCTTTATTTTATTTATTTAAAAGATTTGTGCAGTGGGCTCTCAGCATCTGCAGGGGATCTGCTCCAGGACCCGCCCCCCCCAGATACCGAATTCTGTGGGTAGTGAAATCCACGGGGGGGGGGGGCACACTGTAAACTGGACTTGCCTTTCAGAAACCTCTGGGATACCTTCTGAGGCATGAGGAGACTGTGTGTGACCTCTGTGGGCCTCAGAAGGCCTTTCGGACACGATTGGAAGACACTTCTAGGCACGTTCAGGAGGTCTCTGAGGCCTCTCCAGACCCTCAGTGTCTGTGTGTATTCAAATCTGCTGATGCCAAGCCTGAGGATAAGAGAGCCCACTCTATGCCACTTTTGCCAAAGCTGCAAGCAGTCGGGGGGGGGGGGAATAAGATGGCCTTGGACTTGATCCAGCAAAGCGGTTCTTACATTCCTATGATTTAAATGGAAAGACATTTGGCATGCAGAGACCCTTATGTCCTGATGTGTTAATTTGTGTGTGTTTTTTTTTGCAGTCGACATTTGGTCGGTTGGATGCATCATGGCAGAGCTGCTGAAAGGAAAGGCCCTTTTCCCTGGAAACGACTGTATCCTTTGCCTCCCGTGAAATTATGCAAGTGCAAATATTCTCTGGGTCTTTCTCTGCCCTTGTAATTAAAAGGCTTTTAAGGCAGTGCTAGTCGTTTAACAAAAATGGGTACAGCCAACAACATGTTGCTAATCGTTAAAGTCACAGCGGGACATGATAAAGGGAAACAACACTGTGTCCTTAAGCCACAGTAGGCTGCCCTAAAACCTTTGCTTTCGTACACTTTGTTTAAATAATGACCTAGATATAAAACCAGCATGCAGTAGACAGCAGTTGCTGAGTTAGTGTCCGAGAACGGAGCTGCCAAGAGGATTCATAAACTCCATGGCAAATGTATTAAGGAGGGTGCACCGTACATAAAAAATATACTGTTTGTAGAGCCTGTTTGGGGGCTGCAGCACTTGTATCAATGGGCAGGTGCCAATCTCATTGTATCAATGGGCAGGTGGAACACCTCTCAATCTAGAAGTCATGGGCTTTCGTTTTGTGGCCAAGCGTCCCTTGTGTTGGCTTATCCTGAAGGCACGACTCCCGTTAAAGCAACTGTGAGTGCCATACAGGCAGTTTCCTTTGTGAGGAAACAGTTGTGCAAATGCCAAGTTCTGATGTGCAAATGCCAAGTTCTAGTGTTCCATTTGTCACACACCCACCGCACGGGGCACTTCTGGATGCAAAAGATGGTGAACGTGATCCAGAAGACCACAAGTAAAAATGTGATTCAGTGACAGAGAGGAAAAGATCTATGTGTACCCTTTAAAATGCAGCGTATGCATTGAAACGGTACACATTGGGTACACATGTGAAAGGATAAATGTACCCTTGCTTTTCACTATCTAAGAATCAGGAGCGTTCATAGTCTTTTGGACCATTGTAACGATCTGTAGCCTAGAAAGTGTCAAAGCTTTCAATTTTCTTTAATTTCAGGAGTTAGCCCACAATAATGAACGATGGGGCAAGCCCTACCCCTTCGCCGGTTAAGCTCCTAATTGGACTTTGGAACAGAGCTGTTTTCTCAAATCTTGGAAAATAGCTCAGTTTATTCTCAACCCAAGCTAAACATGTGGAAAAGGGATGAGGCAGGCGGTGTGTGTGTGTGTGTGTGTGTGTGTGTGTGTGTGTCTTGGATTAAAATCTGAGCCACAGAAGAATATTCATGCAACTCATCTCTCTTTCTTGTTAATAATATTTTGACTGCTTCGGATAAATAATGGTATAACTGTAACACTTTGATGGGTTGTGTCGGATTGCACCCTTCTCAAGATCAAGGATTTACCCATCTTCAAACAGACTTCGCCTACATGTTTACTGAAGATGGGAGATGGGTGAGACTGTGCTCTCTGCCCTATCCCCCTGATGCCAACCAGTGTGCTGGCCATGTGTTCCATTCTCCATCAGTGCCTACATGTTAAGCCTTTATGAAAGTACAGTTCTACCCGTGTACCGTTCATGAGCCGGAACTGTGGACAACCAGGGATGATGTTGGTGGAACCCTCTTATCAAAGTCAAATGTGTATTTATCTAGAGCAGGGGTGCTCACACTTTTTTGGCTCGAGAGCTACTTTGAAACCCAGCAAGGCCTGGAGATCTACCAGAGTTTTTTTTTACAATGTTCGCGCCATCATAACATATAACATTTATGTGTACAATGTATGCTGGTGTACCTTGAGCCCCACTGAGTATAACAGGACTTACTCCTAAGTAGACATGCCTAGGATTAGGCTGTGAGGCTGCAATCCTAGCCACACTTACCTGGGAGTAAGCCCCATTGAGTACAATGGGCCTTACTCCCAGCATTTCCTCCCAGAGGCACCTGAAGGGGGGGTCGGCACTCCGCGATCTACTCATTTTGCCTCGCGATCTACCGGTAGATCGCGATCCACCTATTGAGCACCCCTGATCTAGAGCATCACCAGGGGCATGTTGGCCTGAGAGAGTGGAGCCAAAGGGCACAGCCGCCCCTCTTTCCACATTCAGAAAATGGGGGGCTGCAATTAGAAGTGGGCTTATGAAATTTCTGTTCAGTCTGTATCTCTTGTTCAAAAATACCATTGGACGTATCAGGAGGCTTGGCATCAGTGAATAAGGGGATGCACCTGCCTTTTGCAGTTTAGGTCAGGAAGAGGCTCCTCTGCTGCCTTCCCTCTTGTAGCTTTCTTAAATCCTTGCAGATATCGACCAGCTAAAGCGAATAATGGAAGTGGTTGGTACACCCAGTTCTGAACTTCTCAAGAAAATATCATCAGAGCACGTAAGTGTGACATTTCACCATTGTAGTCCTTAAGTCTCCATTAAAATCTATTAACCAGCTCATACTGGTTTTCTAAGCTGTACAGGAACAAAATGTGTTCTGTCTGGAAACCTTTGGTAAGCCACTAGTAGTCATATGTGAGTGATACATTTGCACTGTCTGCTTCTTCCATTTTCTGCTTGCAGTTAGCAATCTCACTGTCATATCCTCTAGCGCATCCATTTTAACCACTATGCCGTGGCACACTGGTGTGCCCTGAATGGTCTTCAGGTGTGCCGTGGGAGTTTGGGGGAAGAGTCATTTATTCATGGGGCCATTGAGGAATGTGAGCTCCCCACCAACTGCATGGTGTGCCTTGTCAATGGTCAAAAAACAGATGATGTGCCGTGACAATTTTAGTGCTTTATAAGTGTGCCATGAGACAAAAAAGGTGTGGAAAAGTCTAGGTTCTCACTGTCCCACGGCCGAGCAGTGGGTGACACATAATGCCCCGGCAAGTTCCTTGTGACACCCTAGGACATTACAGCAAAAAGATTGGGAACCACTGACTTATCCCTTAAGGCACCATTCACAAGAATGTATGCTTATTAAGAGGAAGAAGGGGAACGGTAATGCCGATATTAGATATAGGCAAGTACTGTATGGCCCAGAGCTGAGATGCATCAAATCCTCAAGACTGACAGCTTTCTTTTACATTCCCTACTTCATGTATATCATGAAGTATCATGTATATCATGAGTGTATCATGTAATTATAATTCTTGGTGTCTACTGAGGAAGAGAACTACAGTCAGTTCTTTGAACTACAGTCAAAGTGGAGACTACTGCATGCTGGTGAAACTGTCCAAGCTCTGGTGTGGACAGAGCTTACTGTTCTTTCCGGGAGTCTCTCTTTGGCACTGCAGATCACCTCCCCCAACCTTCGCGCCAGCCAGCTGTGCATGCCCAGGAATCTGGGCACAAAGCCAGCTGGGGCAAAAGACCCCAGAAGCGGTTGGTGAGCGCAAAGGTTGGGGTGATCTGCAGCACAAACGGGAGGCACCCCGTTGAACAATGGAACGGTTAGTGCCGTTCATGCGGGGGAGGAATTAGGCAGGAAACCAGATCTGGCCAACGGGCTGGAGTCTGGAGAGCCCTGCGCTAGGGTTAGGTTCCAGGAAAACCTAGTGGATACCAAATTAGTGGATACTGAATCATTGAACCTATGGGGAAAACGGGGTTAGGTTCCAGGGGATTTCTCTTTTATCGCAAACCCATCCCCTATCAGTCATATACTATATAGCCACCTCTTCTTCACTTCCTTGCACGGTGCCGGTGCCTGCCTTCTTCTTGCGAGGAGGCCATTGTCTCCTCTTCTTCTCTTCCTCTCCCAACTCTTTCTTCCCTGCCTGCCTGCTCATTGCTGCATCGAGACCCCTTGCCCCAAGTGCATCAGCACAGTATTCTCAGATAATAAGAACGGTCACAGATGTTGAGAGACAGGTGGCAATTCCGCCCCTTGCAGATAAAGAGAACTGACTACATAGACATAACATCTATGTGATGTAACGTATTTTAGCCCATGTAAGTATGTAAGCTTGACACAATCACAACAACGATGACTCTAGTGGACCTCTCTAGTCTTGCACATGATCAATCTTCCTATAGATCATTCATCCATCAAGTCGCTATGGCTTGGGATTGAAAGGCCTCTAATATATTAATATTAGATAATATATTATTATTGTTGTTGTTGTTGTTGTTATTTATATACTGCTTTTCAACTAAAAGTTCACAAAGCGGTTTACAGAGAAAAATCAAATAACTAAATGGCTCCCTGTCCCAAAAGGGCTCACAATCTAAAAAAATGCAAATGAATACCAACAGACAGTCACTAGAACAGACAGTGCTGGGGGGGGGGGGGGACAGTGTATAATTATACAATAATTACATTATTGTATATTATATTATAATTATTATATATTATTGTATATGTATTATTATATATACAATAATTATATTATTGTATTATATATTGTATAATTATAATATACAATATTATTATTGTGTTAATATATTAATATAATATATGTATGTATATGTGTGTGTGTATGTGTGTATATAAGTATATATATATAAGTATATATATAATCTATAATCTTATATATATGTATATGTATATATACACATATACATATGTACATATATATATACATATATATACATATATACATATGTATATGTGTGTGTATATATATGTGTGTGTGTATATATGTATATGTAAAAATGGAAATGTGTTTCTGAAAAAAATATGCACAAATTAAAGAAAGAGAGCACAAGAGCAGTTCAGTCGAAATTGTCTTTGTATTTAGTAAAATGTTCGCCTGTGGATCTTTCTAATAAAAGTCTGTTTTGCAAATTATGTACTTAGTGCCACTAAGCAAACTTTAGCAGTGAGATTAAAAGGGTAATTGAGAGATTAATGAGCTTTCCATTTTTTTGAACAAATAATGATTACATGCTGTAAAGCAGCTGACAGTTAAATATATTGCAGTGAGAGAACCTTTGTAACAAACGATCTTAAAAAACCTGATATGGAGAGAAACTGAAGCGTACTTGGGGAAAATACCCAAGCCAGTAATATTGGGGAGAAATGAATAACGGCGGATATAGTTTACACTGACCTTTATGGTGATGTAACTGTAAAATAATGGAGAAACATGGATGAAACTATCATTTTGTGGTGGGGGAAAACCATCCAGCTTGATAATTGGGCTCGCTCATATCTTGAAAATATGAACAAGATTTCCACATTTTCTCTTCTGTCATTTGCAGCTAATGAATTTCTATGTGAGAACCAAGTGCTTTTTCTGGCCATCATCTCTTAATGATGTCACTTCCAGCTCTCAGCAGGCACTATGAATGCTGACTTCAGCCCCCCCATAAAACAAGTTTGACATCCCTGATCTATATGGTCTCCCATAGGAGAGAGCTAAACGCTTGATTTTGGATGAGATGAAGAAGCATGAATGTTAGACCACTTGCAGTTCCTATTCCCCCTACTTCTCTGACACCTTCATAGTTTATCTGAATTGTTTGTGTCCACGGCCCATCTTACTGGCCACGGAACCACCCTCCAGGCTCTACACTATGGCTGGGATATGGCCCTGGACGCCCTGCTGCTGTGGCAACCAAGCTCCCCACAAGCACCAGCTCGGCTACGGACCCTGAATTCCCTGTGGCACCTGCCACTGTCAGATGCTACCATAAGGAGGGATTGCCAGCCCTGGCCTCACCGCCATAGGGCATCCTGGGGCATGTCTGGCTGGCCAATCCTGGATACGTTGCCGGCACAGAGCACTGCCCCTGGAGGAGACAAGCTACCTCAACTGAGCCAGAAGCGGCATGCCATCAACATACATGGCATTTTACACAGAGTTGGGGGGTGGAGATAGGGGAGATAGGGCTATCTACACTACAGGCTTGCAGTGTAGATAGAAACAAGGGACACAACAGAGGGAGGGGAGGGAAATAGAGATAATGGAAGAATATGGGATTGTTTCAGTGACACATACTTAAGCTTAACTGGGAGAGAGGACTACAGTGTTGTGCAAAAGGCTTCAGAAAAAGGTGGATTTTAAGGAAGAAGTAAAAGAGGAGCCTGTTCCATCACACATTTGCAATGTTTAGCTAGCCTCCAAAATATAAAGCACATTTGACCTGTTAGCATCCATGGCTGAATCTATACTATGAAGACTAGGAATGTGGATAGAGAAAAGTGGCCTAGTTTTTGTCTGGGTCGTTCACAAATGAGGATGATATTCCCACTCGTATCATTTTATTGCTTTGATGACAAAGTTTGGACATCTCTAAGGATCTTCGCTAGGCACGATTCACATTGATGCCCCTGGGAATAGAAGAGACAATCTTTTGGGGGAGAGCACAGCCTTTTTAGTTCACCTCTGCACTCTGGGTACTGGAAAGTGGCGGTTCGGAGGCCATGTGTTTAATAAGGAGGCTATGTCAGGAATGTGACATTCCTTAATCTATATTTAACTGAGGTACGCTGAGTAAAGTAAAGCAAGCAAAGCACCTGTATTTTTTATTTTGTAAATGGAAGAATGGCAAGTCTCCACTTCCTTACTGTGAATTTCTGCCAGTCAACCTCTAAACAATTGCAGATCGTCAGGACTGGCTAACCATGATTTAATGCAATTATTTTCAGCTCTAGGTAACATAGCAGTTGTATATATTACTTTTCCAAGGATGTTTTTTTTTTAATCATGAACTGAAATGCATGCATATATCACCCTTATTTCAGGCTAGAAAATACATAGAATCTCTACCGCAAATGCCTCAACAGGACCTGAAAGCTGTATTTCGTGGAGCAAACCCATTAGGTAAGTATTCTGAAGTTTTAAAACTTAGCATGGTTGGTTTACAGAGGCATATCAATTCAAATGGAATCAGTGCAGTGCTCTGAATGACTGGATATCTTCAGTCCTTGGGGTAGTATCAGGGGTCAACCAGCTTGGACCCCATGTCGATCAGAAGGCCCACCTGACCATCCCATCTCATGAACTCTCAAATACCATTGGCAGTAGTAGCAATGCACCAAGAAGGGGTTGCTGTGGGGGGGCAGTGCTGGGTTTTGTCCCAGGGGTCCCAGCAACCTATTACTGTTGAGTCTGACACTAACTAAGACCAAAAGAAAGAAAAATAAATCTTTCTTTCGATTGATTGATTGACCAGAAAATAGACCCTTAAACATTTCTCTCCCTATATTTACACATGCTTGTAAACTGCAGGAGCTGAGCTCTTTGCAGGGTAATTAGCAACTTCAGTATCTGATTTTTATCTGATCTTTCTATCACCCTTTGGTGACCCACCAAAAATCAGGTCACGACCCTCCAGTGGGTCCCGACCTACAGTTTGGGAACCACTGATCTAGAATTTCTTGTCAAATGGTTGGCAACCTTCAGTCTCGAAAGACTATGGTATAAGCCTACAGCACCTGGTATTCCCAGGCGGTCTCCCATCCAAGTACTAACCAGGCCTGACCCTGCTTAGCTTCCGAGATCAGACAAGATCGGGAGATAGTGTTCAGTATAGGGAGATGGTTGGCAACCTTCAGTCTCGAAAGACTGTGGTATAAGCCTACAGCACCTGGTATTCCCAGGCGGTCTCCCATCCAAGTACTAACCAGGCCTGACCCTGCTTAGCTTCCGAGATCATGGTATAAGCCTACAGCACCTGGTATTCCCAGGCGGTCTCCCATCCAAGTACTAACCTGGCCTGACCCTGCTTAGCTTCCAAACAGTTGCTGTCCTTCCTTGTCAAGGTGAAATGATTTAGCAATTATTTTGAGTTGTGTCTTTTTTTAAAATCCTAGCTGTGGATCTTCTGGAGAAAATGCTTATATTGGATAGTGATAAAAGAATAACAGCCTCCGAAGCACTTGCTCATCCTTACTTTGTACAATATCACGATCCAGAGGACGAACCTGAGGCTGAGCTCTACGATGAGTCAATAGAGAATAAAGAAAGAATTATAGATGAATGGAAAGGTAAGAGCCCATTTTATTTTGCAGTCGAAATGTCAAGCAAAAAGAAGAAAATTAAAATGCCTAAAACACCTTGCATTAAACAGCACCATGACTGGAACCCCGCTTACAGAAGCATTACCAACTGAGACTGATTTTGCACAGCTAAGAGCAGACCACATCTGACAGCTCCCTTGGAAACTGTTACATAGACCACTGTAAGCTGAAAGCAGGACTTTAGATTTCTATTTATATATACTTCCAAAAACAAATATAGTTGTTGTGCTTCACTTATAAAATAGTGGGGGTAAGATTTTCCACTGTGCAGAATTGAAACATGGGGTCCATGATCTACTTCCATACCCCTGAAATAAGAGTTCAGATCAGTGTTTCTCAAATGGTAGGTCCGGACCCACTAAGCGGATCGCAAGACAATTTCAGGTGGGGCACCATTCATTTCAAAATTTTATTTTTAATTTTTTAGACTTGATGCTACCATGGAATGTGACTGCATTTGGGGAAATTACAGACCTGTACTTTTAACAAGCCACTATGTATATGCTTTTAACAATAATAGTAAATGGGACTTACTCCTGAGTATGTGTGGGTAGGTTTGCAGCCTAGGACTGTTAAAAATTTTCCTGCTTGATGATGTCACTTCCAGTCATGACATCACTTCCGGTGGGTCCTGACAGATTCTCATTCTAAAAAGTGGGTCCCAGTGTTAAATGTGCTGGTTTTGATGAAATGTCCTTAACAAGGTTTTACTGCTGATCTACTGTATAGCAGTAGGTTTTATTCCAGCTTGATATTTAGGGATCTGTGGTCTGGGCTTCCTTGAATTCTAATATGATTTTTAACTAGCATTGGAAATTGTCTTCCATAATTATTTTTCCTCCTAAAGTGGCAGTGGGAAGGGGGTATGATGCAGTCATTTTGACGTTTAATTTATGTGGGTACAAGCAGAAACATCTGGCTCTTCAAACCGTTTCTCCAAGGAAAAACAAAATGAATATTTCAGATGCTGCATTCATGACTGTATGCGCTTTCATTCCATACTGTGAATAATTGAGTGCTTAGGCCATGTTACATAAGGCTTCTCTTTTAAAGTAGCATTTCTT
Organism: Tiliqua scincoides; assembly: GCF_035046505.1. Classification (NCBI taxonomy): domain Eukaryota; kingdom Metazoa; phylum Chordata; class Lepidosauria; order Squamata; family Scincidae; genus Tiliqua; species Tiliqua scincoides. The sequence goes on along the minus strand of NC_089827.1, from coordinate 7,675,313 downwards.
TATCTGCTTGGTGAGACTCACTTAAAATTCTAGAAGGCAAAAAAGAAAGTAAGGTTTGTGACTATACCCCTTTGATCCCATTTTTTGGGACTAAAGAACTGCACAAGATTATGATCTCTCTCTCCCTACTTGTCCAGCTTAGGGCCCAAGCCTATACTTGTCTACTCGAAGGTAAGCCTCATTATAGTCAATGGAGCTTACCCTCAGGTAAGGCTAGGATTAAGATTGGCTAGGCTGTAAGATAGGCTTGCAGTCTCAGTGCCTTAAGAGGGGGGATGTACGTGTAGTTTTAAAAACTTCAGATTTTAAACTTAAGCTACACAGAAAGCAAAGTGTGCAGGTGGCTTTCATTCATTTTTATACTTGGGGTATATTTTGGGGGAAGAGAACCATAAAGGCTGAAATGTTCCTTGGTCTGAACTTGAGAATGGATTTGTCCTCCATGCATTTATCGAATTCTCTTCCAAAGCCACTAGCTTGGAAGGCTTTAAAGGGGATGAGACAAGGGTATCTCTTCTCAGGGCACAATCCTAACCTGGTCTGCTCAGAAGTAAGTCCTATTTTGTTCAATGGGGCTTACTCTCAGGAAAGTGTGGTTAGGATTGCGGCCTCAATGTCTCCTAGTTATGATGGGTATAAGCAACCTCCATCATCAACAACGGTGTGTCTCTGAATACCAGTTACAGGTGAGCAGGAGTGAGAGAGGAATATGCCTTCATCTCCTGCATGTTTCTGGTTGGCCACAATGGGAAACGGAATGTTGGGCTAGGTGGACCTTCTTCTGATGTTGTCACTCACTTGTCCAATACTACTGATTAATTTGCTTTATCTTTGGGCTTGGCACCAAATTTATCTTTGGGCTTGGCACCCATGGATTTGACTGAGCGCAGATCCCGAGTCTGCACTGGAGGGCTTCAGAAGACCTCCTAGATGTGACCGGAAGTGCCTTACAGCGAGTCCACTGTACATCTTTCCACATCTCATGAAAAGCTCCAGTGCTATGCAAGGAGAGTTGCCTCTTGATTCTTTTTGTTTGTTTTTATATAAAGCCTCTGGGAACCTGCTAAAACTGGTGATGAGTGGAGCTGAACTTCTGGGTAAATATATTAAGGCTGCAATCCTATGCATGCTTACTTTGGAGTAAGCCGCATTGAACACAATAGAGCTTACTTCTGCGTAGACATGCACAGGTTTGGGCTCACAGTCGATATGTTTTTCTGTTGGGCCAGCTTATTCTGATTCAATAACCTTTTGCATATTGGATCCATAAGATTGTCTAATATTTTTATTCTAATCAAAAAACTTGAAAAGTTGGGATTTATTGTTTACAGGCTTTCCAGTTGCTGTTCTTAAGAACATAAGAACATGTCTTGTAACCCGTAATGGATTTTTTTCTCCAGAAATTTGTCCAATCCCCTTTTAAAGGCATCCAGGCCAGATGCCATCACCACATCCTGTGCCAAGGAGTTCCACAGACCAACCACATGCCGAGTAAAGAAATATTTTCTTTTGTCTGTCCTAACTCTCCCAACGCTCAATTTTAATGGATGTCCCCTGGTTCTGGTGTTATGTGAGAGTGTAAAGAGCATCTCTCTATCCACTCTATCCTACCCATAATTTTGTATGTCTCAGTCGTGTCCCCCCTCAGGCGCTGCTCTTCCAGCCACTAGACGTGGGGGGGGGGGAACCAAAAATACTAATTAGTAGCACCTAAAATATACTGTGAATTTTGAAATTAATATGGCACAGAGTGTCACAAGTTATTATACTGTAATATAATTATTGTAATACAATTAATGTAATTAATTTAATATAATATAATCTATTATACATTTGTAGAACTCTTGATCATATGCATGTCTATATAGAATGTCCTAATGAGCTCAATATAATATACTTACAGAGAAGTGTTCATAGTAAGTCTTTCAACCTGCGTAAGGCCTGTTTGGAAAAGCAGGGCAAGCACATACAACATACATATTATGGAAATGACTTTGCTTTGGAGGCTACCTTGTGCTAGTCTTTTTAAACAATCTAGTTCCCAAGATTTTTCTGGGTGAAAAAAGCATAACAGTAGAATAATGGTTCTCTGTGGAATAATCAATAGATGAATTATTGCACAGAGAACCATTTTTCCATTGTTGTGTGTTATTCCTGTAGCATACTGTGATTAAATGCTCGTTTTTTTTCCCTTGGCCACTTCTAATCCCCTGGAAGCTTCTGTGCTGGTTCAGCAACCTAAAAGCTGCAAGTTCCTCTAGTAGCCTTTGCCCTTTGTTTGAAGAAGCCAGTTGAAAAAGGCTGTTTCTAGACAGCCAGGATATGATCTGCTACCCTGCACATGCCTGATCTCGTCTGATCTCGGAAGCTAAGCAGGGTCAGGCCTGGTTAGTACTTGGATGGGAGACCGCCTGGGAATACCAGGTGCTGTAGGCTTATACCATAGTCTTTCGAGACTGAAGGTTGCCAACCATGTGCTGGATGTGTGTTTGGTCCTTCTGTATGGTCAGACTGAGATGCTACTGAGATTGGCATGCACCCGCTAATTGGGCAGCCAAACCTGTCTAGGTAAAGGGGCGGGATGGAGTGGCCAGGTAGGTTCTGTTCATCCAATCAGGTAACCTGATGGCATCATCAAACCTAGCTTACTTAAGTTCAAGCACAGGGATGCTTGGGAATGCGTTTTGCCAGGTCTGCTGTTGGAACCAGTATTTGTTCAGGAAGGCATACCCACTTCTCTAGTATGCGCAGAGACCAAGTTTCTTGGGACAATGTCAGTAAGGGGCTGTATTTCTAGCTAGACATGCTTAGGGAATTAATTTGTTTTTCTTTGGGGTTTTTAATAAACTTGTTATATTTTGACCCTTTGCCTACCTATCCCCTGTAATTCAGTGGGTTGTCACATCTGATTATTTCTGGGCACTACTGCGATTTGTTTTTAAATACGAACCCCTGGGGTTCTGTGCTGTTCTGGGAAGAGTGCGTTTCTGCCTGATCTCCTTAGCCTGGCATGGTGACAGCAGATAGAACTACCAGTGTCGTGTCGTCCCCCCCCCCCCACACACACACATATTCAGCTGCTGATCCAGTAAAAAGCTAAGAGCCAAGCGCAGTAAGGGCACAACAGAAGGCACAACTTCTTCAGCTCATAGCTTTGTCCAGCAGCTCCTTTCCTGACACATGCAATAGCCTCCTTTCACTTAAAAGTCAGGAAGCATTGAGTATGTGGGGGGAGGGGGGAAACCAGAGCTTTGTTGTATCTTTTCTGCCTCTTGAGGCTGACTTTATTATTCATGTGCTGCAGATCAAAAAGAGGGCTATTATACAAGAAATTTTTTTTTTAATGAAATGCCTTCTAGCAAAACGTACAAAGCACAAGTGAAATCCATATGCACAATACAACTTTGGGTTAAGAAAGAAAGAGGGACTCTGCCTAGAACATGATGTTCCTGGAGTAATTGCTGTGATGGTCAGCATAATGAATCAAACATGTTTTCTTTGCATTTAATGTTCTGTTTTAAAATAAACATTCATAACATCTTTTTCTGAGCTTTTATAGAATGTATGCTCTGTTTCTCTCTCTGCCTCCACCTCTGCCCAAAGATTTAAAGTTAGAGCAATACTTTGGCAATAGAAGCTTCAGTCGGCTGCAGAAAACTTGTATTAATGCCCAGCGCCCAGAGCTTTTGCACTTCAGTGACCTTATCTGAGTTTTCACTGAAGATAGGGAGATGCACACTTTAATTTCATGCATCTGCACAGCAAGGCCAGCCTGCTTCTAAGTCGGTGAACCAGGCTGGTGGAACGTGGTGAACTGGCAGGGAATGTTGTACCACCTGCCCTGGCCACTTACCGACCCAACCCTGCCCCCGCAGCAGCTACCTCCTCTACCTTTGCTCCTCAAATTCTAAAAAGGCTGGGAAAGCTTGGGAAGCCAGCAGAAGAGGAATTGTGGGGTGGGGGTTCTAGAGCATCTCCCAGTAGATGCTGTAGGCCAGTGTTTCTCAACGTTTGTACCCCAACATACCACTTCACATGGTCCACCTATTGGAAGTACCACCAGAAGTAATTGGCAATGATGCCATTGCCAGTTCCTTTTGGATTGGGAGGCCAGATGTGACGCAACGCAGCAAGCACTGCTAAGAGGCTCAGGGTGGATGGGAGGGCTTTTTTCGAGTGTGCGGAAAGCACACACTGAAGTTCTGCCCGCTGAGCCAGGCCTCCGACTGCTGCATGTCATGTTGCCTTGATGGGCTCAGTGACAGGGAGTGGGAGTCTGGGGGTCCCACATGAACCACCAGACACCACCTCAAGCACCATGGTGGTATGAGTACCACTGGTGAGAAACACTGCTCTATGCTACCCCACGCTATAGTAATATCACACAGACTTCTATTATGCTAGTTTGCAAAAGACTGCCTTTGTGCTCCTAATTTGACTTGGGAGTTCTGCTTAGGAAAACACCACAGTGGGCCCCTCCTTATCTGTGGATTTGAATACCTGCAGATGCTGAGCCCATGGCTGGAGGGCCTAAGAGGATCTCCCAGTCCTCCCAGACACTTCTGAAAGCCACTTTCGGTTTGTTGCCCCCCCCCCCCCACTCAGATTTCATTATCCATAGAATCCTTTTGACTGTGGTCCTAGCTGCAGTCATAGGTGACGGCATCTGGCCTGGACACCTTTAAAAGGGGATTGGACAAGTTTCTGGAGGAACAAGTTTCCTTGGAGGACAAGTTTACAGGGTACAAGCCATGATGTGTATGCGCAACCTCCTGATTTTAGAAATGGACTATGTCAGAATGCCAGATGCAAGGGAGGGCACCAGGATGAGGTCTCTGGTTGTCTCATGTGCTCCCTGGGGCATTTGGTGGGCCGCTGTGAGATACAGGAAGCTGGACTAGATGGGCCTATGGCCTGATCCAGTGGTGCTGTTCTTATGTTCTTAACTACAATTCCCAGGAAGCCTTGCAGGTCTCTTGTTATCTGGTGTGCTCCCTGGGGCATTTGGTGGGCCGCTGTGAGATACAGGAAGCTGGACTAGATGGGCCTATGGCCTGATCCAGTGGGGCTGTTCTTCTGTTCTTATTAGTGACAGGGTACCACTGGTGTACAACAACTGGTGCTTTCTGATCTTGACTGCTTTTCCACGTTCTTGTTAAAAGATGCATCCATCCAGTTCAATATGGCTTGTATTAGCCTCCCCACACCAGACACGAATGCATGTTCAGGTGTCCATGTAACAAGGCTAGTGCCGTGTTTCTCAACCAGTGGTACTTGTACCACCGGTGGTACTTGAGGTGGTGTCTGGTGGTACATGCAGGACCCCCTAGACCTCCTCTGCCTGGCATCAAGACCAACAATGGAGTGCAATAGGCAGCAAAGGAGGCTCAGCTCTACAGTCAGAACTTTAGCATGCACTTTTTGCATGCTCAAAAAAGCCCTCCTGTCTGCCCTGAGTCTCTTACTAATGCTTGTTGCGTTGCATCTGACCTCCCAATCTGGAAGTAACTGGTGATGACATCATAGCTAGTTACTTCTGGTGGTATTTCTTTCCAATAGGTGAACCAAGCAAAGTGGTACAGCAGAGGACAAAAGTTGAGTAACGTTATGCTAATAAAATATATTGTATTGGCAACCTTCAGTCTCGAAAGACTATGGTATCGCGCTCTGAAAGGTGGCTCTGGCACAGCGTCTAGTGTGGCTGAAAAGGCCAATCCGGGAGTGACAATCCCTTCCACACCGGGAGCAAGTGCAGTCTGTCCCTGGTCTGTCTCCCTGGCTATGGGCCTTCCTTCTTTGCCTCTTAGCCTCAGACTGTTGGCAAAGTGTCTCTTCAAACTGGGAAAGGCCATGCTGCACAGCCTGCCTCCAAGCGGGCCGCTCAGAGGCCAGGGTTTCCCACTTGTTGAGGTCCATCCCTAAGGCCTTCAGATCCCTCTTGCAGATGTCCTTGTATCGCAGCTGTGGTCTACCTGTAGGGCGCTTTCCTTGCACGAGTTCTCCATAGAGGAGATCCTTTGGGATCCGGCCATCATCCATTCTCACGACATGACCAAGCCAACGCAGGCGTCTCTGTTTCAGCAGTGAATACATGCTAGGGATTCCAGCACGTTCCAGGACTGTGTTGTTTGGAACTTTGTCCTGCCAGGTGATGCCGAGGATGCGTCGGAGGCAGCGCATGTGGAAAGCGCTCAGTTTCCTCTCCTGTTGTGGGCGAAGAGTCCATGACTCGCTGCAGTACAGAAGTGTACTCAGGACGCAAGCTCTGTAGACCTGGATCTTGGTATGTTCCGTCAGCTTCTTGTTGGACCAGACTCTCTTTGTGAGTCTGGAAAACGTGGTAGCTGCTTTACCGATGCGCCTGTTTAGCTCGGCATCGAGAGAATGAGTGTCGGAGATCGTTGAGCCAAGGTACACAAAGTCATGGACAACCTCCAGTTCATGCTCAGAGATTGTAATGCAGGGAGGTGAGTCCACATCCTGAACCATGACCTGTGTTTTCTTCAGGCTGATTGTCAGTCCAAAATCTTGGCAGGCCTTGCTAAAACGATCCATGAGCTGCTGGAGATCTTTGGCAGAGTGGGTAGTGACAGCTGCATCGTCGGCAAAGAGGAAGTCACGCAGACATTTCAGCTGGACTTTGGATTTTGCTCTCAGTCTGGAGAGGTTGAAGAGCTTTCCGTCTGATCTGGTCCGGAGATAGATGCCTTCTGTTGCAGTTCCAAAGGCCTGCTTCAGCAGGACAGCGAAGAAAATCCCAAACAGGGTTGGTGCAAGAACACAGCCCTGCTTCACTCCGCTTCGGATGTCAAAAGGGTCTGATGTGGAGCCATCGAAGACAACAGTGCCCTTCATGTCCTTGTGGAAGGATCTGATGATGCTGAGGAGCCTGGGTGGACATCCAATCTTGGGGAGAATCTTGAAGAGGCTGTCTCTGCTGACCAGGTCGAAAGCCTTTGTGAGATCTATGAAGGCTATAAAGAGTGGCTGTCGTTGTTCCCTGCATTTCTCCTGCAGTTGTCTAAGGGAGAATACCATATCAGTGGTGGACCTGTTGGCTCGGAATCCACACTGCGATTCTGGATAGACGCTCTCTGCAAGTACCTGGAGCCTCTTTAGTACAACTCGGGCAAACAGCTTTCCTACAACGCTAAGGAGAGAGATGCCGCGGTAGTTGTTGCAGTCACCCCTGTCACCTTTGTTCTTGTACAGCGTGATGATGTTTGCATCCCTCATGTCTTGAGGTACTCCACCTTCTCTCCAGCAGAGACAGAGGATTTCATGCAGCTCAGTGACGATGATCTCTTTGCAGCATTTTAGGACTTCAGCAGGGATGCTGTCTTTTCCAGGTGCCTTGCCAAAGGCAAGGGAGTCCAGGGCCACGTGAAGTTCTTCTAGGGTTGGTTCACTGTCAAGCTCTTCCAGCACAGGCAGGCACTCAATGTTGTTCAGTGCTTCTTCGGAGACTACATTTTCTCTGGAATACAGCTCAGAGTAGTGCTGCACCCAGCGTTCCATCTGCTGCGCCCGATCCTGGATGACCTCGCCTGTGGCAGACTTCAGAGGGGCAATTTTCTTCTGTGTTGGACCTAGGGCCTGCTTGATACCATCATACATCCCCTTGATGTTGCCCGTGTCAGCTGCTATCTGTATCTCGGAACAGAGCTGGAGCCAGTAGTCGTTAGCACATCTCCTGGCAGTCTGTTGGACTTTGCTGCGAGCAGTTCGGAGGACCTGCAGGTTGCGCTCACTGGGACAGACCTTGTATGCTGCTTGAGCTCTCCTCTTTTCCTCAATGACTGGTGTCAACTCCTCAGAGTGGGCTTCAAACCAGTCTGCCGCCTTGTTGGTCTTCTTGCCGAATATGGACAAGGCGGTGTTGTAAACGGTATTCTTGAAATGTTCCCATCTGTTGGATGCGTTTGCGTCGGCCGGGCCTGGAAGAGATTCCTCAAGCGCTTGTGCAAATTCCTCCACTTTTCTCTGATCCCGGGTCTTGCTGGTATCAATGCGAGGTCTTCCTTCCTTTTTCGTGTGATACAGTCGCTTTGTTTGCAGTTTCACTCTGCTGCACACCAGGGAGTGGTCAGTGTCGCAGGCAGCACCATGATAACTACGTGTGATCTTGATGCTGGGAAGGCTGGAGCGTCTGGTGAGGATCAGGTCGAGCTGGTGCCAGTGCTTTGATCTTGGATGTCTCCAAGAGACTCTATGTTGGGGCTTTGTGTTGAAGAACGTGTTGCTGACACAGAGACCGTGATGACAGCAAAACTCTAGCAGGCGTTGACCATTTTCATTCATCCTCCCAGTGCCAAACTGACCTAAGCAAGTGGGCCATGAACTGTTATCAGCACCAACTCTAGCATTGAAATCGCCGAGGATGAACAATGGCTCTTTTACAGGGATTTTCTTGACAGTGGTGGCCAGGTCATCATAGAATTTGTCTTTGGCTTCTGCTGGAGACGACAGAGTCGGTGCATAAGCACTGATGAGAGTGATAGGTCCTGCTGATGACTGGAGCTGCAGGGACAAAATTCTTTCACTTCCCACAGTAGGTGGGATGATGGATTTCAGCAGGGTATTTCTGACCGCAAAGCCAACGCCATGTTCCCTGGTTTCGTTTGGTGGTTTTCCCTGCCAGAAAAATGAGAAATTTCTCTCCTTGACAGATCCGGAATCTGGCAGCCTCGTCTCTTGAAGGGCGACGATGTCCATCTGCAGTCTGCTCAGCTCCATGTCGATGACAGCTGTTTTGCGTGCGTCGTCTATTTCTTGCAGGTCATCAGAGAAGCCAGGTGTCATTGTCCTAACGTTCCAGGTGCCCAGCTTTAGGGCAGTAGTTTTCTGTTTTCTGTTGCATGGTGCAGAGTTGTCGATCCGCTTGTCGGTTTTCACCCTAAACCCCACGCACCCCATGAGGTTAACGGACCGTGGCGAGGCAACACCTTACTGGCTGGGGACTGCCCAGCTTAAGGCGGGCGGTAGCTGCCCAATGAGATGCAATGATCTCTCCCACCGTCGGAAGCAGCCCCTGGCGTCATGCTCTACGCCAATCGAGCAAAGACTTATAACCGGTAAACTGCTGCTTCCCGTGTTGTGCCGACGCCGTATGGCGAAGTTGGAGTGTCCTCTCCAGTGCGCGAAGCCTGGGTAAAGAAGGTATGGAGGATAGGCTGTTACCCATGCAGCAAATCCCCCCTCTCCACGTCGCTGGAATGGTCCAATGGAAAGGCAGAAGCCAATACGGTTGGTTCCAGCGGCGTCGCAGGAGTTGCCAGAACGTGACTGTGTTCAGCCATGAACTGCCTAAGGGACTCCGGCTCCTGATTTTGCCTCGAGGTTGACTCCTGAAGCCTTTTCCAGAACTGGATGTAGCCACAAGGCAGTGGAGGTTTGAGGTCAGAGTTTCCTTCTCTTAGATGAGCTGCCTTCCTAGGCTGACGAGTCCCATCTACCCGGTGGCTGTTTAGTCGCCTCTTACGACAAGTACAGCCAAACTGAGGGCCTATTCTTAGCCCCAGCCCCCAGGGGAATCATATATATGATTTGTGATAGTATAGTAGTCAGCATAGCCAATCCTCAAATATATAGTGACAGGCACAACAAATTGGAGGGTCAGGTTCTTGGTAAAAAGACAACCAGTTATTCACAGTATGTGAAATTGAATTGTTTGTTCCTTTTGACTTAATGAAGTTTGTTTATGGCTTGAAAGCTTTATATTGAAATTACCAGTATTTTGTATTCATTTTGCACTCTCTCTCTCTCTCCCAAGAACTTACATATGAAGAAGTGATCAGCTTCAAGCCACCGGATTTAAAGATGGATAGCCTTGAAATTGAACAATAAATCCAGATAAGCTTGTGGTTTTGCCTTGCTGTACCATGAAGACTACTAAACACATAGCGTTGCAATTTAATTTCAGATGCCACAGACATAGATTTTACTATCCAAAGATCTTGGGAAAAGCTATGGAAAAGCGGATACATAACGCTGAAGAGATCATGTTATCTGGGGGTATTTTGCCTTGTGCTACGAATGTAATAATTACAGAACATTTAAGAACTGCTTCATTCTGACAAATAATGCACTGAGTTTTATTTTGTTTTTAAACTGGGTCTTCTCTGCATGTCTTTTGATCAGTTGTGATGCCAAAAAAATGAAGGTGATTTTTTTTATCGTTTTGAAGTTGTACAGTTAAAGCATGAATGTATGTGGAAACAAAAAATAGAAGTCCATATAAACAACTTATTGTTTTGAAGGCTTACCTTTTAATTCTATGTAGTGTTTTTTTTTTTATTTATAGTTAGTGCCTTTAAGAAAAAGGGCCTCCGTAATACGTTAGGCATAATATATAAATGTAGCCATACCTGTAGGTTCATGGACATGATAGGAGTTTCTGGAGTGATTGAGCATCAGTTGAAAGTCAATAAATAATTTGTTTTCTGATGTCACTAAAGTTTGTCATAATTTCTTCTGTAGCTGTAGAAAACCGTGGAGCACAATTTTATTAGTGATCTCTTGCCCAAAAGCAGTCCACGCTGTGCCAAGTTGAAATGAGTGGGATTTAGCTCACACGTGTGAGTACTTCTGAAGATCTAACTCTTTACTAGAGCACTTTCTTTGTAATTTGGAGTGCCTGTCTCTCTCCTCCCCCCCAATAAACTGTTTTAAATAATAAAACTTTTTTTTTTCTTGTGACTTCAACTACCACAATCACTGGTGTAAATTAAGATACTCCCAGCACAATATTACTTACCCACTGTGCAGTCCCTACACTGGCACTAGGTGTCGCGAACATGCCATAAGGCATGTTTGCAACACTGAGTGAGTAGGCAGTGCCAGCTGGGAAGCCTGCATCTCCCCATCAACACTGCATCCTGAAGAATGGCCACTGGTGGAGGTGAAGTGCAGGGCAGTGGAGCAGAGCGGTGGTGGGAGTGTGGGGCAGAGGTGGGGAAGGGGCTTTTCTGGGCAGGAGAAGGATGGAACCGAGTCCCACATGAAAGAAGAGGTGCTCAGATACTACTATATCATTGGTGAAGGCTCATGAGGTGAATGTATCGTCAAAGTAATTGCCAGGAAACTGTTATCAAAAAGCATTAGGGAAATTATTAATTAGAATAATTTTCCCTGGCCCATAATGTACGTTACAGTGACCATACAGGTGGAGCCTGTTTATCTGTGGGGGTTCCGTTCTCAGACCCACCCAGTGTGGATAATGAAATCTGCAATTTTCAGAGCCCACCTTACCAATGGAGCCAATTTTCAACAACAACTTCAATCTAATGCATTTTTCATTGGGTGTAAATCCATGAAAATCGGTGGACATTATTTCTGTGCAAATATGCACATGCCTGATCTCGTCTGATCTCGGAAGCTAAGCAGGGTCAGGCCTGGTTAGTACTTGGATGGGAGAACACCTGGGAATACTGGGTGCTGTAGGCTTATACCATAGTCTTTCGAGACTGAAGGTTGCCAACCATTAGGCTTGAGCTTGTATGTTCATTTTCCAATTTTGGATTTGTTTGCTTTGAAGAAAAAAAAACAACGTTCTAGCTTGGCATACTTGGAAATTACAAGTCAGCTATGTTTCTTAATAAGTTTAATATAAAAGAAATATTATCCTCCAGTAACAAAGTCCGAGGTAGGTCCAATGGGACTACCAAACTAGGCACAGTGGGGTTAATCCAAAAGTGTGATGCACTGCCCTGGCTCCCAGCACAGTGATGTCACAATGTCATGTAACATGATGTCACTTCCAAGTTCTCCCCGGAAGTGGGAGTGCTCGCCATGGCTTCATAGCCCCCACTTCCTTCTTCTGTGGAGGCTCCCCTTTGAAGGAAAAGGATCAGAGGCATGAAGGCTCCACGCCTCCTCCATAACTAGGTCAGAGCCTGAGGGGCAGTCATGCGCTCCCCTTGGCATAGCACCTGGAGCAAGTGCCCTTCAGTTCTCCACCTTTGTTACACCTCTTTGTCAATCTGTGCTCACGTTGTTGTACTCTGTACCAACATACAGAGTAAATTGTTACCCTAAGTCACAAACTATCCCCATCACTCTAAAAAGAAGAGGAAAAAATATCCTCGATTTTACTATTGTCAATTTATTGTTGCTTGGATGCTAAGAATTGCATAAAAGTATGTGGCAACAGTAAATTTTCCACTGAGTTTCTAGGAAGAAGTCGCTGCCTGTATTATAAAGCAATAAACTGCATTTCAGAGTCTGTGCCAGATCAGAAGTTTCCCAGCTTATTATAAAAGTGAGCCAATCAGCAACAGTAGAACATAGCCAAGGGTGGGGGGGGGGGGAATGGCATATTGTGAGGGATGTCAAAAAAATCTGTGATGTAGTTACTGGGAAAGCTCTTCTTTTTCTTGATATCTAAATCGAGATGAAAGGAAGTGACGGCTGCCTGTCTGAATGTCATTCATACAGAGTACAAGCCCACAGTAATGACTTAAAAGGCCAACAAGGACGATGCACGTTTCTTCAACTCTCTAAACCAGTGATTTTCAACTTTTTTTATCTCAGGGCACACTGACAAGGTACTAAAATGGTCAAGGGACACCACCAGGTTTTTGACCATTGACAAGGCACACCATGCTGCCAGTGGGGGCTCACATCTCCCATTGGCCCTATTAATAAATGACCTTCCCCCAAATTCCTGTGGCACACCTGTGGACCACTTGCACAGTGGTTGAAAATGGCTGCTCTAGATTGTTTCAAAATACATAAGAAGAACCCTGTTGGATCAGGCCAAAGGCCCATCTACTCCAGCTTCCTGTATGTCACAGCGGCCCACCAGATGTCTCAGGGTACACATAAGATACCTGTTGCCACTCCTTTTCACCCGGCGTTCAGAGGTAGTTGACTTCTAAAACCAGGAGGTTGAGTTCACCCATCATGGTTTGTAACCTGTGATGGACTTTTCCTTCAGAAATCTGTCCAATCCCCTTTTAAAGGCATCTAGGTAACATCCTGTGGCAAGGGGTTCCACAGATTAAGTACATTCTAGTAAAGATGTATTTTCTTTCATCAGTTCTAACTATCCCAGCACTCAATTTCAGTCAACTCTAGCAAGCTTGCAGGTTTTCTAGAGAACAGCAACAATTTAAACTTCTGAATTCTTAGAAAGTCAGTTGGGTTTGTTCATATTATTTATATTTTGACCTTTTTGCCGTACCTGTATGTTAATTATAGAACAGCATAAAAATTTAGATCCACATGCACTTTTTAAGCACACATTTTGATTGTACTCCATTCCGCCATGGAGATAAGAAGTCTATAATGTTATTTTTGTCTCAGAGATTCTACAGACCTTGGCTGTGAACTGTAAGCTTTGACAAGCCTGGGGCCCTGCAAAAATATTTCCAATTGGGCCCCGCAGCTGCTAAGGCAGGCCCTGGGTGCAATGAACAAGATGTCTGGTTTTCATGATTCCATCTCTGTACTGCACGAAGGAGAAAAAGACCCTTAGGAGTGCCTGAATCAGCCCTAACGCAGGTACTTGATTCTGACTATCTGGGGCCAATTCAATGAGACACTGGGGTCATCATGGCCACTACTCTTTTCCCTTCAACCTGTGGCAAGCCTTTCTGGTGACAGCCAGACTTGTTTGCTATGAGCGGGAACTGTCAATTTTTTTTTGTTCCAACTACAGGCACTATAAATCTGGGTTAACCATGGAGAGCAAAACAGGCCTCATTTGCTCACGGTGAATGAGTCACAAAGAGACTTGCCACCGGATGAAAAAACAACATCTGCCACAAATCTAGCGCAGTCACAGATAAATAAAACCCACTCATAAGTATGCCTGGGAAAGGTGGGGAAAATATACCCTCTACTGTTTTTTTTGCCACCCATGAAAAGCAAGCAAAAGGCAAACAAAACCATGTGAAGTCATCAGGGTGGGATAATAGATTGTCAGAGTGGAAGATGAGGAGGGTTTATGCACAATAATAGATTTAGAAGCTGCAAATGGAATTTTGGAATCCCGTTTTGGAATGCTTGCCCAAAAGGATAGGCCATCCTAAGTCAATGAGGCAGAGCAAAACCTTCAATAAAATGTAAGTCTATTAAGCTTCAGATCTTGGGGGGCTTTCACTTTAAGTAGCACTTCCTGATCCATGTCAAAAGAAAATATTTCTTTACTCAGCGTGTGGTTGGTCTGTGGAACTCCTTGCCACAGGATGTGGTGATGGCGTCTGGCCTGGTTGCCTTTAAAAGGGGATTGGACAAGTTTCTGGAGGAAAAATCCATTACGGGTTACAAGCCATGATGTGTATGTGCAACCTCCTGATTTTAGAAATGGGCTATGTCAGAATGCCAGATGCAAGGGAGGGCACCAGGATGAGGTCTCTTGTTATCTGGTGTGCTCCCTGGGGCATTTGGTGGGCCGCTGTGAGATACAGGAAGCTGGACTAGATGGGCCTATGGCCTGATCCAGTGGGGCTGTTCTTATGTTCTTAACTACAATTCCCAGGAGGCCTTGCAGGTCTTCTTGTTGTCTGGTGTGCTCCCTGGGGCATTTGGTGGGCCGCTGTGAGATACAGGAAGCTGGACTAGATGGGCCTATGGCCTGATCCAGTGGGGTTGTTCTTATGTTCATGTCAGTGTACGTCTGCGCATTGTATTAAATGCTGGGAACAAACACCCCAGAGGACTGTTTGTATTTATTTAGAAGATTTATACCCCACTTTTCGGTCAAATGATTATGTCGCCCTCGTGCCCTTTTTGTGTAACATCAAATGAACTCTCAAAGCTACCCTGCTGGACCCTTAATGTAATCCATCACAGCTCTTCTGTTTAAAGTCACTTTGGCTGCAATCCTATGCACACTTTCCTGGGAGTAAGCCCAACTTACACAGTGGGGCTTACTTCTGAGTAGACATGCAGAGGATTGTGGTCTTTTAATTTTAATTCAACAAAATGAAAAGATAAAAGGGCTTGTTGATCATTGCTATGTCTCTGAGCAATGGCTGGAACATGCTGGAGCTGTAGAACTAGCTGTCTAAGGCAGGGGGCTGGACTAGATGACCTTTGAGGTCCCTTCCAACTCTATGATTCTAACATTGCATTGTACCATCCTCACTTTTTTTTTTTGTTCATTGTGATGGGTGCTGAAAAGAACCAGGATGGTGTAGTGGTGTGGGAGTTGAACTGCAGCCACAATGGTTCAGGAGTTGGACTTAGACCTGAAAGATCCAGGTTCAAATCCATGCTCGGCCATGACGCTTCCTGGGTGACCTTGGGCCTGTCACTACCTCTCAGCTTCACCTACCTCACAAGGTTGTTGTGAGGACAAAAGGAGGGTTGGAATTGTGTAGACTACCCTGAGCTCCTTGGAGAAAGGGCGGTACAAATATGTGAAAAATAAAATGCAGAAAAGGTTTTAATGTTTATGGTCCTATCTTTAATTATGTGCCTGCAAACATTGGCCCTTTTCTTTGACTGTACCCATAGTCTACAGTTGTAAGTGCACACTTCCAGGTTTATGGAAACCAATGGGATTTACTTCTGAGTAATCATGGACAGGATCAGTTGCAAGTCTTGCAAGGCAATTGAAAAACATGTTTTCTACTCTTTTCTGGGGGGGGGAGTATTGCATCCATGTAGAAAATTACTTTCAAACTAAGTCTGCAATACTATGCATACTTTTCTGGGAGCAGGCCCCAGTGAAATTACTTGGAAGTAAATCTGCATGGGATTTACTTCCAAGTAGACCTGCACAGGATTGGGCTGTAACACTCTGTAGTTGGAAAGTTGATGATCCATGGTGCCCCCCCCAAGAGAAAAACAGGGTTTGCTTTAAATCAGCAGTTCCCAAACTGTGGGTTGGGAGCCACTGGTGTGTCACGACCTGATTTTGGGTGGGTCGCCAAAGGGTGATGAAAAGATCAGATAACTCATTGCCAATCATTCAGGCTATTCAAAAATCAGCTACTGCAGCTGCTAATTACCCTGCAAAGAGCTCAGCTCCTGCAGTTTGCAAGCAATGTGCAAATCTAGGAAGATAAATGTTTGAGGATCTTTTTTCTGGTTGCTGTTACTTGCAAATAAATAGATCTTAATTTTTTTTAGAGATAGATAAGAACATAAGAACAGCCCCACTGGATCAGGCCATAGGCCCATCTAGTCCAGCTTCCTGTGTCTCACAGCGGCCCACCAAATGCCCCAGGGAGCACACCAGATAACAAGAGACCTCATCCTGGTGCCCTCCCTTGCATCTGGCATTCTGACATAGCCCATTTCTAAAATCAGGAGGTTGCGCATACACATCATGGCTTGTACCCCGTAATGGATTTTTCCTCCAGAAACTTGTCCAATCCCCTCTTAAAGGCGTCCAGGCTAGACGCCAGCACCACATCCTGTGGCAAGGAGTTCCACAGACCGACCACACGCTGAGTAAAGAAATACTTTTGTGTGTCTGTTCTAACTCTCCCAACACTCAATTTTAGTGGATGTCCCCTGGCTCTCTCTCTCAATAAATAGATCTCTACCTAAATAAATCAATCTCATGATTTCTTTCGAGATCTCCTTTTTAAAAGTCTGCTAAACCCAGGTGGGCCCCGAGTGAACGTCGTTTTTAAAAAGTGGGTCCTGGGGCTCCAAAGTTTGGCAACCACTGCTTTAGATCTTCTTCTTTCGGAGGGACCAGGCTTCTGCAGTGGCTCCTGTGCGAGGAGGCTGGGAAATGAGAGTCTCCACCCCAGCAACAGTTGCAAGGAGGGGCGGAGTGTGGCCCCCCCTCCCTCCATTCATTCCTAGTCAATGAGTGCAGCCTGGTCTCCTCCTCCTCCTGGGGGAGGGAGGAGAGCGGAGCGAAAGAGAAAGCAGCCCATCGCCCAGCCAGCCTTGCCTTGCCTTTGTTGCCAGCCCGGCCATGTCCTCCTCTTCCTCCCCGCAGAGAAGGACCTTCTACCGGCAGGAGATCACCAAGACCCTCTGGGAAGTGCGGGAGCGCTACCGGGACCTGCAGCCGGTGGGATCGGGAGCCTACGGGGCAGTCTGGTGAGGGGGGGGCGGTGGGGGGGAGGTTGGGTTGGTGCACCCCTTTTTCGCAGGGGGGGAGTCCCGCACCCCACCCCCTGGACCCCCCTCCTAGCGCGTTGGGGAAGAGAACAATGACGATGCTCTTGTGTGCCTGCCAACTTCTGCTGTTTTCTAGGGGGGGTGGGCTTCTGGGCCCCCTTTCTCTCCCCCCAGAAGGCATGAGCTGATCAGCCCCCCCAGTGGTGCCCATCACCCCCCCCTCCCAGTGGTGCCCATCATCCCCAGCCTTTCTGCAACTGTGGACCCATTCCAAGGATGCCTTTTCTGCCCCTCTCCCTGCCACCAGAGAGTGGTGCGTGTAGAATTCGAACCCAGACCCAGGGGTCTCAATCTCACTTTGCCACTTTCCACCCTGCCCCTTTAAAAAAACAAAACTCTGCAGAGGTTAATGTGGGTGGGCTGGGAGAAGATCTGATTTGCAAGGCATGCGCCCACACTTGTATGGGGTGACATTTGGGGTGATGGTTTAGTTTAGAAGGTGTAAACTTCTGGTAGCTAAGAGCCCAAGCCAGTGGGTGTCTACTCAGAAGTAAGTCCCATTATAGTCAGTGGGGTTACTCCCAGGCAAGTGTGGATAGGATTGTGGCCCAAGTGTCCATAGACAGAAATGTGTGTTTTTAAAGTTGGTAGTTCAGAAGTTCTCTTTTGGGGCCTGCCACAGACCAGTGACTCACTCTTTTGACTGGCTCAGGGGCATGTTCTGGACTTCTTGCCGAATAACAGGAAGCAACTTTTCCCCTGTTGAATGGGGGCGAATATTTTGTCTTCCAACCACGTCTGTTGACTCCACTCCCGGTCACTTGCAGAAATGCCTGCTGTTCTCTGGCCAGCCTCCAATAGCTGCCTGGCAGAATTCACCCTACGTCTCCCATGTAGGGGTTCTGGACACATGAGAGAGATGGAAATTCAGGCAGTGATGCACAGAAGTGCCAGGATGGAGGCACATCATGGCACTTTGGAACATTGCTGTCTGAATTTCCAACTCTCCCATGTGCCCAGGAGCCCTACATGGGGAACGGAAAGGGTCTGGACATAACCCATGTCTTTTACTATCCCGGCGCATGACGGAAACTGTTCATCCAGGAATAGAAGGCTTCTGACACAGGAAGATGTCGGGTAGTAAAATGACAGCTGATAGAGCCAGAATGATGTACTGTGCAGGGAGGGCTGCGTAGAGCAGATAAACCTCTTTACAGCAAGTGTCTTTTAGCAATGGCATCCCTAGAGTTTGAATCGCCCAGTATGGGAAGCCAGGACATCAGCCCCACGATGGACCTCCTCCCATGCAGTGGGCAGGGCATCGATCCAGACGGTGGGCAAGGTGATGCACCGTTGCCCCGCCCTGCTGGTGTTTTGGCTATAACGTTGGAAAGAATAGAGATATTTCAACGTGGTTTATTTTATTGCATTCTGCATGAAATTACACATTATACGACATATAGCATGATGGCATTATTCGAAAATACTAAGATTCTAAAAATTTTGGCTAGTAGTGGTGTCGCCCACCCGTGCACGTCACCCAGTGCACTCTTCGCTCCATAGCAATGCCACTGCCTTTCAGTGCCTGGGCTCCTGGGAGTCTCCCCATGCTTTCTCGCCCTCATATCCCGCTGCTGTGGCAGGTATGGGCTCCTTGAAGGAGGGGGGCACTGAGCATAAGGAATAGGGCGACAGCCAGACCACGAAGCTGCTACCTCATTTTTTGGCAGTTCCACAATCTAGCTGTCCCTTCTGTTCAGTGGTGCCCCCCTTCAAGGGGCACCCCTTCAAGGGGCTGGCAGCCAGATCATGAAGTGGCTGCCAGAACTCAGAAGTGATGACACGAGGGCCAAATGAGAAAAATTTGGAGTCTCCTAATTGATGAACAAGTTAAAGTATCAAGACCAAGAGAATTTTTTTTAACTTGGTAGAATTATACTGTCTTGCCCCATTGTCTAACGACAGCAGGAAGGAGGCAAGACACGGTCTCCCAACAGCCCATGGTCCGTGAGACCCTGAGAAGTGGTCTGCAAGATCTCAGGGGGGGGAAAAAAAGTTGATCACCTTTGATCACTTCCAGCGTCTCATCAAGTGAGCACTCCCCCACAGACCACCAGAGAGGAAGAGAATGGTTCACCAGCAACAAAAGCAGCAACCCAGAAATCTTCTCTATAAATAATAAATCTCTATGGCCCAAATCCTAACCAACTTTCCAGCACTGGCACAGCAGTGTCAATGGGACGCGTACTGCATCCTGCAGTTGGGTGTCACTCACAGAGGCCCTCTCAAACATAGGGAATGCTTGTTCCCTTACCTCAGAGCTGCATTGCCCTTATGTCGGTGGTAGAAAGTGGGTTAGGGTTGCACCCTAAGAGATATCTAATAAATCTCCTCTAATTATTACACATTTAATTGTATTTTTTTGTATCCAGGGTGTTGCATGTGGTCCAATTTTTGCAACTCCAATGTTTGCCTCAGTGGTCCGCAGGCTCTTAAAGGTTGGGAACCACTGAGGCGTGAGAATCCAGCAACACTGTCATAGGAGACCCAGTTCTTACTTGGGGATTTTGGCTGTCCTCAGTCGGTCAACAGGGAATAGAAAAATGTGGCGTTACAGTGCTGGGTTCTAGAGGATATGACTACAGTTGTGAGAATGCTGTCACCTACATAAGAAGTACCTTGCTGGATCAGGCCAAAGGCCATCTAGTCCAGCTTCCTGTATCTCACAGTGGCCCACCAGATGCCTCAGGGGGCACACAAGACAATAAGAGACCTGCTTCCTGTTGCCACTCCTTTGCATCTGGCATTCTGAAGTACTTCTAAACCCAAGGGGTTGCATTCGCCCATCATAGCTTTTCACCTGTGATGGACTTTTCTTCCAGAAACCCGTCCAGTCCCCTTTTAAAAGCATCTAGGCCAGATACTATCACCACATCCCGTGGCAAGGAGTTCCACAGATTTATTACCCACTGGGTAAAAAAGTATTTTCTTAGTACAGCGGGGCTCTTCTTATGTTCTTATCCCACCCCATGAGTTGTCCCACTTGCTGAGTCTGAGCAGGTAACCACAGATCAGCGTAGCTAAGTTAGGAAATGCTTTATTTCAGACTGGGCGTCGAGATCGGGCCAATCTGGTGCATTTTATCACCTATAATAAAATGTTATGGTTGCCATGTCACCTTTCAAGCTTCGCTTGATATGTTACTCCACGTTGTCCACCCAGCTCTAATGATATAGTGATCTAGCCTAGGGGGTTACAATGCAATTTAGTCACAGACTGTATGTTCGATGTGCAGTCTGCTATGAGCGAATGAATGAGCAGACTTCCTCTGTGCACTGAAACACGCCAGATTAAGGCAAGTTTGAAAGTAGCTTCACCCACCCATTCTCATTAATTCACGCATAACTTCCTAACAAAATGTTTGCTCTCTCTCTCCGGCAGCTGTTACGAAGACTGAAATTGAATGTAGCCACTCCTGCAGGGCATGTACCTCCATCGTCTCTGAGCATAGAACTCATTGGGTCCTCATGCCTGGCTCTCATTTACATAATTTCTCTTCTGGTTTCCTTCAAGCTCAGCAATCGACAGGAAAAATGGGACCAAAGTGGCCATTAAGAAACTGTACCGCCCATTTCAATCGGAGCTCTTTGCCAAACGAGCCTACCGGGAATTGCGACTCCTGAAGCACATGAAGCATGAAAATGTGAGTACCAACACCGGCCAATCTTTCTGCCTCCACTTTTCCCGTAGTTCAGGATGTGAGCTTTTGCACATGGCAATTACCAAGATAGCTGTGATCCTAATTGTTTCAAATGTGTTAATACATTTCTAGTTACAAAATAAGTGGTGATAGATGCGGAATGCCAGGGTGTGTAGTGGTTCAGGAGTTGGGCTTTAACCTGGAAGATCCAGGTTCACATCCCCCACTCAGCCAGGAAGCTTCCTGGGTGACCTTGAGCCAGCCACTCACCCACCAGACAGAGTTGTTGTGAGGACAGAAGGAGGGAAGGAACTATGTAACCCACTCTGGGGTCCTTGGAGGAAGGGTGGTACAAAAATGTTAATAAATAAATAGATCACACAGTCCTTATACAACATCTGGGGCATGCATGTGAGTGTTTCAGAAACGAATAGCAAAGAATTGCAGAAGATTTCCCCCAAGGAGATAGGGTATGGTGTCAGCAGTGACCCCCTTGTGCAGTCTGTATTAGGGTTAAAACGATCCATGAGCTGCTGGAGATCTTTGGCAGAGTGGGTAGTGACAGCTGCATCGTCGGCAAAGAGGAAGTCACGCAGACATTTCAGCTGGACTTTGGACTTTGCTCTCAGTCTGGAGAGGTTGAAGAGCTTTCCATCTGATCTGGTCCGGAGATAGATGCTTTCTGTTGCAGTTCCAAAGGCATGCTTCAGCAGAACAGCGAAGAAAATCCCAAACAAGGTTGGTGCAAGAACACAGCCCTGCTTCACTCCGCTTCGGATGTCAAAGGGGTCTGATGTGGAGCCATCGAAGACAACAGTGCCCTTCATGTCCTTGTGGAAGGATCTGATGATGCTGTGGAGCCTGGGTGGACATCCAATCTTGGGGAGAATCTTGGCCATCCCTGCTGACCAGGTCGAAGGCCTTCGTGAGATCTATGAAGGCTATAAAGAGTGGCTGTCGTCATTCCCTGCATTTCTCCTGCAGTTGTCTAAGGGAGAATACCATATCTGCAAGAGGAATCTGAAGGCCTTAGGAGTGGACCTCAACAAGTGGGAAACCCTGGCCTCTGAGCGGCCCGCTTGGAGGCAAGCTGTGCAGCATGGCCTTTCCCAGTTTGAAGAGACACTTGGCCAACAGTCTGAGGCAAAGAGGCAAAGAAGGAAGGCCCATAGCCAGGGAGACAGACCAGGGACAGACTGCACTTGCTCCCAGTGTGGAAGGGATTGTCACTCCCGAACTGGCCTTTTCAGCCACACTAGACGCTGTTCCAGAACCACCTTTCAGAGCGCGATACCAGAGTCTCTCGAAACTGAAGGTTGCCAACATTAGGGTTAAAACCTTGGCTTGCAATGAGTGTGGCCCACAGCTGCAGCCTAGTAGAGATAAGGAGGGCCTTGAGGATGAAGGTAAGAGAATCATTGCCAGGTGGAGTGGGAAAGAGGACTGACTAAATGAATGGAGGCTGCTGGAGACTGTGCCCAGCCTAGCCGAAAGCTAAGGTGCTGCTGTGGCTGGATAAGCTGCTGACTGGGGTAGGGAAGAAGGAGGACACCTGCAGTTCAAACAGGCGACCGACCTTGGTGGTGGGGTCTGGGGGTACTTTCTGCAGAGCTAGGGCCATAGTTAGTCTGCAGTGGACACCAGCCCAAGTCTAGAGTATAGATTTGATGGGACAAAATGCCCCCATTCCACATTCAAAAAATTGCTCTTACTGTCCCGAACATGCTCTTAGACCTTTGTTTCTGCATACGTACTCATGTATATAACATCTGTGAACGTTCTGTGCTTATCTTGAATCAAGCCATCATTTCAGTAAATGTGCCTTCCCCCTCTTTTGTTCCACACTATCCTTTGCTGCCATTTGCAGTTTTGCTTAAAATCTTATTAGCAGGCTTTGTGCTGCCAATGACAGCTGACATGTTTTGGGTGTTCCCAGAATATCAATCCTGTAATGAGAAGGACAGGCAGTGGTGTTCATGAACTCTCTTGATCATTCCAGTGCTACAACGGACCAGTCTACACAAAATTCCACTTTCACTTTGCAAGCAACCCTGGGTGTGTGTCCTTGCACATGGATGTGTGGACAAATAGAATGTGTGAATGGGGCTATCATAGAAATGGGTAATAGTAATCCCTAGAGATTGTACAGTGGACCCAGAGTATTTGAACCAGTGGATACTGGGGTCCACATTAAAAGCAGGTTAAAAACCAAAGAAAAAACACAAAAATCATGTTTCCTCCCTTCACACAGTCAAACAGCACAATTTCCCAGCCTCTACAGATATTTTTAGGTTTGAAAGACCCACTTCTGTCTTGCACAGAGGTTCCTCTCTCCTCCCAGCATCTCCCCCAAATGCCTTTGCCCCAGTATGGGAAACAGTGTAGTTTGACCACGCAATGGTAGGAGAAACGATTTTGGCACTTTTTTTTCAGACTGCTTTTAATGTGAGAGAGCCAGGGTGGTGTAGCGGTTTGGGAGGTGGACTTAGACCTGGATGATCCAGGTTCAAATCCCCCCTCAGCCACAAAGCTTCCTGGGTGACCTTGGGCCAGTCACTTTCTCTCAGCCTCACCTACCTCACAGGGTTGTTGTGAGGACAAGAAAGAGGGGAGGAGCAGCTGTGTAAACCGCCCTCTTTGGAGGAAGGGCGGTATAAAAATGTGAAAAATTAAATTAAATTAATGTGGATCCTGGTATCTATGAGGGGTTCTGGAATGGAATCCCCACGGATACTGAGGTCCTACCTGTACTTTGTATTTCCCACGTGAGCGAATGCCTAGAGGCACTTGGGAAGAAGAGGAAACTGTATTGTGTGATTGATAATACAGAACTGTTTTAACTCATGAGCATCTGGCTAAATTTAAATTGATTGTTTGACATTCAAGTGGAAATCTCCAGAGAACAAACTGTAATGTTGAGCTCATTAGAAAAGAGACAGGTCAATAACTGTGAAGTTGCGGGTGCTGCTTTTGTACTTCACCCTATTCAGAGAGTTATGTTTGTACTGCGCGTGAGGAGGTCCTGTGTTTTGAAAGGGATGGAGATTGAATTTTGGAGGATGGGTTTGAATTAGTGCATGTTGCCTTTTAATTTATTTCTTTCGCATATGGCATATAATACATGGACTTATATATCAATTAGACTAGTATAAAAGCAAAAGAATGAGAAGAGGCTTAGAAAGACTAACCACTGGCATCATGATTTTGTTATATTGTATTGTTGCTTTAGAGCAGGGGTCTCCAAACCCCGGCCCGGGGGCCAGATGTGGCCCATAGCAAGCCTCTATCCAGCCCGTGGCCAGCCTCTTGTCCCCTGTAAGCTTCTGGCCCACTTGGCCAAATGATTGGAACTATGCTCTGATTGGGTCTGGAGGGTGTTCAAGGGCCAGAGAGGTTGAATGAATGAGCCCATTCATTCATTTATTCGCTCATCTAAGTTCCATCTCTTATTTAAATAAAATTTATATTTAAATTTTTTTTTCCAGCCCTCAACACCGTGCCAGATATCTGATGCGGCCCTCTGGCCAAAAAGTTTGGAGACCCCATTGAACTTGCTTCTCAGTAGACATGCATAGAGTTACCTCCAACTGTAAATGAAATGGAAGCTACAGCCAAACTGAAAATTGTAGGGGGAGCAGGAGTAAAAGCAACTATAATTGGTAGAGACCTTTAAATAAATAATCAAATTGCCAAGGTCAAGATAGTTTGGAATGTTTGCAGCACCATGTGAAACCGAAGGAAATACAAATATAAAGTTATTTTAAGTGGATTATATGTATACCCAAAGCATAAGTAACTCGGCACGCAATAAGTTTTAATGCATAGCAGCTTAGACACCTATTGTATGGCAAGCTTACTGGTATTTATTGGTCGGTATTTATTGTTACAGTCAAAGACCAGCAAAAACAAACACACAATACCGCCCTACAACAGGTGGAATTTAAGATTTCAACATTAAAATACATTCAACATTAAAATGCAACATTAAAATACAGCTGTCATAGCATTACGAACAAAGAGGGAGTAGCAATTAACATTTCCTCTCATTATTAATAATGCCCATCCGGGTTTTGTAAGCAGCAGCCAAAAAATTTGCAGTTGGTCTTAAAAGCTGAGAATTAGCACCTGAAAGAAGTTTCTTGGCTATTTCTGTTTGTGATAAGCCCAAGAATTTTCTGCTCAGGGGAATAATAAACTTATCTTGGATCCCCTGATAAAATGGGCAACAGAACATGAAACAGGGAGGTCTCAACCTCCCCTGAACCACAGGGACACTAGTCTTTCGGAGATGGGGATCTTTCTGAAACAGCCCTCAACAAATGCCGAAGGAAGAGCTCTCCACCTAACTAGGAAGAAAGCTCCTCTCTGCCCAGGAAGCTCTGACAGTGAAAGATAAATGGCCGGGGCAGCTATATATCTTGTGTTGTCAAAGGCAAGAAAATCTGGAGATCTACTGACATCTTGTCGTTCAATGTCCTCAGTCTCTGTTTTATAGTCACTCTTGCCTCAATCAAAGCCATTGCCAGAACAATCTCTAGTGAAAACCCCAAGTGTCTCAGCTTCGTGTGTACCGCCTTGAGCCAGGTAGACTGAAAATTATCAATTAAAACCAAAGATGTTGGGCCCTGGGTGTTAAAATTTAGATTGAGCCACAAATAAA
The DNA here is from genome assembly GCF_035046505.1 of Tiliqua scincoides. NCBI lineage: Eukaryota > Metazoa > Chordata > Lepidosauria > Squamata > Scincidae > Tiliqua > Tiliqua scincoides. Next base: position 7,649,922 of record NC_089827.1, on the reverse strand, counting down.
TGGACGCGAAGGCAATCCTGGCCTCGACCTTTAACAGGCCGGAATCAAGACGTAAGCTTGCATTCGAAACATAGCTGGACACTTGAAATATAGATCTTAAAAATTTGGATTGGACACATTCAGGTGAGGCAAAGGATGAAGAGGAGGGAAAGCTTACTGGTATTACTCCACGACTGTCATTGCTCCTTGGCTTCACTGTTCTTTCATGGTTAGCATCCTAATCACAAGATGCTATGAAAAGGAGAGAGCTGCCTTCTTTATGTATTAATTCATAACCCCTGGGGGCTGGGGAATAAGAATAGGCCCGCAGTTTGGCTGTACTTGTCGTAAGAGGCGACTAAACAGCCACCGGGTAGATGGGACTCGTTAGCCTGGGAAGGCAGCTCATCTGAGAGAAGGAAAACTCTGATCCCAAACCTCCACTGCCTTGTGGCTACATCCAGTTATGGAAAAGGCTTCAGGAGTCAACCTCAAGGCAAAATCTGGAGCTGGAGTCCCTGAGGCAGTTCATAGCTGAACACAGTCACGTTCTGGCAACTCCTGTGACGTCGCTGGAACCAACCGTCTTGGCTTCTGCCTTTCCATTGGACCATTTCAGTGACGTGGAGAGGGGGGATTTGCTGCATGGGTAACAGCCTATCCTCCATACCTACTTTACCCAGGCTTCGCGCACTGGAGAGGACACTCTGTTCCAGAACCACCATTCAGAGCGCGATACCATAGTCTTCCAAGACTGAAGGATGCCAACATGAATTCATTCAAACCTGAGCCTGCAGTTTATCAGAGCACATCTTTCCTCAAAAATCCTATGTTATATAACAACACATTGCCTTAGTCATAAAATAAGCTTGGCAAGGCATATGTAGCTGCAAATACTTGATTCTCGAGTGCATTGGTTTTCTGTTAGGAGAAGCAATGTGGGCACTGTCTGGTGCAATGTACTGCCATTTCCCGTCCTCTGTAGCCTTCCTGTTAACGTTCAGTTAATCTCCCTCTAGCGTACAGGCTGGTTACCTGCGTGTCATGTTCTTCAGTTCAGCAAGAATGTTGCTTTTTTGTACCACTTCCAGCGCTACGAAACAAAGCAAATGTAATGGGTGGGGGCTGCTATTTTCATAGGGTTCCCCCACATTCATGGCATCCACGGGGGGACATAACGGAACCCCCATAGATACGGAGGGAATGCCTGCATTTTTAATGGGAATGGGTCATCTCGCGGTCTTTATCTTGGACAACGTTTACTCAAAAATTAGTTTCACTAACTTCAGTGGGACTTAGGGCCCAGTCCTGTCCAACTTTCCAGCAGTGATGCAGGCATGCCAATGGGGCGTGCGCTGCATTCTGAAGTGTGGGGGCAATCACAGAGTCCTCCTCAAGGTAAGGGAATGTTTGTTCCTTTACTTCAGGGCTACATTACAACCTCATTGGCACTGGAAAGTTGGATAGGATTGGACCCTTCCTTCCTTCCCAGTAAGTGTTTTTAGGGTTGGCACCTAACAAAATGAATAGCCATAATCTGCAAAAGTTCTTCGCTCTGCTGGGTTGACCCACCTTTCTCCTTGCAGTAGTGCAGGCAGTGAAGCCTCTGCAAGCCCTGTGCACAGCTGGGATTGAGAGCCTGTGTGCCAAACCTGCTGTGCAACCAGGGTGGATGTTGCTGTAGTCATTTTGAGTCATCACAACCATCATCTTCCAACCAGCAGCCCTCAGTGGTGTGGCAGTCTGGAGAAGGTGGTGAACAGATGGGCTGGGGGCTTGTCTTTCTGTGGCCCCTCCAACAGTGCCACTCTGTGCAACCATTTTCAGATTGCTGCATGGCAAGGCTGGCCCTGGCTTCATGTGATTTTAAATCAGTTTCTACGAAGCTCTGTAAATTTAAGTGAAATTAAACTGAACCCTCGCTGTGTCTTAAATACCAAAGTCACCTTATGGAGAGTGGGAAGGAAATCAGATGGGGAAAAAAATATGAGCTGGGCTAAATTGTAAAACAGAAATGGCAAAAGAGGAACATGATGAAATACTGCTGAAAGAGTGTGCGTTTTGAAACCACTTCGTGAAGCAAATTTAGTTTTGTCACCTCAAAAATGACACCTCTAAACTCATAGGATGCACGAGACCACTGTATTTTTCTTTCTACTTAGTGCAAAAGTTTGTCCGGAAGATATTTAGCTTCTAGCTACCAGCTGGAAATTTGAGTACACTTTTTTGGAAAGCGGTATATAAAAATTCTTAATGACAGTAATAAAAAGGTCTTATTTTTGAAGTGCTTTTCTTTTTTTGTGGTAGAGACTTATCAGTCTTTTTCCTTAACTTTCTTTTTTATTCTCCTTCATAGGTAATTGGACTTCTAGATGTCTTCACGCCAGATGTATCCCTGGATAAATTTAATGATTTGTAAGTTTATAATCTTTGCCAAAGTTTGAGCACAGTATGATGGTTTGTCCATCTATCTTGGGTTCCATGAGAATTTGTAGCTTTTGATTGTTGTGTTCCTAGAGTTATGGTGAATATAATTTGTGCAGATGATGGATTCTGATCTCATTTGCTTTGGTACATATGCTCAGAGGGAATGTGTAGAGGAAGAATGCATCTGAGGGCATCTAGCCCATTATCTCCAGCTGTCAGAAATGGTTTCATTCCAGATTACTCTATTAAGCATCATATAAAAAAAGTAGACTTTCTCCCATTGAGCTTGCATATTGCAAAATGTGCTGTCTGACCTCATTTTACATTAAAAAGTGGTCTGAATCTAGCTGTTCTGATAGTTAAAGAGTTAGGCTGAGAACTTGGAAGCCCACAACTTCTTAGTCCTGTCCCTACAGATAAACCAGATTCTCTGCCATGGGAGAAAGCAACCCTCTCAGGGCATAAATTCAACTAAAAATGAGCATGATCGTTCATGTAGGAAAGTGTTGCAGACCATTGTATGTCCAAACATGCATGTACACATCCTCCCCCATATTCTTTGTGCTCTTGTTCAACTTGTCTAGTCCAGTGATTTTTCAACCAGTGTGCCACAGCATATTGGTGTGCCGTGAATGGTCCTCTGGTGTGCCATTGGATGTTGGGGAAAGCTCATTTATTAAAAGGGCCACTGGGGGAATGTGAGCCATTCACCAGCAGCACAGTGTGCCTTGTTAATTATCCAGAAATGGATGGTATGTGCCTCGTCAATGTTAGCGCCTTGTCAGCGCACCGTGAGATGAAAAAGGTTGAAAATTGCTGATCTAGGGCCCAAGCCTATCCAACTTTCTAGCACCGGTGCAGCCCCAAGGTAGGGGAACAAATGTTCCCCTACCTTGAGGAGGCCCCTGTGAGTACCCCCCCACACCACAGGATGCAATATACGCCCAATTGGCATGGCTGCACCAGCACTGGAAAACTGGATAGGATTGGACCCCTAGTCATTCTAGCCATTAATGCTTCCCGGGGGTCATGACTTTCTTTTGCAGTCATCCAGTTGCAGTTTAGCATTGAACTTCTATGGAAGTGATGCCTGGTTTGAATAGAGAGTGTGAGTTTTTGCTTGTTATTTGTGTATACATTAGTATAAACCATAAACATCTTGAGTTTAAAGTCTTGCAGTCTCAGTGTTGCTGTGGTGGAGTACTGTCATTAACTACCTGTGCTTTCCTGGAGCAATTAGTGAGCTATTTCCAGTTCTATGAAATATTCATGAACTTTGTCAAATTAACTGTAATAAAATCATGGGGGAGAGTGCACATCTGTGTTTTCATTATTCAAGAACATCGGCACAATGCAGATTAGGCTCAGTTCCTTGCTTATCCAAGTTATTGATGAGCTTTGTTTCCTCTGCAACTAAATATAGCCTTAGGAAAAGGGTTCTTGTTTCACTCCTTCCTACCTATTCATCTCTTTTATGTTAAATTGCTTTGTTCCAACATTAAAGCTTAAATAATGGATTGAATAGTAAGGAGTTTTCAGAAGCCTAAAACTGTGATCCTATTTACACTTACCTAGGAATAAGTCTCATTCCTATATAACCCACTTTGTGAATCCCCCCTCCCTTGAAAGTAGTACTTAAATATTCTTAATAATAGTTTGGTGGGACTTATTTCTGAATAACATGCATAGGATTGAACTGTAAGCCCACACAATGTAATGAACAAAGGGATGTGGAAAGCTAGCTTTCACATTGACATTTTTAGCTTTCAAATGTATACTTAGTTTTCTTTATTAGGTGATTGCTGTGCTTTATTTAATGTTCACAGATTTCTGAAATGAGTAAATGAATCATTTTATTAAACCAATTAGCAGACAGATAATTCTGGTTCTCTCTTAGATGTTGATAGAGATTTCCATTTATCTCCATTTATCTCTCTGTCTGTCTCTGTCTCTGTCTCTGTCTCTCTCTCTCTCTCTCTCTCTCTCTCAAATATCCAGACCAAAAGTATACACTGCTCCCCTGCTATTCTATAATCCATTCCCCCAAACCGCCTTCCAGAATCTGTATAAAGTGGAGTGCTGCTTTAAATGAAAACTTGAAAAATATAGGCATCCCTCCGTATCCGCAGGGGATACATTCCCGCTCCCCCAGGGATACAAGTGAACCCTATACTTATGGCGCCAAGCATTTTTTTCTCATGTCTCTTCCTTTGCAGAGCTCTTCATTTGCAGCCCTTCGTAACACTAGAGGAGGAATATGAGAAGCAGTCAGCCATAACGCTAGAGAAAAGAGACAGCCAGAAATCTAACAGGAAGTAGATAGCTCTCTCCTAGTGTTCCGGCTGACTGCTTCTTTCATTCCTCCTGTAATTTTTTTGTAACAGGCAGGGCTGCAAATGAAGAGCACTACAAAGTAAGACAGAAACCATGGTAAGTGAAACCATGGATATTTATTTATATCCCACCTTTCCTATGCTGAAGCAAATGCTCAAGGCAGCTAACAATTCAGATTAAAATATACAATATAGAAAATCATAAGGGAACACACCAATTGGAGGAAGGCAACTATTTATAACCAAAGATATGGGATCTGCAGATAAAGGGGGATTGCCTGTAGTACACTTATTTTTGGCTTTTATTTATCAGCTAAATATAGTAATCACAATTTGTGCTTTGTAATATTAGCTTACTATTCCTAAAATGTTTTGAATGAAATTATTTTAAATTATTATTACATTGCGTTGCACTTGGTTTCTTTCTCCAGCTACCTTGTCATGCCATTTATGGGAACGGACTTGAGTAAAATAATGAAGCATGAGAAATTAACTGAAGATAGGATCCAGTTCCTGGTCTATCAAATGTTAAAGGGCCTAAAGGTTTGATATATGTATTTTTGGGGGTATTGTTTATACTCTTTGATATTGTTGTAAGGAGGGCAAATGGAACATTGCCTTGGAGAGATGGCTGAGGGTTAAGAACATAACTTAAGAACATAAGAACAGCCCCACTGGATCAGGCCATAGGCCCATCTAGTCCAGCTTCCTGTATCTCACAGCGGCCCACCAAATGCCCCAGGGAGCACACAAGACAACAAGAGACCTCATCCTGGTGCCCTCCCTTGCATCTGGCATTCTGACATAACCCATTTCTAAAATCAGGAGGTTGCGCATACGCATCATGGCTTATAACTCATAACGGATTTTTCCTCCAGAAACTTGTCCAATCCCCTTTTAAAGGCGTCCAGGTCAGTCGCCATCACCACATCCTGTGGCAAAGAGTTCCACAGATCAACCACACGCTGAGTAAAGAAATATTTTCTTTTGTCTGTTCTAACTCTCCCAACATTCAGTTTTAGTGGATGTTCCCTGGTTCTGGTGTTATGTGAGAGTGTAAAGAGCATCTCCCTATCCACTCTGTCCATTCCCTGCATAATTTTGTATGTCTCAATCATGTCCCCCCTCAGGCGTCTCTTTTCTAGGCTGAAGAGGCCCAAACACCGCAGCCTTTCCTCATAAGGAAGGTGCCCCAGCCCCGTAATCATCTTAGTCACTCTCTTTTGCACCTTTTCCATTTCCACTATGTCTTTTTTGAGATGCAGAGACCAGAACTGGACACAATACTCCAGGTGTGGCCTTACCATAGATTTGTACAACGGCATTATAATACTAGCCATTTTGTTCTCATTACCTTTCCTAATGATCCCAAGCATAGAATTGGCCTTCTTCACTGCCGCCGCACATTGGGTCGACACTTTCATCGACCTGTCCACCACCACCCCAAGATCTCTCTCCTGATCTGTCACAGACAGCTCAGAACCCATCAGCCTATATTGTTGTATATTAAGGCGGTAGTCCTATACACATTTACCTGGGAGTAAGCCTAATGGAACACCCTTTTCCTCTCCCCTATCACCACACTGTTCTACCCTCCCTCCAACCCCTTATGTAGCCTTACCTAGGGCGGCAGGACTCTGCGTTCCATTGCGTGTGGACCTGAATGCGAGCAGCTTCCAGCAGTGGCCACACTGCACTCTCTGGCTGTGTCACATTTGTGACAACCAGAAAGCACATTATGCTGGTGGAATGCATGTTTCACCAGCATAGCACCCCTTTAGGACTGGGCCATAAGTACAATTTGGATACAAGTCTGTGAGGGTGTACCCCCTAAGACTCAGTCTCACTGATAGGAGTTCTTAAGTTTCATTCCAGTATGTTTGTGTTTAACTTTATTTTCCAAAATGTAGAATAATTTCTATTCCTTTTCTCCGCTAATAATTGAAAATGTAGTAGGCAACCTTCAGTCTCGAAAGACTCTGGTATCGCGCTCTGGATGGTGGTTCTGGAACAGCGTCTAGTGTGGCTGAAAAGGCCAATTCGGGAGTGACAGACCCTTCCACACCGGGAGCAAGTGCAATCTGTCCCTGGTCTGTCTCCCTGGCTATGGGCCTTCCTCTTTGCCTCCTAGCCTCAGACTGTTGGCCAAGTGTCTCTTCAAACTGGGAAAGGCCATGCTGCACAGCCTGCCTCCAAGCGGGCCGCTCAGAGGCCAGTGTTTCCCACCTGTTGAGGATCACTCCTAAGGCCTTCAGATCCCTCTTGCAGATGTCCTTGTATCGCAGTTGTGGTCTGCCTGTAGGGCGCTTTCCCTGCACGAGTTCTCCATAGAGGAGAAAATGTGATAGACAGTAAAACCTTTGAGCATAGATTTAAAGGATTTAAATAACTTCCATGACTTCGAAGGGAGGTGGATTCCATTCTAGCTTACTAACCTTTACTGACTTTTCTGACATCTCTTAAGGACATTTATTTTTGCACACTTCTATTCCACCTTTCTAATTCTTAGGCAAGTACAAGTCAAGTTAGGGTCCAATCCTAACTCGCTTTCCAGTGCCAATGCAGCCACAACACAACCCCAAGGTAAGGGAACAAATGTTGAGGAGGCCTCTGTAACTGTCCCCCTACCACAAGGATGTCCCCCTACCACAAGGATGCAGTGCTGGAAAGTTGGATACATTGGGCCCTTTGAGTGTTAACAAAAATAAATTGAATGAGCAACTGTTACCCTGCACATGCCTGATCTCGTCTGATCTTGGAAGCTAAGCAGGGTCAGGCCTGGTTAGTACTTGAATGGGAGACTGCCTGGGAATACTGGGTGCTGTAGGCTTATACCATAGTCTTTCGAGACTGAAGGTTGCCAATCAATCAATCAATCAACAGTATTTATATACCGCTTTTCAACTAAAAGTTCACAAAGCGGTTTACAGAGAAAAATCAAATAACTAAATGGCTCCCTGTCCCAAAAGGGCTCACAATCTAAAAAGATGCAAATGAATACCAGCAGACAGCCACTAGAACAGACAGTGCTGGGGTGAGATGGGCCAGTTACTCTCCCCCTGCTAAAAAGAGGAGCACCCACTTGAAAAAGTGCCTCTTACCCAATTAGCAGGGGTTAACCAATAAAACAATGCAGAACAATTACAGAATCCAGCTGGTCAAGAGAGTAAATACCAAATCCACAGCCCACAATAAAAGTCACAAATTAAGACATTACTACTTTTTTTTAATTACCATTTTTTTAGGTCCAGGTAGGGCCATTGTAAACCAAGGAATTGAATGCCTTATTTCCCACCCTGATCTCTGATTTAGGGCTGTTGAGTGAAAGATTTTCACTTAATCACTGGTTCAGAAGGGAGAGTAGGGAGCTGGATTTAGCCCCTCTCCCTGCGTCTTCTTCCCCACTAAAGAGTTTCTTTAACAGAACTAGCTGTAGACACTGTTGGATCCAGACCAGAATGCATTTTTTTCTTTTTCCGTTATAGAAAATCTTCTATTCCTACTGAGTTTTGATTCTGTCAAAAGAATTGGACCTATTTTAAAAGACATACTGTCTGTTCTTATTACTATGTTATGCTTCAAAAACATATTGTAAGTGAAATATGATTTCAGAATGTGTCTTGACCTAGATTTGCTGATGAGCACCCAAGGTGTTTTTTTTTTTGTAGAAATTGCACTCAACACTAAGAGGAAGAGCTCACCTACATAAAAAGCAGCCTCCATAGCTGGAAGGGAAGGACATGTGAGAAGAGTAAGATGTGGGTGTTCGTTTAGATATTTAAAACCATACTATTTTAGACCTCCACATGTAGAATTCCATGGTTTTGGTGAGACTTGTATAATTCATATGCACGACAGAATCAAAGAATCAATTAGCGCCAGACACACAAATTCAATGACAGCAAGGCAGACAGATGGGGAATGAATGACAGACTTGACCCAACTTTTTGTATGCTAAATTCCTATAGATATGTGTGGGATCTTTTGTGGGTGAGCTCATCAAGGGAGCCACTTTTGTGATTCCATAACACTTGATTGCTCAATCTTGGTCCAAAAAGATGCTTCTGTTTTGCACAGTTCCAAAGGCACAGAAGTTAGCCCTGGAGGCCGGTATCTCAATTAACTAGACCAGTGATTCTCAAACTTTAGAAACTGCTGCCTGATTTATAAATACCAAGGAGTGTGGTTGTAATGGTGATTGGGCAGCAGTGCTCCCACCCACCCCCCAGTAGCAGCTTATTTAACCCTTGATGCACATACCCTAATCTGCCCTGTCAGTTTCACGAAGCACCAAAAATTGGGTCATGACCCACTGGTTTGGGACCCATAGTTTGGGAACTGCTGAACTAGACTCTTTGAATGAATTTAGCCATGGAGCTAGAGAGTGCAGCTGGAGGTACAGATCTAACAACTTTGCTTACAGCAAGTCAGGAAGCTCTCAGGATGTGGCTTTTGTTCACAGGTTCAGATGTGCAAGCAACATGTGTCCACTCATTGAATTTTCCAAGACACGGAAGGCAGGCAAGGTTTCTCCAAGCTAGCCTGCTAGAGTGTGTGTGTGATTTTGCCTTGTGGCCTGTGGGACCTGCCATTAGTCCAGCTCAAAAGTCACAGTACTAACCTGGGTCATGCTCTCCTGCTAAGCACCCAGCAACACAGACACATATGTCCAAATGTCTCACACACCATGCTGCTGAAATAAAAGGTTGTCAGGCAACAATAAAAGTGGGAAGGAATTATCTTGCCTCGCCACCACAAGCAGCCTTGTGAAATGTTGTCCAAACAGTACCATTATCTCAGTAAGATACAAAGACACAAAAGCATTATATAACAAGGAGATAAAGTGGACCTAGCAACTGGCATTTTCTTAAAAACTGGGACACCATTTCCAGTTTTCAATGGGATATCAGTGATGGAGAAATCATTTTAGGGGGAAAAATGGTCCATATGATTGCCCTAATTTTTCCATATCGTGCAACAGACATGATTGCCTTTTTTGTTTGCATGACAGCAGGCTGTTCATTGACTGCTGGAAAACCTATGGGGCTGCAATGCCCAAATTGTTACGTTTTTCAGGCTTTGTTGTGGTTTTCTGCCTTAATCTCATGGATAGGAGGTGGTTTATCTGCCATAAAATAAGGATTTTAAATATATGTTGGATATATGAAGAGTGTGTTGAAAACAAGAACATATAAACAAGCATACGCCCCCTCCTGGTGTCTGCAGAGAATACATTCCAGAGGGCCCCACCAATATGGAAACCGCAAATTCAGGGGGATCCCTGTGACCATTAACATTGCTTAGGTGCTTACCACTGGCACCAAGCAAAAATGTTTCCACAGATACAGAATTCCGCAGATCATTAAATGGGGGGGGAGACACCAGCTATTGGTAGTGCCTCCTAGAAGTATCTAGGACAGGGGTGCTCAATAGGTGGATCGCGATCTACTGGTAGATCGCGAGGCAAAATGAGTAGATCGCGGAGTGCGAGGAAAGGAAACGCCGGGAGTAAGGCCCATTGTACTCAATGGGGCTTACTCCCAGGTAAGTGTGGCTAGGATTGCAGCCTCACAGCCTAATCCTAGGCATGTCTACTCAGGAGTAAGTCCTGTTATACTCAGTGGGGCTCAAGGTACACCAACATACATTGTACACATAAATGTTATATGTTATGATGGCACGAACATTGTAAAAAAAAAACTCTGGTAGATCTCCGGGCCTTGCTGGGTTTCAAAGTAGCTCTCGAGCCAAAAAAGTGTGAGCACCCCTGATCTAGGAAGCCTTGTGAGACACAGGGAGGCCACGTGCAACCTTCCTGTGCCTCAGATCACCTCCCAGATGTGACCACCTCCTGAAGTAGGCTACCTCAGAATGCCAGATGCAAGGGAAGTCACCAGGATGTGGGTCTCTTGTTGTCTAGTGTGCTCCCCAGCATCTAGTGGGCCACTGTGATACACAGGAAGCTAGGCTAGATGGGCCTTTGGCCTGATCAGCGGGGCTCTTCTTATGTTCTTCTGGGAGTTCCTTGAGGCTCTCTAGATGTGGGTTCATACCTGCATTGAGTGAAATCTGTGGGTGCAAAATCCACTGACAAAGAAGGCCCACTGTACTTGCTCCCACTTCCTTAAACCTGTGTGTCTGTTTAGAATGTAGGGTTGTAGGCAGGCTGTTCTTGTTAATTTTATGTTTGTTCAATGCCTTGAGGTGTGTAACAAACAATCAGTTTTATTATTATAGATATAATAATAAAGTGCTGGGTGGAAGTGCTGCTGAGTTTAGTGGCATTTATTTCTTTGTCAGTGCACTTAGGATTGTAGACTTAATTTTCTCTGGATTTATTCAATGGCTACAAATGCTCTGATATATATTACAAGAAGAAAAGTAACAGAATACATATGCAGTGGGACCTCGGTATCCACAGGGCATCTCTTCTAGGACCTCCCACCCCCCAGGGATACTAAATTCTGCAGATAATGAAATCTGGGGGTAGGTGAGCAAATCAGAAGTGCCTTTTAGATGCCTCCAGGAGGCCTTCTGAGACACAGGGTAGCCACGTACAACCTAGCTGTACCTTAGAAGACCTCCCAAACATGACAGAGAAGGTACTTCCAGTTTGCTGGAAAACCGAAATAGCCTTTCAGAAGTGTCTGGGTGGTCCTCCAGTTGTAGGGTCAGTATCCACATGTATTCAGATCTGATAAGGAGAGCCCACTGTACTCATTGTGACACAGTTGTATCTTGGTAGTATCAGTTGACTGCTGGCGAAAGGTGTCTGTTTTTTCTTCTTGTTGTTACTGGGCTGTTAAGACACTTGACTTATTTAGAGATATTGCCTTGGTACGTCTCTGCTGTTGTATGACTGTGGATGCCTGTGACAAGGATTCCATTTTTACAGATGTGCTATGCGCATACACCCTTGCTAAGGCTAAGAGAAAAATGGATGAATGAGTCTATCGTGTGGCAAACCCAGAATAATGACTGTGTTCCAGCATGAGCAGCCATCTATCTAAGTAAAGCGCAAATGAAACGCAGAGTCCGGGTACAGCTGTGTTGTAAACAGCCAGGCCACTGCTTTGTTCCTGATATAATTTTTATCAGGCTGTTTAGTCTTTGAACTCAGAGAGAGCGAGAGACAATATAGTGACTCTAGAAGTGTGCTAACTGGGAACACTGTGGTTTCCTATGTGTGTGGATAACAATGAAGGGCATTTGTCTGCAACTGTTAGATAACATACTTTTGGTTAGCACTGAAGTTTTGTAGAGAACGAAACCATTGCTTTTAATATCACTGGCGAAGGAAAAGTCACCCTGCCCCTTGAAATTGTTCCTCCTATGCATTTTGTTGAAGGCAGAAGAGTCCTGATCCAATGGGGATCTGGCAGTCCCAACTTGGATCAAAGTGAAGCAGAAATGTGAAAGGTATTCCTTAGGGCACTGTGCAAGTAGTAGTAGTAGTAGTTGGCAACCTTCAGTCTTGAAAGACTCTGGTATCTTGCTCTGAATGGTGGTTCTGGAACAGCGTCTAGTGTGGCTGAAAAGGCCAATTCGGGAGTGACAATCCCTTCCACACTGGGAGCAAGTGCAGTCTGTCCCTGGTCTGTCTCCCTGGCTATGGGCCTTCCTTCTTTGCCTCTTTGCCTCAGTCTGTTGGCCAAGTGTCTCTTCAGACTGGAAGAGGCCATGCTGCTCAGTCTGCCTCCGAGCGGGCCGCTCAGAGGCCAGGGTTTCCCACTTGTTGAGGTCCACTCCTAAGGCCTTCAGATCCCTCTTGCAGATGTCCTTGTATCGCAGCTGTGGTCTACCTGTAGGACGCTTTCCCTGCACGTGCAAGTACGGTGGCTAGTTTTTTGGCATTAAACTATTTAATGCTATAGAGCAGCGTTCTTCATCCTTGGGGTTGTGACCCCAAATGGGGTCTTGAAGCCTCAGTTGTGGGGTCATGGCAACTTAAAGGAATGAAAAGCATTGAAGACCACTGGACTAGAGCACTACCAGGAAAAGACTGAGGGCGAGCAGGTGCCAGGAGATCGTTTCCCAGCCCTGCTCAGGTTCTTAGCAGTTGTGCTAAAATAGCTTCCCCCAGTGCCAGGCTTCATGGTAACTCTTTCTGCACTCTCTAATAAGCACGAGAACACTGGTCCCTAAACTGTGCGCTGCAGCAAACTCACAGGGGCACCCCAGGATGTCCCTGGCAGCCTCTTCTTCCAGCTCTCCTGGATGCCACCATCTTGGCTGGCCCAAGATTGCACAAGAGATAGAAGTGACCCCCCCCCCCACTTCATCAGATACATGTGGACTCTAGTCTACGAAATTGTATGCTGAAGCACATATTTTCTGTCTTTAAGATGCTACAGAACTCTTTGTCACAGGCTATTACCCCTCTGGAAGTGGTTATCTTAGGGATCCATTTATAAGTCCCCTGCAGGCTTTATGTGGGTGTTTAATAAGAGGTGACTCAGTTCGATGTGCATCATCCTATTCAATTTCCTTCCCATTATTTTTCCTCCTTCCATCAAGGGCTTTCAACCTTTTGAATCCATTTGTGGTCTCCTTGATCACGCCAATTTCTGTCGTCAATGCTTCTCTGAGCGATGGTAGAATACCCTTGATTCCTATGGCAACTGGAGCAAGCCAGACATGCTGTACTCGACAAACCATTTACCTGACAACATAATTCAGTTGAACTGGCTTACTGGTGCTTTGGCAGCAGGCCCCAGCGCAAGGAGTATGTGCTTCCTCAAAGACTCCAGAAACCCCATCCTTCTGGAAGATTTCAAAGTATTCATAGCAGAAGTGTCATTGAGCGAATGTTAACAACATTGAATTCATGACCTGGACAGTTTCATAAAGTTACTGTTCTCCTTTTTTTCACTGCATTTCTAAAACTGAACTGGCTTTACATCTAATTTTCAGAGGTAAAACAGTTGAAATGTCATTAGAATGTAATACTTGTTTAGATAGTGCTTGGACCAGAGATGTCAACCAGAGGGCCAAAGTTAGCATTCGTGGTGCTTGTTGAGGGCCGGAAGTGACATCACGGAGCAGACATCACCGAGCACTTTGTTGTCACATAGAAGCTCATTAGCGAATGTGCAAATCTTGATCATAATTTCAAGATATGAGAAACCCAATTATCACGCTAGGGGAGCCCAGTTATAACAGAGGCCAGAGAAATTGCTTCCGTGGACCGCTTCCAATCCATGTTCCTTATGTTTGACACCCCTGACTTGGACATATGTTCTGGCAGGTTTTTTGATCAAAACTTTATACCATAACATCACAACCCTTTTCTCAACAATGAGAATGTTAATCAGTATCAAATGAATGAAGTTGTTGTTTGGTTTTTTTTTTTCCTCCGCAGTATATCCATTCTTCAGGCATCATTCATAGGGTAAGTGGAATATCTCATTTTGGTTTTTAAAAAGATGCTCACGGAACTGAAGCACTTCCGAGGAGTGATGAATTAATAATAATAATAATACAGGCATTTATATACCGCCTTTCTTGGTCGTCAGATTTCTCCTCAGACTTTAATTCAAGGCAGTTTACATAGGCAGGCTGTTCTAAATCCTGCCATTCACGGTGCCGGTGGCCTCGAACTGGCAACCTTCGGATGTTATCTTCAGGCAAATGGAGGCTCAACCCTCTAGACCAGACCTCCTGCCTCCTGAATTAAAACCAAACACTGGGTAATTAATAATGTACTAAAACAAATGGCACAATAATTGCACCAGAGGAGCATATGTGCTGTTGCAAATGTGCCATAAAGCACATTGCAACTGCACCAGTTAGTAGCGGAGGCTGAAAGGCCAAAGCCTTCCCACTGGCACCAGTGTAAGTGCTCTCTGGAGAGGGTAAGTGCTGTGCTGTGTATCATAGGGGTGAGGGAGAGGTGTAACAGGGCAGGAGAGGGGATAGGAGAATTGGGCCCAAGGGGGGGACAGGATAAGCAGCGTTGGCGCACAGTGTTTCCAATCCTTCTTCCAGGCCTGATCCTCTGACAAGTATCAATGTGGACTTGCACCAGCCATACCACTGGTGCATATCTGAGTTGACCTGTTGCACAGGCTAGGGCTTACCAAGGGGCAAGATGACAAATGTCCCCTTACTCCAAGGAGAATTTCTTCTTCTACACTCGCCTGTGGGATAGCCCAGCCCACTGCATCGGCTCAGGGAAATTTAGGTAGGACTGGGTTGAAATAGTGAGAACCATGACCCTGACTGTAAAATTGGAGAAAACTGTGCTGTTTTGTACTAGCGTTAAGATGAACAGCTGTTGGCTATTAGCAGGGTAGTGTCTATGACAAAGTTGGCTGATTCCAAGACTGTTAATATTTTATTGTTTCTTATTACCTTTGGCTGTAAGCCACCTTAATTTGCTTCGGCCGTACAGATGGGGATAAATAAATGCATTCAGAGGGAATTCCAAACACATTCCCATGTTAATTTTGATCAAAGCTATGATAAGAAGAAAAATAATGGCTTGGGGGTCCACCTGGACTCGCAGCTGCTCCTGGATTCCCAGGTGGCGGCTGTGGCTAGGGGGGCCTTCGCTCAGCTTCGGCTGGTGCTCCAGTTGTGGCTGTACTTGGATCGTGCAGACCTGGCCACGGTGATCCATGCCACAGTGACATCGAGGCTAGATTATTGTAACGTGCTCTATGTGGGGCTGCCCTTGAAGACGGTTCGGAAACTGCAATTAGTGCAGAATGCGGTGGCCAGTGTGGTCACTGGAGCTAGGCGGTTTGACTCTGTCAGCCCGCTTCTCCGGGGGCTACATTGGCTGCCCATTCATTTCCGGGCCCAATTCAAGGTGCTGGTTTTGACCTTTAAAGCCCTATACTGCTCTGGGCCAGGGTATCTTAGAGATCACCTACTCCCGTACAATCCGGTTCGTCCTCTTAGGTCATCAGAGAAGGCCTTTTTACAAGTGCCACCGCCTAGGGAGGTACATGGGGCGGCAGCAAGAACTAAGGCCTTCTCTAGTGGCACTAACGCGTTGGAACTCCCTTCCCCTTGACTTAAGAATGACTCCCTCTCTTGAGACTTTTCTGCGAGGCCTGAAGACCCTCCTGTTTAAACAAGCCTTCTGAGTTCCCGGCCTTTTAAAACATCTTTTCAACATCTTTTAATATCTTTTTAAATACCTGGTTACAGGTATTCTTTTATTTGCTGCTCTATGCTCTTTTATCTGACTACTGTTTTTATGATATGTTGTTAATGTGCTTTTATCTGTTTTTAAATTATGTGTTTTAATTTGTTTTAACCTTGTTGTAAGCCGCCTTGAGTCCTTCCGGGGAGAAAGGCGGGGTAGAAATAAAGTTGTTGTTGTTGTTGTTGTTGTTTTTAATACAAGGAAGGGTGTCTGTTCCTCTGCATAGTTTCAGTAATTAGTACCTAGGGGGTTGCTTCCTTTAAAAAAAAAAAAATCTGCTACGAACAATTGCCATGGTAACGAATACCTAATATTTTGACTTGTTTTATATATTCCTTTAGATCTTACAGCTTTCTAATGTGACTTAAAATACATCCTTTTGTAACAGTTTAGAAATTAATAATGATTGTAATGTGGGGCGTGAAATTGCCTGTTAGAAGTAAATTACCAGGGTGTGTATGGACTCATTTGTTTAGTTTGTGGCAAGAAGATGTTAACTATTATTATAAGTATGTGTTTTAGGTTTGCCTGGCTCAGTGCATCCCAGACCTTGTGATATCTGAGGAGGGGCCTGGTGATTTCTCAAGATTGCCAATCCTTAAAAAATGGGGGGGGGGAATTCGGGCAGAGCCCCCCATCTTCCTGGAGTAGAACCCACCAGTGCACCAAAAATGACCAGAGACTAATTTTTACTATGGACCTAAGAGAAAAGCTGGAGAAACAGGGTCATTTTTGGTCAGCTGGCTACTCTGATATATACGTATCATAAAATATAATGAGCATCTTGGCCCTCATCATATGTTAAACCTTACTAGTGGTTCCCAAACATTTTCAGCTGGTAGCTCCCTTGAGCCATTGGCCATGGTTCACCAGTAGGATTACAATACATTGTGTTGGCAGGTGGGTCTTCACATGGGTTCTGCAGCTCTCGTGGTTGGTTTCTGCAGCTCCCCTGAGAGCCACAGCTTACAGTTTGGAAACCATTGCCTTAGCCTTGGACCTATCAAGCCTGGTCACTGCCAAGAGTCCTCTTTGGTGATGATAATACTGGCATGCTTGCCTTTGTGGAACTTAGATTTGGGCCTGACCCACCCACGCAGATAGATCTGTGTTTGCATGCTTGGCCATTGAGAGTGCTTTTGGGGCCCTTGGCTTCCAGGGATTACCCCAAGGAGCTGCTTCCCAGGGCTGACTTCTCAGTTCCTAAAAATTGTAGAAATTCAGAAGCTTGAAATATGTAGCTTGAGATTTGGGTATTTTAATGTTGAAATATCTATTGATGTCACAAATATCATTGTTCAGATTGGGCAGCGGTCCCGGTCATTTTATGTTCAGGTTACTATTTATACTTGGCTGCCTTGAGCAACCTAAAGCATTCTTTCAATGGATAATTCCATTAAAGTTTTCAAAAATATTTTTATAGGACCTAAAACCTGGAAACCTGGCTGTGAATGAAGACTGTGAACTGAAGGTAAGGAATGTGGTATTTAGTGCTGGAGATCGCTCTTCTCCCAAATACCTAATATAAATGCTCTGTAAGAGTGTGAAGAAATGGAGGTGGGATAGGGTTGCCAACCCACCAGGACTGGCCTGGGGTATCCAGAAATTGGCATTGATCTTCAGGTGACGACTAGAAGCTATCCTGGAGATCTTAACAGGGCCTTCTTTGGCTTTATAACATGTTGGATAAAAACAAGTTTAGATGGTTCCAGTCAGAGTTGGCAACCCAAATATAGGAATAGTAGAAGTTTGGAGGATGTCAAGTAAAACAAATGTGATGTTTTAAAAGTAAGATGGGGAGAAAATTAATTATTTTGTGGTAGTATATTTTTCCCTGAAAGAATGGGTGGCACATTGTCTCCATAAACCTGAAATAACTTAATTTAGAATTACTGGTGAATGAACCTGTCCAGTTACTTAAACTATCGGTTCTGAGAGAGCTTCTCAGATGTTTGTGCAAAACTTACTTCATTGCTTATAATTGGACTTTGCCCAAGGTGATGAGAGGTTGATTGTTTATAAGAGGGTGGCAAAGCTGAGCATTTGTTTGCCAGCCATAAACTTTGCCAGAAGTACTTTACCGAGCTACATAAAACCAGATCAACCAGCAGTAGGTGCAGCACTAAAAGCCACTAGATTAGTATTGCTTGAGTGCAGTGCAAAGAGCTCTGCAAAGAGCAGTGCAAAGAGAAATTGCTCGTTGCCTCGCGCATGCACACATTGGGACTGTGTCTCTCTATAGAGCAAGATTGCAACTTTCTTCATTGCATCCACTAGTTCAGGGCTTCCCAAACCCCGACCCAAGGGCCAGATCTGGGGTTAGGAGGAAGCCCTCCGCTCCCTGAGTGAAGCTTACCGTTCTGCCTCCACGCCGCATGTATTCCCATTAGATCTGGGCACAGGGACGCTTTGGGCAGTTGCATCTGCCTGGGTGTCCTGTTGCACAGCCTTCTTTAATGCTGGGCAACAGAGACAACTGCCCAGAACATCACTGTGCCCCGATCTGCTGGGAATTCACTCGGCATGGAGGTGGAATGACAAGCTCTAGTCCAAAAAGGGGACAGCTTTTTCGGTGGACAGCGTTCACAAGTTTGGAGACCGTTGCACTAGTTGAAAAATGATGCTACACATGAATTGGTGCAAGAGAGGAAGTGAGAGAATGATTGATGAGTAATTCTGAGTTTTAATAACTCAGCTGTAGTATTCAAAAAATTACTTCTGTGAACTAAAATTCCCAACTGTGGTTATCAGGAGGAAAAAGAAAAATCACAGTGTAGAGGCTTCTGTTCTTGATAACCTCTTTGATATTTGAATAAATAATACTTGATATAATGAATAGGCCCTTTCAGATCAGCAAAAGTGCTATTCAGCAAGAACAAAGATACATATCCACACTGAGTGGACATCTGCATTTCTCTCAAACAACATGATTGTTGCACTGAAAGTGATTCTTTGGTCAGTACCGACACTTGGAGTGCAACTGATGATGTCAGACGCAGTGAGAGAGTTGACTATCAATCTGTATTTGTTGAATGGAGAATGTGTCTTTGAAACTTAGGTAGCTGTTTATCTGTGGCAATGTGAACAGAGTGTAAAACATCAAAGGAATGTTTTTTGAAGCAACTAAACTGCAATCTCTGCTTGCCTTTGAAGTCTGCTGTGGAGGTTGGTGGGATTAAGTACATCAGTGTGCCCTCAGTATCTGTGGGGGGTCTGTCCCAGGACCCCCTGCAGATTTGGATATCCATGGGTTGTGAAATCCTGTGCGGGAGGCTGCTTTGCTGGTCAGAGCATTGCAAAGCGGCGCTTACCTGTATTCAAATCCTGTGACTTGTGGCTGTTTTGAACACTGTAATAATGTGGCTTCAATCTGTTTCTCATGCTTAAGAGTCTTCTCCAGCATGATATGATATAATTATATTTTCCAATGTGCAGACATTGGAGACAAATCAGAGCTTTGCAGTTGCCTCACCTTCTGCGCAATTGATTGCTCTGCTTAGATGTTTCTCTGAAACCTCAAAATGGGATGTTTCAGCAAAATTAAGAACATAAGAACAGCCCCACTGGATCAGACCATAGGCCCATCTAGTCCAGCCTCCTGTATCTCACAGTGGCTCACCAAATGCCCCAAGGAGCACACCAGATAACAAGAGACCTGCATCCAGTTGCCCTCCCTTGCACCTGGCATTCTGACATAGCCCGTTTCTATGCCATTCTAATTCTACAGTCATGCCAACTTTCCCTCGTTTGACACTTAGGGCTGAAAAATGAACACCACCCTAAATGCAGACTATAACTGAAAAAAAGAAAAGAAATAGGGAAGTAGAGCTTGCAAAATGGATTTACGAATGCAAGAAAATGTGAATCACTGTCAGAACATGCTGGAAAAATGCTGTTTGGTCCCCAAGAGGATTTGTTGTGCACTGTATTCATC
Source organism: Tiliqua scincoides (assembly GCF_035046505.1). Lineage (NCBI taxonomy): Eukaryota > Metazoa > Chordata > Lepidosauria > Squamata > Scincidae > Tiliqua > Tiliqua scincoides. The sequence goes on along the minus strand of NC_089827.1, from coordinate 7,630,094 downwards.
TTCAAATGAACAGCAATGCTCCATAGGACTGTTATGTGTGGAGAAACTGAAGCTCTGCTGTCTAATTCAGCAGACAGTATTTACCTGTAACAGTTTACAGTGAAGTGAAAGACCTGTGGAAGCGTAGCTTTCACTTGGACAAAAGTTCATGCATTGGTGATTGCATCCAGCTTTATGTCCGTCAGGTTACACAAATCCAACAGTAACGCCATTGCAAATTGTTCCCAGTAAATACTGCCTGTTGTATGTCAACGACAGTTTACAGTACGTCTCATAAAATAATATTTATTATATGCACACTTTCAAGCTTTTTCTTTTAAATAAACCTTCAGATATGATTAAATACTCCAGCCCTGAGACTTCTGCACCACATAACTGAAGTGCATTGGGCAGCCCAATCCTAACCAATGTTGGCACAGCTGGGCCACATCGCCCATAGTATAGCCAGTGCTAGGATTGAGAGGGCTGGAGGTGCCTGTGTTGAGGCCCAACCTGCTCAACATGACTACTGGGATCTGTGCCAACAATGGTCAGGATGGTCCTACATTGTAAGCCTACAGGAAGGCATTGTAAGCTAAGCAGGGTCAGGCCTGGTTAGTACTTGGATGGGAGACCACCTGGGAATACTGGGTGCTGTAGGCTTATACCATAGTCTTTCGAGACTGAAGGTTGCCAACCAGTTCTGATTGGTCAGCAGGTGACCACTTCCAATTGGTTGTTCAGAATTCCCTCCAGTTTTCATTGGCATTTAACTATGGGTCAATACTGTGTAGCTTTGATGAATAGAGTTTGTTCTGTGTAGTGTTGTTATCACTCTTGCGTCTTACCAAGGAAAGAGTTTGTATGTGATGTCAGTGGATGATTAATAAATGTTACCCTGCACATGCCCGATCTTGTCTGATCTTGGAAGCTAAGCCGGGTCAGGCTTGGTTAGTACCTGGATGGGAGACCACTTGGGAATACCAGGTGCTGTAGGCTTATACCATAGTCCTTCAAGACTGAAGGTTGCCAACCAACCAGTGGGGAATGAAGGGGAGGGTTTTTATAGAAGTTCCTTCCCTGTTGCATTAACAAGGAATTTCCTTGCACATGATGAAAGCAAGTGAAATTTTAGGATCCCCTAATGGTGTTATGTAAAGACCAGGTGAGGAGGTTAACCCATTTTTGCCCGGCCCACAGGTGTACACATTTGATCCCTGTTGCATTTGTGCAGAAATGGCTTAACAGACACAGGGGATGGTGGATTCTGCCTGACCTGCCGTATGTAACACGCAACTTTCAGGATTAATAGCTATTATTTCTGTTTTGATTTTCGTGCCACATGAGCAATGAAGTTCTTTTGGGAAGAACTGTGAGCTATTTTTAATGACTGGATGAGAAATTAAAAATGAAAGTTGACCCTTGCTGTGCTCCTATTCTAAATTTGTAGCATAGTGTTACTGCATAGTCTGGGAAACTTGGAACATGATAAGGGGATGTATTTACATTAAAAGAAAATCATGATGAAATATTACAATGATTTGCACTGCTAAAAAAATTGCCTGGCACTGGTGGTAGACCAGTTTCACAAGTGGGACAAGCGCACAAGCTTTGGGCTGCTTGCAATTCTGTGTAACCTGTAGATTTGGTTAATTTTTAAAAACCTCACAAATGTCAAGGATGGTATTATTATTATAAGGAAGTCACAAACTTGCCTTCCTGGTTGTAGGTAAATATTGATAAATGTTTGAACATATAAAGACCAAAAAAAGTTAAAATAAGCTAATACTGAAATATTAGTAATAACTCTTCCACTGCTTAATTTTTAGAAAATGAGATGCTTGGACTAAAAGCTGCATGGAACTACAACCCTATGACTTTCCCTGAACTCTAGATGCCTGTGAATGCTTTCTAGCTAATCACTTTTTGGGAAAATGCATTCTGTACCTGCTTAGGGGCTCGTTTATCTTCACATATTCCAAAGGCCAAACCTGGTGAAGCACTAAGTTCATAAACTAAGCCTTGAACCTGTCCTTGATCAGGAGCTGTTGGAAGAGGCAAAAAAAAGTGCTCAAGGAAGAAAACTGATTTTTAACACTGTAATAACAGCACAGCAGCTCAGCTTTGTCCCCAGCATTAAGAATGGCATAGGGCAGAAATCAGAAGTATACCGTACATGCTATTTCTGAGTTAATTTTCAACGACTGTGATAGAAACTCAGTGCAAAGTGTTCTGTTTCTCTCTTATTTCCATTAAATGTGTTCGGGATTAATCTGTGGCTTCTGTTAATTGAAATGCCTATTTGATTCTTCTATAACAGATTCTAGATTTTGGACTCGCGAGACATACAGATAGTGAAATGACTGGCTACGTCGTTACCAGGTGGTACAGAGCCCCAGAGGTTATACTTAATTGGATGCATTATACACAAACAGGTAATTTTTGCTCTTGTGCTGAGTTTAGCACTGGCTTTCCTTATTTAGCTTTTTGCTGCAAGTAAATTAAGAAAGCAAAACTTGATCGCTTCCTATTGCCGCCTGAAGACATCAATATTAAAAAGCTCCATGTGGTTATAGAGCATTTGTCTCTGTCTGGCTCTCTAACAAAGGTTTTAATGTTGTGTCCATAATCCCCTGGTCATCTGCTGGTTCCATGCATCCATCATTCTACGTTTGTCTTGTATAGCAGAGTTAAAAGGATGAGAGCTGTCTGGCGTTAATGCCCATAGAGAACCATTCCTGGCCTTTCAGTTCTCTGGAGAGAAATGTCTCCCTCCAGATGGTAAAATAGTTTTCTCCCACTCTTACTTTCATGCCATTGTCGTAAGGCATATTTCAACCACTGTGCCACAGCTCTTTGATGCACCGTGAATGGTCTACAGGTGTGCTGCAGGAGTTTGGGGGAGAGTCATATTAATAATGCCATTGGAGAACCTTTTTCATCTCATGGCACACTGACAAGCCACTAAGATTGTCAAGGTACACCATCGGTTTTTTGACAATTAACAAGGCACACCGTGCTGCTGGTGGGGGACTCAGATCCCCCAGTGTCCATATGAATAAATGGTCATTTATTAAATAGCCCATGGCACACCTGTGGACCATTTGTGGCACACCAATGTCCCAGGCACAAGTGGTTAAAAATTGCTGCTATAAACCAATGGTTCCCAAATTTGCCTAGGTCACAATGCCCCTGCAGCCTCTTCTTCCCAGCTGTGCTGGACACCACCATCTTTGATCTTGTGAGATCCAAGATGGCCATGCTCAAATCTTGTGAGATTTGGAAACCATCATCTTGGATCTCACAAAACCTTGCAGGATTCAAGATGGTGACACCCAGGGAACAGATAGAAGGGGTGACCAGTGACAACTTGTGGCACCCCTGTGAGTGTGAGTGTGAGTCTAAGGCGTTGTGGCACACACTTTGGAAACTCCTGCAATACACACTCACCTGGGAGTAAGTTCTATTGAATTACAGTAGAATTACTTATGAGTAGATGTGCATAGGATTGCGCTCTTAAGTTTGTTTTCTGCAGTACTCCACTTAACATTTTATCAACAGTAATCATATGAAAACGGACGACACAGCAGATACTCCCAACCCAGAATATTAACTACTTGTAGTCCAGGCCTAGGAAGGCCTTTAAGAAGTCAATTTCAAGTTGCTGTTGAGGAGCCACTCCTATTGCAGAAATCAAATACACACTTCACAATTACAAAAAAAAGAAAATTCTAGGAATGTTGCTTGCTTAGCCACGTTTTGTTTCCTTCTGTATAAAGGACAGCTTAGCTGGATGTAGAGGAATCACACAGCAATGTAATCATTTTCTGTATTTCAGTTGATATCTGGTCAGTGGGTTGTATAATGGCTGAGATGATAACAGGACGGCCGCTCTTCAAAGGGAATGACCGTATCCTTTCTTGGTGAATACCTGGCATTAAAATGTAGATGTAAGGATTCAGTTCTGAAAGTGACACAGACACATCAAACTATCAGTTCAATTATCCCCTAAAGTAGGATTTACTTGTAAGTGTCAAGCTTTGTGTTTTAATTCCCTCATATTGGGTTGGCTTTAGAGAAGCTTCCTCAATGGGCAGTGCCGGTCGTCCAACAGACCCAGAATGCCACACAATGTACTTATGCTGAAAATTTGCATTGAAATAAGCATCAAGTTGGATCCATAGGCCCTCCATCAGAGAAAGACTTCCTTTGTTGGATCTTTGATAGATGTTTTTCTTGGATTTATGTGGGTAAAGATAGAAGTTATTGCATAGGAAAATACATATGCTGTCTGAAATTTGAGAGGAGGAAAAGTAATACAGGCATCCCCCCATATCCTCAGGGGTTCCATTCCGCACCCTCACACGCACAGATACAGAGGAACCCTAGGTAAAGTAAATACTCCTATATAAAGTACAATGCAGGCAGGCAGCCTGCACGCTAGAGGGAAGAGACTAACCCAATGCTAATAGGAGGCAGGAAGCTTCCTGTGTAAGTTTTCCCCTTACATAGCTATATTCCTCATTGCTCAGAATTCAAACATTCCAGCTTGGAAGTCGAAACAGAACACAGACTTGGCTCTTTCTCCAACCACACAGCCCTCCCCTTTTTTTCAGCATCCCATCTTCCCACCTGTTCACGGCAAAGCACCATGCCATCAGGAGCTCACCTTGCCCAGCAGTTCTATACCCTGTATTTTCAGCTCTGTATTTTCAATGGTGGCTGAGCTAGGTACTACATGACCCATCTGAAATTGGCTCGCGACTCACCTAGTGGATCCCAACCCACAGTTTGAGAAATGCTGCTCTAAGGTTTGTAGGGGTCCAGACCACATCGGATTTCCTTTCTACACATGTATCATGTATTCTGATGTGATTATTAGCAAGGAAATAGATCTATCATTTTGACGTACTAACTGGAGATTTGATTCCTGATTTTGGCATCCAGATCTAGACCAGCTCACAGAAATTATGAAAGTAACAGGCACGCCAACTCAAGATTTTGTTCAGAAGCTACAAAGTCAAGATGTAAGTTTCCTATGATGCCTTATTTATAAGATCCAAACTTTATAGTCAGTCGTTATATGATATTGATCTTCCTGGACTTTTTATCACAATCGTCATAAGACCTTTATTGGCATAGATAAAAGAAATGAATAAACAATAAATTAAAACAGTCATGATAATCAGTTACCCCTCTATTCACCATGAAATAGCAGAAAACCCAGAATTCCATCCCGCTAGTACCCCAGAGACAAAGTTAGCAACCTTATTGAGGCTTCCGTTACGGAAAGAAGAGACCGTAGCTGTTACCCTGCACATGCCTAATCTTGTCTGGTCTTGGAAGCTAAGCAGAGTCAGGCCTGGTGAGCACTTGGATGGGAGACTTCCTGGGAATACTGGGTGCTATAGGCTTATACCATAGTCTTTCGAGACTGAAGGTTGCCATCCAGCTTAATTGAATCCTCCCAACCCTGCATTTTGTTCAACAACGGAGCCAGTTTCTTACGAAGAATGTCATGAAGTGGGCAGTAAAAAAATATATGTTCTAAGGTCTCCACACAATTCCTGTTGCAGGAGCATCTTCTCTCTGAGTGGGGAATGCCACTAAACCTGCCCACTAGCGGGGGGAATGCTCTGCGAGCCTGTGAGCACCACAGATGATAGAGAAAAGAAGCCAGCTTTCCAAGCTGATTGGGATGTGCAGATAGAGGGGAGAGCATGCGGTGTTAGCCGTGCAGAATAGCTCCTGACACTCGATATCGAGCATTCTTTCTTTAATAATCCTGTAAGCTTCATTTAAACCAATCATATCTAGCCTCGGTGTATCTAGTCCTATTGATTTAAGTTTAGTGAATATATCCACAACCTCCACAGGCAGTACTGGATCAGTCAGGAGCTGGTACGTTAGCCCAGAAGGGGCAGAGCTGAAAAAGGTCGCAAGTCAAAATTTTACTGATCTCAACCAAGCCAGCATTTTAAGCCGGATAAAACCCACTTCAAAACACATAACAAAGTATGTAATGTCACTGTGTGCCAACATCTACTGTCACGCATGCCAGATTCATTTCCTTCAACAATTCTATCTGTTTAGAGTGAAGTTCTCTATGGAAGACCATCCTTCACCCATTACGGCCCAGCTCACAGATGTACACATTTGATTCCCTGTTGCGTATATGCAACATTGGGCAGAAATGGTTTAATGGAACCCTTTTGTATAGCCTGAGCCATAGCTGAATCTGAACTCAGTAAATATCTGACCAAAGGAAATACCTCTTCAGCTTTTTTATTGTAAGTAAACATTATAATGTATTGTTCGGATTTCTTTGCAGGCAAAAAATTATATCAAAAGCCTCCCAAAAGTGCAGAAGAAAGACTTTGCTGCTATCTTGAAGTATGCAAGTCCTTTAGGTAAGTGATATAGTAATGAAGCTGTATTTATCGCAACACAGTGAGACATTAATATAATTGAAATTGGACAGTTACTTTCTATTCTAGCAGCCTTTTCCAAACTTCTGGCTTCATTCTAAACCAGGGATGTCAAACTTGTTTCATACAGAGGGCTGAAGTTAGCATTCATGATGCCTACTGAGGGCTAGAAGTGACATCATTAAGCAGAAAGTGACTTCATTAAGCAGATGATGGCTAGAAATAAGCACTTTATTCTCACCTAGAAACTCGTTAGCTGCAAATGACAGAAGAGAAAATGTGCAAGTCTTGTTCATATATTCAAGATATGACAGAGCCCAATTAGCAAGCTAGGGGAACCCAATAATAATGGGGTGAGCAGATAAATTGATTTCGTGGGTCACATTCATCCTATGGGCCTTATGTTTGACACACCTGCTCTAAACCTTTCATGAAAGGATATTGTTTACCATATAAATACCAAAAGCACAGTATCAAAAACTGTATTTACTGTTTCACTTGCAAGGAACAAAAAAACATTCTTCTTGGGTATATTTGAGGTGCTGAAGCACAAAATGGCATCATTTTTGCCTGATTGGCTGTAGTTGGGCGAGGGGGGGCGTTATGGCATATAATCACCTTGTATGCTGATTCAAGCAGCCATGTATGGAGTTGGCCATCCCTGATCTGGATGGTCTTCAGTCAGAAAACTATTTTAAGCACATTTTTGGTACTAACTCCTAACTGGCCTCCTTTTTCCAAATAAAGATGTAATTCAGTCCATGACATTTCATGCTGAATTCTGTGTCAGTGCTTGAATGCCCCTTTATTCTCTTTCATTGAGCCAGCAGTAAACCTTTTGGAGAAGATGTTGGTGTTGGATGCGGAGAAGAGAATAACAGCAGCTGATGCTCTCGCACATCCTTATTTTGAAGCCGTCCACGATCCTGAAGAGGAAACAGAAGCTGAAAAATATGACGATACGTTTGATAACATGAACCTGCCCCTAGATGAATGGAAATGTATGTTGGATACTGTTATGCTGAAAAAATATCTCCTGTCGAAAGGGTAGTTTAGAATAAAAGCTGCTACAGTGGCCCATCTGCAGGCCTGCCTGTGCTTCAGAAGACCTCAAGGATGCTTTTGAAAGGTACTTTCAGTTTGCTGGTGGAAACCATAAGTGCCTTCCAGAAGTGCCCTCTATCTTCAGAGGGCCAGGCGCAGCCCCTTGTAAGTGTAATTGCGGCACAACACGCCCCCCCCCCGCCATGGATTTCATTATCCACGGAATTCAGTATTAGCAAGGTCCTAAACAGATCCTCTGCCGATATCAAGGGCCTAATATATTTGTTTCACACCAGGCGCAATCCTACCCTGCGCTGGAACAGGTAAGCAAAGAGGCTTGTGCTGTATCCAGCGCAGGATAGGGGCCCACAGCGGCTCAGCCAGAGGTAAGGGGAAACTTTTCCTTACCTCCAGGTAAGGAACACTGGCTCCTAGGGCCCCAGGTGAACCCTTATACCACAAACCAGAGTCCTCTATGCGCATCCTTTTTGTTCCCTCCTTTAGCATTCCTTTGTTCCCTGTTTCTTCCATTCTTGAGCTCAGCCCAAGCTCTTCCTATGCAGCATAACATGTGTTTCCCCTCTCTTCCACCTTGGTGATTTTCCATGTTCCCCCCCCCCACTGCTAACCTCCCACCAGCTCTCCCCCTGAGTCAGTCACTGCATGTCCCCGATAGAGCAGCCCAGCCCTTTGTCCAAGTTCTATCTCACAGATTTATGCCAGATAAAATAGGCCCTATATAGAGTTGGGTCATTGGCCTGTCTATCCCAGTAGTCTGCTCCAGCTACGTTTAGCAATAAACATGTAAATTACAGCCAGTGAGGGCAATCAAGGCAGCTTGCAACAGGGAAACAAAATAAAAACAATTTTAAAAATTTAAAAAAACTTAAAACTATAAATGTGCAACAACCCTCAGTGGGTCACATAAGCTGTTAAAATAACATTAGTAATTAAAATTACACCAGCCTGTCGTGTCATACATGGAATCCCAGCCAGTATTGTTTCAACTAGGGTGATCAACTAGGGCAGTAACCCTTTGCTTACGCGTGGCAGGGAATTGCTGCATTGTTTAGTTGCGTAGCCATGCTTACTGCGGTTGCCAAATGCCTACTGGTTTTTTGAAACTGTGCCTTTTAAAAGTATCTGCAGTCATTAGCAAGTGGTTATGTTTACCTCTAGGCAATGAAATGTTTTGCCTGCTGATTTCTCCAGATGGCAGTGCAAAATCTTGTGCAAAGTGGCATACGTAGGGGAGTGTGGGTTGCACTGGGTCATGCAGACAGGGGGGTGACACTGCTACTCACCCAAATGTTTTAAATCTCGGTTTAAATTTTTGAACAATGCCATAATGTTATATCAATTGATGCATAATTTCATGCAGAATGTAATGAAAAAAACCAATATTGAAATGTATCTATTCCATCAAAAGTTACAGCCAAAACATCAGCAGAGGTACATCACCCCACCCATTGCATGGGAGGACGTCCGTCATAGGGGTGATGCGCTGGCCACCTGCACCAGGTGATGCAAACCCTGGTGACACCACTGCCTGTGCCTGTGTTCTCAGAAGTCCCATTTTGTTCAGTGAGGCTTACTTCCAGGAAGGTGTGCACAGGATTGCAAACTAAATTGATGTTGTAACGGAACTTGTTTAGCAATGGTTTTTTGGTTGGTTGGCAACCTTCAGTCTCGAAAGACTATGGTATAAGCCTACAGCACCCAGTATTCCCAGGCGGTCTCCCATCCAAGTACTAACCAGGCCTGACCCTGCTTAGCTTCTAAGATCAGACGAGATTGGGCATGTGCAGGGTAACAGTTGCTGTCCTGGCAGCTTTTTTGACTGGCAGCTCCCTTGAGCTACTGGGCCATTGGCTACAGCTCCCTATTAGGGCTACAATCCTATACAATGTATAAGGTGGCAAGATTTTTGCTAGGATTCCACTGTTCCCCTGGCTGGTTTCCACGACTCCCCAAGAAGCCACGGCTCACAGTTTGGGAACCACCGACGTATAGGAGTTCGTTGTTCTACTTATTCAGAAGTCCCTCTGTGTTCAATAGGGCTTACTCTCAGGAAAGCATGCATTGGATTGTAGCCTGAGAACTCTTGTCTGGTCAATTGACAACTCTAGCTAAATTCAGTCTTCACATCATTATTGTTAAGCCATTTCTGCCCAATGTATACGCAACAGGGATCGAATGTGTACACCTGTGGGCTGGGCAGAACTGGGTTTAATCATGATGATGATGTGAATTTGTTGTGCCTTTTAATTTGCTATGGCTAGATAATATCTAGCTAGATATTGAGGGGTAGATAGCTAGATATTGAGGGCTATTGAAACCCTAGAGGGGTCTCAAACTGTAAAATATGGTGTAGTATTTTTCCTTACTAGAACTAGATGATAGTTCATGATTACATAGTTAAAAAGGAACTTTGATGCAAATATTGTGTGTTTTTTTTCCTTTCAACTGTAACAGCAGTACTTTTTTTAACTCTTCCAGGCATCACATATAAGGAAGTAATAAATTTTAAGCCTCCTCAGTTGCCAGAGTCAAAAGAAACGGCCGTGTGACTACAAGGACCAATTTGCTCAGAAAATGAAATGAAGGAGAGTGTAAATTTTTTAATATAATTTAATTGTACAAACCTTTTTTTTTTATAAATAAACTGGATGTAATCTGTTTAACCTGCATTATTTTGGACCTTATCTTGGAAGCCACCATATGTTTGTAAATAGCATCCTGTGATCTTGTGGATATTTCATTCTGCCCCTTGTTTCTCACATCCCATAGAAAGTATTTACGGGGGGGGATTCACTCATCTGCAGATTGGGTCATGCACATGCCTGTCGTGCGTACTCCCTCCAGAGGGTCCTTTGAGTCCAGCAAAGGCTGCAGAAGTCTGTCTGTCACAGGAAGTGACACATTTAATGCCTTATAAGGCATTAAGACCTGGAAGTTGCTTTTTTTTAAAACTGTTGGGCTCAATCTAGTAAGACTCTGCTGGGCTCCAGAGAGTGGGGGGGGGGATGTTTACCTGTATCTGTGGTTTCACATAACCATGAGAGTTTCTAGAATGGAACCCCTGTGAATATGGGGGGGGGGGAGTGGAAAACTCCTGTATTTCCAAAAAACAAGTGCACAAAAATACACAGGACCTCAAAACTCTTTGTAGCCTCAAAACTTGACATCAAAGTTTTTACAAAACTTTGTAAAAAAAAGTTCCTTTTGTGTCCATAGTTCTGATAGTTATGGCCTTATTCACACTGTACATTTTTCATCTGCGTGGAAAGTTCTGACATTCCTTGGCTTGTGTGCATAATGTGTGAACCTGTATGTCACAGATATAGTCAGCAGCAATCCCCTCTGATAGCAACAAATATCATTGTGGTCATGAGAGTGCATACCAGGAAAGGTTCAAACTGCTTGCCTGGGTAGAAAAATTGATTGTGTGAAGTCTCCCGAAAATCTGTAACCAGTTCTTCAGGTATGTTAGAATCTCATTACTGAACAATTTGTTTAAGTGCCAAACAGAATCATTTTAAACAATATCGCTCTGATGTGATTGATTCAAAGGTGATTGAGGTGTTAATATAGCTCAAATGTGATTGAAACACTAGTAGTCGGTTTTATTTCCAAACATTTCGGTAGATGAGTAGAAGGCAAGCTGTGAAAACCTCAGCCAGACATTTCCTGCTCTCTTTTGATTTTGAAATGAGAGGAGGAAGAAGACATACTCTGAGAAGACAGCCTGCCTGCTAAATTCCCCCGTGAGATGCAGTGTAGCCTGCTCCGGTGCCCTTGCATTGATGTGGGGGAAATTAGGTAGAATTGGACTGTTGGAGAACTACAGTCAGTCAGATGCATAATTGAATGAAAAGAAAACGGGAAAGAAAGCTGAATTAAAGAGTTGTATCCTTTTAAACTTGAAACAAGATTACAAGACAAGCATGGTAACATTCACAGCAGCAGTAATTGATGATAACAACATCCACCTTGGCAGTGCAAAGTTCATTAACTCTAATATGTTTATGAAACCGCTTTGTTTCAATTCAGGCCTGAAATAATGGGATGAAGCGTTGATAAAGCTGATTTATACTCTAGTCTTTGAAGATTTTCTGTTGCCACTTTAAGATCTGCAGCAGTGCCCCAGAAGGTTAAAATGTTAACATGGGACATTGTTTTGTGCACTGCTCTAGGATTGTAGCTTAAGGTCCACTATAAATGGAGTTTCACTATAACAAATTATCCTTTGTAAGATTCATCTGTGCCAGAGGAGGTGCCACTATTCCCCCCCCCCAATGGGTTTTTATTTGGTAACTTTCCTGGTACCAAGTAACTTAGAAACAAGTTCAAGTTTGTTTTGCTTTTAAAGAGAAATGTAAAAATGGCCATTGTGTGCTGCAAATGTAATCTGAAAAAAACCCATCTGCAGTGGGTTTCTTTTTTCTGTCCCCATCCCCAGAGATGACGATCGGTCGATAATACCCCCTTCTCTTTTATTGATTTTTTTCTAGCCTGTCCAGTACTAGAGCCAACACTACTGCAAGATCACATATATAATCTGCTAAAAATCAAATCAAATAGCTAAAAGGAGACATGTGAAATGTCATGAACTTAAAAGGAGGTCTGGTCTAGAGGGTAGAGCCTCCATTTGCCTGAAGATAACATCCACAAGGTCGCCAGTTCGAGGCCACCGGCACCGTGCGACCTTGAAGCAGCTGACAAGCTGAGCCGAGTTATTCCATCTGCTCTGAGCGTGGGAGGATGGAGGCCAGAATGTGAAACCAGATCAGAAAGAAACATCTGAATGTTGTGGTTCTTGGAAGATAGAACCTTCTTTCAATTGTAAAAATCCCTACAGGGGATTTAAATAACCTGCCTATGTAAACCGCCTTGAATAAAGTCTTGAATAAAGACCAAGAAAGGCGGTATATAAATACCTGTATTATTTATTTATTTATTTACTTATTTATTTTAAAAAAGACTTTGGCAGGTATCCAATTGAAAAATGTCCTTGCATGGATCTGGACTATGGTGTACAGTTCTAGTTGTCTCATCTCAAAAAGGTCATAGTGGAACTGGAAAAGGTGCAAAAGAGAGCAACCAAAATGATTACTGGGCTGGGGCATCTCGCTTATGAGAGAGACTACAGCGTTTGGGGCTCTTCAGTCTAGGGAAAAAAAGATGCCTGGGGTGGACATGACTGAGATGTACAAAATTATGCAGGGGATGAATAGAATGGATAAAGGGATGTTCTCTTTCCTTACACACAACAGCAGAACGAGGGGACAACCACTAAAATTGAGTGGTGGGAGAGTTAAATCACACTAAAGAACTTGTTTTTTTACTAGTCATTACTAGTCATTTACTACTATTTGATACTAGTCATTAATCTGTGGAACTCCTTGCCACAGGATGTGGTGATGGCACCTGGCCTAGATGCCTTTAAAAGGGGATTGGACAAGTTTCTGGAGGAAAAATCCATTACGGGTTACAAGCCATGATGTGCATGTGCAATCTCCTGATTTTAGAAATGGGCTATACCAGATGCAAGGGAGGGCACCAGGATGCAGGTCCCTGTTTCTGGAGGAAAAGTCCACCATAGATTACAAGCCAAGATGGGTATGTGCAACCTCCTGGTTTTAGAGATGTGGCTACCTCAGAATGTCAGGTGCAACTGAGTGACTGCAGCAGTCTCTTGCTGTCTTGAGTGCTCCTTGAGACATCTGCTGGGCCACTGTGAGATACAGGAACCTGGATGGTGGGCATTTGGTCAGATCCAGTGGAGCTCTTCCTATGTTCCTGCATTTATTGTTATTGTCTTAAGTTGGCACATATATGGCAATGTCAAGCGGTTGCTCCGAATCATGTTCTTAGGTGGAAACTAAAGCATTGGGGGCTTTCTCAATCAGGCTCAGACTCTGTTCTTTCTGTACCATGGTACTAGTTAGCCAAAAGAGGGAGCTACTGTCCTGCTCTCTGCTGCAGACCAGAAAGTTTCTAGCTCACTAGTTGTCTGATTGCATAATGGGACAGTATACTTAACGCCTCCTTAACCCTTAGACTTGGGTCTGATTCCTCAGCCTGAGGAACTTATTACTTGAATTAAAACTCAGCTGCAATAAGGCTTTACCTTCAACATAAGAACAGCCCCGCTAGATCAGGCCAAAGGCCTATCTAGTGCAGCTTCCTGTATCTTACAGTGGGGTGGGTGAAGGGCAGGGAAGGTGGTGAGGGTATTAGACCTGGGAGGGGGAGGGCAGGATTGCTAGTACCACCAATAGCCCATCCCCTTCCCAGACCCAATCCTGCAGAATGGATCCATGCAGAACTCAGCCAGTTTATTTAGCTAGCACTGATCAGAGCAGAACCACCACCACCACCAACCCTGCCCATGGATGTTTACCTCTGGGTAAGGGAATGATTGTCCCAGAGGGGTTCTCCACAACTGCACCCCATAGTAGGATGCAGTGGTCACTATTTTGGTACCACTGCATTGGTGGGGAGTGGGAATGGATAGGACCGAGTCGTGACTCTTGCAAGTGTTCCAAACATGACTTACTGGTTTTCTCTGGAAAACGTGATGAAACAGCTCTACAGAGTAATTTTGGAAGCAAATACTGAGAGGTGAGATACACTTCATGAAGGACACTGCCGTGTACATAAACATGTTTTTCATGCTGTCTTCCTACGCTGTTGCAGAGTCGCTTGTTCAGTGCATAAAAAGCTTTTGTGTTTTGAACCAGCGCATTAAACTGACATACCCACCTGGCAACCACTCCTAATTTGTAGGCCTGGAGAATAATGTTATCAGTCCCCCTCTAGAACAAAGCTAATAACAAAATCGGCCTGCAAGCTTGATCTGGCCAAACCCTTTGATAATTGCAGTCAAAGCTATTGTCTCCTGCCTTGAAGCCTGTTACATAAATAACACATTTCTAATTGCAGTGTAATTTAAATATTGCTTATTAACAGGGTATTGATGATGTTGATTCAGCAGTTGTTTTTTTTTAAATACCATTGACTTCTGGACCACTTGGCAGATATGAAATGGAAGGAGAATATGGTGTTGAGATGGAGCATATGTGAAGACGGCCTGTGTTAATTTGCCTCACCCTTTGCAAGTTACTAAACCACTGCTTCCCAACCTGTGGTCCATGGATCACAGGTGGTTCATGAGACCCTGAAAAATGGTCCCTGAGGTCTTTGGGGGGGGGGGCTTGCCTTCTATCAGGTCCTGTGTCTTGCTGAGCGAATGAATCCCCACCATGGACTACCAGAGAGGGCAAAGAATGGACCTCCCGCAGATGGCAAAGAAGTGTCAGCTGTGGTTGTGGGCGGTTCATTCTGCCCCATCTCTGGTAGTATGTGCTTGCTCAGGCAATGCTCCTCCACAAACAACAAGAGAGGGCAAAGAACAGACTGCCCACAGCTGGCAACAAAAGCAGCAACCCATATATCTTTTTTAGAAATAATAAATCCCTAATCTTATCTAGTTACAGTATTACTACAGGTGCTTGAAAATGATGCTATTTATCTTACTCAGAAGTAAGCCCACTGTGCAGCCAGGTAAGACTTAGGCTGCAATCCTCTCATACTCACCAGAAACAAACACTTGTATTTTTTGTGTGCAGGAGGTGGGGGCCATCGGGATATGAGCCCCCCACTGGCAATATGGTGTGCCTTATCAATTGTCAAAAACTCATTGTGCTTGACAATTTTGATGCCTTGTCAATGTGCCCTGAGATGAAAAAGGTTGAAAATCGCTGCCCTAGGCTGAAGATCACTTGAAGGGACTGTAGATGTTGGCTTACATGATATCCCCCCTCCCATTAAAAAAAAAGTCCACATTGGTAAACAGATACTGGAGCCAGGTCATATAATCTGAGTCTGTGGCCTGACTAGGTCCTATGTGTCTGTTCTAATGTGAACTGACCTCAATTACAAGGACGGAGACACCTTTATCAGTGCCTTCCTTGGCAAGATATGGCAACAGCAGGAAACTGGCTTTGATCTTAACTCAAGCGACAGGCATGAGTTAGGCAAATTGGCATTGTAAACGGGACTGCCTTTTTCAGCAATGTAAAAGTTAGAGAGTACACTGACCGTCTCATACAAGAAGGCCATGTGTTATTTTCCTCCCTGGTTTTCTTTACGTAATCCCATGGAGTGAGGATGACCCCCTTTTTTTGGCCAGGGGGACAAGAACCACATTTTAAGAAGGGCATTGAGCAGATTGAAGCTGGAGCAGATTCAGAAGAGAGCAATGAGGAAGCTGAGAGGTCCTATGCTGGAAGTCTTGTGCTAAACAATTAGAGCTTGGTCTGTTTAGCCTGAGGAAGAATAGACTTACAGCCCAATCCTATCCACACACACTTCAATACCTTTATTGGCATATTTAAAATTGGAGAGAATAAATAACATAATAAATAGAACAGCTTTAAAGATGTTAACTTCAAACTTTGGCCTTAGAGACTACCGCTAAAAATTCCGCCACCAAGTTGGTAATAGGAAGGGAATAATCACTAAGAAGAATTGGGAAAGGATCAACAAGGGAAACAGGAAGAGAAGAAAGAAAAGAATCAAGTAAGTGAACCCTGAGTTTGTGATGAGCAGTGCACCGAAGAAGGATATGATCCAGAGTGTCTGGTTCAACTGAGCAAAATAAACATAATCTGTTTGAACGAGGAGTCTTAGAAAATCTCCCTCAGTGTAAAGCCGATGGAAAAATGTTCAGTCTCGCCAACATAAAAGCCCATCCAGTCCTATCCACTACCTTGCTACCCCTGGTTGATGCCTGCCTTACTTGGGCCTGCAACAGGTCAATAGCTTGCACAGGTTGGCATGCACCCATGCCACAGGATTGGGTCTGGGAAGGGGGTTAAGATATTGGTGGTGCCCATTGCTGCTGATCCTGCTCCCCTCCAGAGCCCAATCTGCCCATTCAGATTCTCTCAACCTTTCCTCAGAGGGCTTGTTCTCCAGTCCTCCCATCATCCTCATCACTCTTCTCCGAACCCGCTCCAGTTTGGCTGCATCTTTTCTAAAGCGAGGTGCCCAGAATTGGACACATCACTCCAAAGTTAGATCTGACCACGACTTTTTGCCATTCTCATCAACAGAGAAGCCACTTCAAGCCCAGTCGCAGAGCGGCCACTTCCATTGAAGTAAGTGGGGAATTGTCTCCAGACCTAATGGGAACAGCTAGGCTTCAGTGGCCTGGCAAGGGGAAGAGAGGCACTCCTTTCCTGAATATTGAACCCGTTGGATTAGCCTTTACAACTCCATCTGTTACAAGCACAACTTTTTCACAAGTCACTCTCTAGCAGTGGTGTGGCTAGAAGAGGGTGCAAAACGCAAAGTTTTGCAGGGATCCTCACTGCAGTATGCAAGAGGTCCCTCCCCCTCCCCTTTGGGGCCATTCCAGGCAGGGGGAGCATATCAGAGGCTTATGCCTGGCTCCAAAGGGGAGGGGGGAGCATTCCATGGTGAGGTTCCCTGCAAAACTTAGTGCTTTTCACCCCCTCTAGCTATGCCACTGCTCTCTAGAAAAGAGAACAGACCTTGGAGAGAAATGAAATGTTGGGTTGAAGGGAGTCAGCCTGCCAGACTGAAGTGAATAGCCAGTAAGGAGTTTGACTTTCATTCTGCTTGAATCCTTTCTCCGATCAGCTGGAGGCTAGACATGATGTTCAGTTCTTGATGTGCTGTTTCTTAGCACAGACATCAGAAGCCACCCCCAGGCAGCAGGCAGAGAAAGCTCTGAGAACAGGCAAGATAACCCTATTGATTTTCTCCATGCACTACAAATAGTCAGTATGGTTTTTTGTTCCGTTTTGGTTACTTTCATCCAAATCAGTTGATCTGCTACTTGTGAAGCCATGACTTTGTGTCTACTTCACCCTGACCCAAAGACCCCTGTGGGTTTTCCTGTCGACCCAAAGTGGCTTTGGCATTGTGTTCCTCCAAACCGCAGCTGCCAGTTTGTAAAATGGGATGGGAGTGCCTGCTTTTCAGAGATCCTTCTGCAATTCCTTTGGAGTCAAAATCTAAATAAATAAATAAATACACGCTACATGCAAAACTGAGAGCCAGGACGGTGTAGTGCAGGGGTGCCCAAACCCCGGCCCCGGGGCCACTTGCGGCCCTTGAGGCCTCTCAATGCGGCCCTCAGGGAGCCCCTAGTCTAAAATGAGCCTCTGGCCCTCTGGAGATTTGTTGGAGCCCACACTGGCCCGATGCAACTGCTCTCAGTGTGAGGGCGACTGTTTGATCTCTTGTGTGAGCTGTGGGACGAGGGCTCCCTCCACTGCTTACTGTTTCACGTCTGTGATGCAGTAGCAGCAGCAAAGGAAAGGCCAGCCTTGCTTTGTGCAAGGACTTTTGTAGGCCTTGAGCTATTGCAAGACCTTCATTCATTCATATAAGTTCATCTTTAATATATTCATTTATGTAAACTTATTCAAATTTTAAATGTAAATTAATTCTTTTTTTTCCCTGGCCCCCGACACAGTGTCAGAGAGACAATGTGGCCCTCCTGCCAAAAACTTTGGACACCGCTGGTGTAGTGCAAACTTTTTAGCACCCACCAGTCTCAAACCTTTTAGCAGCCACCTAGCATTACAAGACTTTTTGAAGAAGGTGATCTAGAAAGAAACAAGATTTATTTATTTACAAATAATATTTTATTTATTTATTTGCAGATAATTTGATCCATTTCATCCAAAGTGAGGCAGCCCTAATGAATTGCCTCAAGGCTTGAGGGTCTTAGTTAAGGGATCCAGCCTTCACCTGCCCCTACTACCTGCCATTGACAGACTTGGAAAAAAACACAGCAGAAAAAAGGACACTGGCAGCCTAATACTGCCTGTTGCGCCGGGAGTGCCATGGCGCCGATATGGCTGCGGTGGCATCCTGTGCATAATAGGACAGCTGCCAGCAGGGGACATTTGTCCCCTTCCCCCAGGTATTGCAAGTAGCCCCACAATGGGGCTACTCGATTCTGCAGCAGCCCGCAGAGCCCAACAAGGAGCTCAGGATCGGGCGCGCACTGTTTAGGATTGGGCCCTCAAACATTTATCTCCCTATAGTTAAACTAGCTTGCAAACTGCAGGAGCTTAGCTCTTTGCAGGGCAGTTAGTAGCTACAGGGGCCCCTGCATCCACAGATCCTGTCTCTGCAGATTCACTTATCCACGGATTGGGTTCATGGGGCCCCACACATGCGCCCCTCTGCATGTGCTCTGCTCCCCTTGCCTCCAGAGGGTCCTTTGAGCCTAGCAGAGGTTGTGCACATCTGTCCGCAGTCTCTGTTGGGTTCAGTTTGAGACTTAGAGGTAAAAAAGGCACTTCCTGTTTTTTGTTTTTTTTAGAAAAACCAGAAGTGATGTTTTAATTGCCTTATAAGGCATTAGGAGGCCCAGGGAGGCTGCTGAGGGCTTCCCTGGGCCTCCTAAGGCCTTATAAGATATTAAAAACATAAGAACATAAGAAGAGCCCCACTGGATCAGGCCATAGGCCCATCTAGTCCAGCTTCCTGTATCTCACAGCGGCCCACCAAATGCCCCAGGGAGCACACCAGATAACAAGAGACCTGCAAGGCTTCCTGGGAATTGTAGTTAAGAACATAAGAACAGCCCCACTGGATCAGGCCACAGGCCCATCTAGTCCAGCTTCCTGTATCTCACAGCGGCCCACCAAATGCCCCAAGGAGCACACCAGATAACAAGAGGCCTGCAAGGCTTCCTGGGAATTGTAGTTAAGAACATAAGAACAGCCCTGCTGGATCAGGCCATAGCCCCATCTAGTCCAGCTTCCTGTATCTCACAGCGGCCCACCAAATGCCCCAAGGAGCACACCAGATAACAAGAGACCTCATCCTGGTGCCCAACCCTGCATCTGGCATTCTGACATAGCCCATTTCTCAAATCAGGAGGTTTCACATACACATCATGGCTTGTAACCCGTAATGGATTTTTTTCTCCAGAAACTTGTCCAATCCCCTTTTAAAGGCATCCAGGTCAGATGCCATCACCACATCCT
The DNA here is from genome assembly GCF_035046505.1 of Tiliqua scincoides. Taxonomy (NCBI): domain Eukaryota; kingdom Metazoa; phylum Chordata; class Lepidosauria; order Squamata; family Scincidae; genus Tiliqua; species Tiliqua scincoides. The sequence continues at coordinate 7,610,602 of NC_089827.1, read as the reverse complement.
GTGGCAAGAAGTTCCATAGACCAACCACGCGCTGAAAATATCACTTCTGGTTTTTCTGAAAAAAGTTACGAAAGTCACATGTTTTTCACTCTAAAGTGCAGTCTGAGCCTCTTTATAAACAATATAAATAAGCAATACCGGACTGACTTTTAAAGAATTCAGAAGCAAATTAAAATTGTTGCTGTTCTTCATCTGTGACTGCAATTTGGTGTTGGGTGTCTGTTGTAGTGTGGTGTGTATTGGACAAGACTAGAGTAGATTACCCTAGTGTGGGGGTTGCCTTAGGCACAGGGCCTAATTAGCTTAAAGCCGTCCCTGCTTGGATTGCACCCAAAATAAATCAGCAGTCAGTGCCGTCATAGGACCAATGGCCTGGCAGTCAAACATATGTAGATTTGCATTGGATCTCTTAACCAAACCTGGGCTTTCCTAACATCTCCCAATACCTTCTAAAGACAGATATAAATTTAAGTGGATTTCTTTCTATGCCTAGTCTAATTGGTGTCTTTTTTCCCCTTTCTCCTTGGATTGACCTATGAACAAAATAATTGCAGCTGTATAATATTCTAGCTGGACCAAACCCCCTGTAAGCAAATGCCTGCTTCCTTTGAAGAGAATTACAGTGCCCTTTCTTATAACAAGAGGTTGATTGGCGGCTCCTGCTTAATAGCTGCCAGTCTCCCAAGGAGCAAAGGAAATGAAAGACAGAGGATAAGGGGAAAGTTGGGCTCCAGGTCTATTCAGGTTATCAGGCTCCATCAGCAGACAAGTGCCTCCTGTATCCATAAACAATGAAAAGAGCCAGAGGTTAATGGAGCTTCCCCAACTTTCTTCCTTCCAAGATGGCCTAAAAAAAGCTGAGGGTAACACAAGATTTCTAAAGCAGCTATTTCTTTTGCATGTTGGGGACTTCTAAAAAGCAACACAGCTTGATCCCAAGAGAATAACAAAAGAAAAACAAGCAGCGACAAGACATTATCTAAAATTGCCCAGATTTTTCTTCCAGCCTGCATGACGTTTATTCAGATTTTTTTTTTTTAACCAGTATTCCTGTAGGTATCCAAACCTACCACCATTAGGGTTGCCAAATCCTAATATAGAAATTAGGTGAAAGACTGAGGCTGCAATCCTATCTACACTTATCTGGGAGTAAGCCCCATTGACTATAATAGTGATTTTCAACCATGGTGCCATGGCACATTGGTATGCCACGAATAATCCGCAGGTGTGCCACGGGAGTTTGGGGGCGGTCATTTATTAGTTGGGCCAATGGGGGATGTGAGCCCCCCACCAGCAGTGTGATGTGCCTTGTCAATTCTCCAAAAACTGTGTGCCTTGACAATCTTAGCCCCGTGTCAGTGTGTCATGAGATGAAAAAGGTTGAAAACTGCAAGACTATAAAGTAGTCAGCAGGAATCCTGTGCCTTTAACAGCTGGTGATGAAAAAGAACATTCTTGCAAGTGTAGCTTGTTCTGCAATGATGAGGAAACTGAACCTGTCACAATAAAGTTGCCTCATTCTGTAAGGCATAAAAAGAGCCCTGCTGGATCAAGCCAAGGCCCATCTAGTCCAACTTCCTGTATCTTACAGTGGCCCACCAAATGCTTCAGGGAGCACACAAGACAACACAACAAGTAGCATTGGGTTGCCACTCCCTTTCATCTGGTATTCTCAGGTATCCTACATCTAAAACCAGAAGCTTGCATATACCCATCATAGCTTGTAGCCTGGGGGCTGGGGACAAGAATAGGCCCTCGGTTTGGCTGTACTTGTCATAAGAGGCGACTGAACAGCCACCGGGTAGATGGGACTCGTCAGCCTGGGAAGGCAGCTCATCTGAGAGAAGGAAAACTCTGATCCCAAACCTCCACTGCCTTGTGGCTACATCCAGTTAAGGAAAAGGCTTCAGGAGTCAACCTCGAGGCAAAATCCTGAGCCGGAGTCCCTGAGGCAGTTCATGGCTGAACACAGTCACGTTCTGGCAACTCCTGCGACGCCGCTGGAACCAACCGTATTGGCTTCTGCCTTTCCATTGGACCATTTCAGTGACGTGGAGAGGGGGGATTTGCTGCATGGGTAACAGCCTATCCTCCATACCTACTTTACCCAGGCTTCGCACACTGGAGAGGACACTGTTCCAGAACCACCATTCAGAGCGCGATACCAGAGTCTTTCGAGACGAAAGGATGCCAACATGATGAGCCTGAAATGGATTTTTCTTCAAGAAATCTGTCCAATCCCCTTTTAAAGGCATCTAAGCCAGCCACCATTACCACATCCTGTGGCAAGGAGTTCCATAGATTTATTACCTGCTGGGTGAAAAAAAAAGCATTTTATATCTAGCTGCTTTGCACTGATTAGTAGCAACTCTCTAGAGTTTCAGACAGGTGTCTTTCCTAGTGTTACCTGGAGAAGCCATGGATTGAACCTGCCCAACCATAGCACTTTCTCCTACTCAAGCACATCCTCTTCCACTGAACTGTAGCCCTGCTGCAGAGTTTAGCAACTGGTGAGTTGGTATCAGAGCCAAAACAAGATCCCCTGGCTCCTGAGAAGGTGGCCAAAAGTGGCACTCCTTACCTGGTGATGTGCGAGCCTCTGTTCTTCTCTCTTCTTGGGATGAGAAAGAAAGACAATGATGAAGTATGGAGGACAAGAGAGTGGTGAGTTAGACATCTCACCATTCTCTTCTGTTCCATTCCCCCTTTTCCATTCCCAATCCAGGAAGTGGGAGAAGGAGAAGAAGTGGGTGGACAGAGGTGGATGCTCCCCACCAAACCTCATACAGTTGGCCTCATACAAACCTCCTCAGTTGGCCTCATACAAACCAGCCCTGGTTTGTATTTATGATCCTGAATTCATGTTACACTTTCAATCATCCACCTTGAATTGGATGACTCTCTTTGTACTTTTCTGATGATGTATATTCTTACCATTCATATAATATAATGGGGGCTGGGGATAAGAATAGGCCCTCAGTTTGGCTGTACTTGTCATAAGAGGCGACTAAACAGCCACCGGGTAGATGGGACTCGTTAGCCTGGGAAGGCAGCTCGTCTGAGAGAAGGAAAACTCTGATCCCAAACCTCCACTGCCTTGTGGCTACATCCAGTTATGGAAAAGGCTTCAGGAGTCAACCTCGAGGCAAAATCCGGGGACGGAGTCCCTGAGGCAGTTCATGGCTGAACACAGTCACTTTCTGGCAACTCCTGCGACGCCGTTGGAACCAACCGTATTGGCTTCTGCCTTTCCATTGGACCATTTCAGCGACGTGGAGAGGGGGGATTTGCTGCATGGGTAACAGTCTGTCCTCCATATCTACTTTACCCAGGCTTTGCGCACTGGAGAGGACACTCTGTTCCAGAACCACCATTCAGAGCGCAATACCATAGTCTTCTGAGACTGAAGGATGCCAACACAGCATATAATAACATATACTGTATATACAATTTACAGTAACTCAGAAGGATTTAAGAGCCATTTCAAGTATCACTACAGCAAACCTGACATCTGTATTAGAGGATTTGTTTCTTTGGCAACTAAGGATACTTTGCCAGGAGTTTTTGGCATAAGGTATTCTATTTACAGCAGACAGCTGTCTCCTTTCTAGCATTTGGCTACCATCAAGAAAAGCCCTTCTGGACACTGCTAAGTAGAGCTAGAGACACCAGGCAATTAGCAAAAGCAAAACATTTTCACCTGATAATCCCACTTGTCTATACTTTCTGCAGGACTGACCTTGTCTGAAACCAAAGGAGACTACCCCAGCCCCAGGAGACAGGCTGTCTGTTCCCATACTTGCTTCCCCCCAGGAGCCTGTCTCCATTCAGCTTCACACAAACAGAGCAAACATCTCATGTGCCAATCACAATTTCAAGAACATACAGAAAAATCCTGAAACTTGACACACACACACACACCTTCCCTGATACCCCTCCATATCTCTGATGTCAATGTTTCATTTCAGGTAAAAATATTCTGCATTTTTTTTCTGCCTTGGTTATCACATCAATCATTTAAATGGGCAATCAGCCCCCATCTCACCATGAAGGTTTTTGATAAGTGGCTGATAATGAAGGGAGCCCTGGAAACGTATAAAGTGCAAATGATCAGGTTTGGGCAACCCTGTAGGGGGATGTTACATCTTCATTTGGAGCTTGAAAAGATGCTTCCTGCAGTGTTTGTGCTTGTCTTTGTGCTAAGGCCAGCCACGGGTTTGGACATTGGACTGTCCACTAAGTGTGTGGCTATCCCAAAGGAACTGGACATGTGCCATGATGTCGGCTACTTGGAAATGAGGCTACCCAACTTTATGGGACACACGAGTTTAGCAGAAGTGATTCCAAAATCAGCCGCTTGGCAGCATCTCGTGCGGACTGATTGCCACCCTTATGCAAGAATGTTTTTGTGTTCTCTCTTTGCCCCGGTCTGCTTGGACACGTAAGTACCAAGCTAGGTTTGAATAGCTTAAGTGTGGGTCGGGACCCACTAGGTGGGTCACAAGCCAATTTCAGGTGGGTCCCCATTTATTTCAATGTGTATTTTATTTTTAATATATTAAACTTGAGGCTACCATGGTATGTGACTGCATTTGGAGAAAAGTTACAGACCAATACTTTTAACAGGCTACTATATATATGCTTTGAACAAAGGTAGTCAATGGAGCTTAGTTCCAGGTAAGTGTGGATAGGATTACAGCCTTAGGGATGTTTGGGAAATTTTTTTTAAAAGATCAGCAACTGCTTGAGAGGATTAGGAGGGTTCTTCTTTATTTTAAATAATTTTTTAAACTTATACTTATTGTCAATTTTTAATTACTACTTACTTACCTAGACTTTATTTTTTTGCTTGGGAGAGGTTAAAATTTTCCTGCTTGATTATGCCACTTCCAACCATGATATCCCTTCCAGGTTAATGACATCACTTTTGGTGGGTCCCGACAGATTGTCATTCTAAAAAGTGGGTCCCGGTGCTAAAAAGTTGGAGAACTACTGGGCTAACATTTTTGGGGCATTGTTTCTGTGGAACGTTTCTGGCGAGACAAGGGGAATAGGAAGGAAACTGAGAGGAGTTTTCAAGTGTAGATGTCTCCTTTCTGAAATTACAGTGTGAATGTTTCCTTTCTGATGCTGTTATGAGGTATTTACATATATATGAGGTATTTACATATATATGAGGTATATACAGGTACATATAAGTCCTGTATGGAGGTATTTCAAAGAACGCCAGGATGGTGTTGTGGTTTGGGGGTTGGATTTAGACCTGGAAGATCCAGGTTCAAATCCCCCCTCAGCCATGAAGCTTCCTGGGTGACCTTGGACCAGTCACTTTCTCTCAGCCTTACCTACCTCACAGGATTGTTGTGAGGACAAAAGAAAGGAACCAGGTACACCACCCTGAGCTCCTTGGAGTAAGGGCAGTATAAAAAAAATGTGAAAAATAAATCTTTCCAATGTTCTTCATCTTCAGATAGACATTTCTCCTGTGACTGTGCCCCCAGGTCTTTCAAAAGTAACATACTGAATGGAGCTTGTGTCTAACTATGACTAATTAATTGAGCTGTGCCTTTTAAACAACACCTTTCAGGGACCAAAGAAAAAGTTCTTCCCAGTTCAGCCCTCCCTCATCTGCTAAACTATTGTTTGTGGCTGTATGACAAAAACAATAAAATAGCTGTATGGAAAAACTAGAGTGGCAACTGCTAATTGACCTAATTGGTAATGTAATTGGTGAGGGCAAATTATAACTGTCCAGTTTGATGGACAGGTTTGTTTTTTTTCTTTCTTTCTTTTGGATATTTATTAGTAAAGAGATGGCAAATCTTCTAAAAGGTTGGAATACTTAGATGTAGATGTATTTGTTTTCAATGCTTTTTCTCTGCTCATTTCTATGCATATCTACTCAGAAGTAAGTACTATTCGGTTCAATGAGACTTACTCCCAGGAATGTGTGCATAGGATTGCAGCCTTTGGTTGTTACCCTAGTGGAGACAAGAAAATTGGATGATTTCTTCTTACTGATAGTAAAAAGTGATAGTTGCTTATAACATTTTACATGGTCTGAGATGTTCTTCAGTAGTCCTCGAAAAGGCACTTATACTGAGGCTTTGATGATATGCAGGTGTATGTACATTTATATAACACTTGGTAATCAAGTGAACACATTTCTTATTGGTCAGCCTTATTAGCATCATACAGTTTTATTTATTTTTTAAATATGTGCATCCTATTGCCATCAAGGCCTTTAAATATTGTAAGAATATAGAAACAGTCTCTTACAAACAAGAAGAACCTTGCTGGATCAGGCCAAAGGCCCATCTAGTCCAGCTTCCTGTATCCCATAGCCTTCTTCTCATGGTTTGTGATGGACTTTTCCACCAGAAATCTGTCCAATCCTCTTTTAAAGGCATCTAGGCCAGACACCACCACCACACCCTGTGGCAAGGAGTTCCACAGATTAATTACATGCATGATAAAGAAATATAACCCGTGAGGGGACGTTCCCTGCAAACACAAAATGATATGTGTGCCCTGCATTAGATAAATGGAAAGTCTGAACTCTCAAGAGAGTTACAGCTCCAGCCTATGCATGTTACTCAGAAGTCCCACTGTTTTCACTGGGGCTTGCTCCCAGGTAAGTGCTTATAGGATTGCAGCCTTATGGCTGGACTATAGCCATGAGCAAGGGGACAGAACGAAGGTAGAAAGGACAGCGACCAACAGATTAGGGCTAGTGCGCATGGAAAAATCACAGTGATGCTTATGAAGATTTTAAAAACATGAACATCCTAAAATATCTTCGACTAAAAAATTATAGTCTTTGCAGTTGTTTAAATTTGTGATACTATTTAGAACCACATTATTCTGGTGTGAAGAGATTGATGTGGGTGAGCACGCTGAGGCAGGAGAATGGGAGTACAACATGAAATAAATGCCCATTTTTAGTAGGGCATCATAAATTGAATGCTTTTCCTACTATTTTAAGTGCCGCTTTGTAGCATTTTCATCACCAGTTAAAAATGCTTTGCTCTGTGCAAGAGTTTGAGAGCTACGGACCCAGGCCTTGTGATGAAGTTCTTGCTAATGAGATTGGATTTTTTCCTTTTACACCAGGTTCATCCAGCCTTGCAGAAGTTTGTGTGTTGCCGTCTGGGACAGCTGCATGCCTGCCCTGCAATGCCAAGGACACACCTGGCCCAGCAGCCTGAACTGTGATCGATTTCCTGCAGATGATGACGTATGCCTGGAATCTCTCGGCAAAGAATACTCAGTCCTCAAAGGTATCATCTGTGGTGTGTAGGAGTGGGAGAGGGGGGTAAGAGATTATTAAAATATACAAGTCCACTGTATTTCCACAGAAGTGTAAAAATGATTGTGCGACCAAACGATCACTGTGTCGGTGCACGTCCCTTATGAGTAAAGGCTACTGCTTTTGGGGCTCTTCAGTCTAGAAAAAAGGCGCCTGAGGGAGGATGTGATTGAGATGTACAAAATTACGGGCGGCGAGTGGGTGGATAGAGTAGACAGAGAGATGTTCTTTTGCCTTTCACACAACATCAGAACCAGGGGACATCCATTAAAACGGAGTGTCAAGAGAGTTAGAACAGATAAAATATTTCTTTATCCAATGGGTAGTTAATCTGTGGAACTCCTTGCCACAGGATGTAATGATGGCATCTGGCCTCCATGCCTTTAAAAGGGATTGGACACATAAATGGAGGAAAGGTCCATCATAGGTTACTCACATCTGCTGACACTATAAATAAACCTGTGTCACCTACCTATAATTATAATACTAGTGATTATAATTTATAATTATAATTTATAAGAATGTGCCCTTGGAATAAAAACATTGCTTTCTGTACTTCTAATTTTGGAAAGCATCGAAATCTGTAAAAAATTAAAAGTTTTCACCCATCTCAAGCCATTAGTCCCACGCACGCTTACCTGGGAGTAAGTTCCACTGCACTCTACAGGGCTCGCTTTGAATAGACATCCATAAAATTATGCTGTTAGCCATGACAAAGCAGCAGTGAAATCAATGAGACAAAGCAAGCATCACTCATTTAAGTCCCATGAATTTCAAAGTTTCTCAGGATACAACCTATAATCTTGGAGATTTCAGAGCCCTTGCTTTGACTTTTCTCTTTCTCATCATTGCAAAGTACAGGCACTATTTCAGTAGATCACAGAGTGCAGTGGGCCCTTGGCATTTGTGGGGAATTCGTTTCAGGACCCCTCAAGGGTACAAATTCTATGGATAATGAATCCAAAGGGGACCTATTCCAGCAAACTGGAAGTACCTTCCAATTGAATCTGGGTAGTCTTCCAAGGCCCTCTAGCCACAGGCCTGATATCCACATCTGTGGATATTAAAATCTGAAAATGCTGAGCCCTTGAATAAGGAGAACTCACTATATATGGCCTTATATTTTTGTCTTAAATAAAGTGTACACCCAAAGATAAATCTGTTCCCTGTCTTCTCATTGCCAGCCTTTCCCAAGCCAACCTGCCAGACTTGTCCAACTGTTGAAGACTTTCTCACACACAAGAGAGCTCTTGACAGTTTTTGTGCCAACAGTTTTGGTAAGTTCTTTTTAAAAAACTAAAAAACAAACTGCTATTATTACAGCTTAAAAGGGACCAGTCCGCAGACTCTCTTGTCTTCCACATTCTGAAACTTTTATTCCAAATGGGTTTCAAAAATGCTGTGGAGACTCAAAAGTTGATCATGTCGAACTCAGTCATAATTCACATCATAGATGAACTTCATCACCTGTGAACTTAATCCAGGTGATTAAGTTATCAGGTATTGTGGACTAGCGCAGGTGGGGGCTCCCCTTTGGGGCAAATAGCAGCCATGGGAGGGGCAAGAGCAGGTCCATAGCAGAGCTGAAAGGAGTATTAAAACCCCAGAAACATGAACCCTGCAATCCCAGAATTATTTGAAGGGAAAGCAATTACAGAGGGCCCTCAGTATCTGCAGGGGATCCGTTCCGCCAGATACTAAATTCTATGGATAATGGCGGTGGCATGGTGCCACAACAACTTACCTGGGAGTAAGTTATAACTTACAACTTACCAGTTACAAGATGCCAATGACAATTTACCTGGCCCTTTGGAGATTGCCCATGGCTCCTGGCCTCCTCAGAAGGCCTACCGGACGTGAATGGAAGCCACTTCTGATCATGTCCACGAGATCCTCTGAGGCCCTCCAGCCATGGGTTCAGCAACCAAGGATATTCAAATCGCAAATAATGAGGGTCCATTGTACGCAGTTTACAATCACACGTGTCCTATTAAAGTGCAGGATGGCCCTTCTAGTAATAGTTGGATCAGAGCAGGTAATAATTATAGCTTTATACAGACTGAGAATCATCTAGAGCGGTGGTTCTCAAATATTTTGGTCTCCAGAGGCCTTTGTGCTTCTAAACGGAGTCTCGGGGAGCCCTCCCAGCACAGAACTCCCAGCACATGAGCGGTGCAGCACCAAGCAGATGGTGGCCAGTGGCTACTTATGGTGTGCTCGTGGAGTCCTTGAAGGGGTCTCGGGGAACCCCAGGGCTCCTAGGAACACACTCTGAGAAACACTGTTTTAGAGAAAGCATTGCTCGCACTCAGACCAATGGCATTTAAGCACTTTTATGTTTTCTGACTTAGGGCTGATTTCCGAATATGACATGAACACATGGCATAGCAGCCTGCTATATTTGTACAGGAAAAGTCACACACGTGTTTGTTTTCCCTCCACAGTAGTGAAAGTGAAATTGTCCGCGAAACAAACTATCTTCAGCCTTCAAGAGTATAAGATTGACATCCAGGTGGAATTTCTTAACCAGGGTTTGCTTTTGCCTTACGATATCCGCACTATGGTGGAGCAATGGTTGCTGATCAATGAAAACTGCACTCAGAGGATGGTTCAGACTCACCAAACCAGAGTATATCTCATTGTGGGGACGATTGAAGAAAGTCACGTTTTAGTCAACCGAATATACCACTGGCAGAGGAGAGATTACCAGCCGAGCCTGGCAATCAAGAAGTGGAGGCGTCATAAATGTACACAGTGATCCATTTTGCAGTTCCCAGGATGTGTAAATGTTAGTGCCTTGATAAACCGTTTCATGTGCACTCTGATGGACATGCACTGGTCTTTCATATATGGAAACCCCAATTCATTTCATTGGAGAGCATTGATCTCAAAACATATAGTTTACATGGATCAGTTCTCTGCTGACCTGAACCTCCCGTTCATGTCACTTGCTGGAGCGATATGTCTCGCTTCAGAATGTTTGGAAGGGAAATTATGATATTTATAAAGATGCTATTAAAAATTTCTCACAACCCAAAGAAGATCTATTGTTGCCTTTTTAAATCTGCAGTGTTTGTGAGTTTTACAACTTATTGACATATCAAAGAGGACAATGCCCTCAGCTTTATGCCTAGTGCTGTTTAGCACAACATAGAGTAATAGGATAATAGAGCTATAGGACTGGGAGGCACCCAGTAACACATCTGGACTGAATTTCTGCCCTTGGTGGCAATTCTTCAGTTATCTCTATAGATCTAGGTTGACAAGATCATCAGAGCTGTGGTGCATGGTTATGGGTTTGAGCAGGCTGGAGGTTTCCTCTGGGTAAGGGAGACATTTGTTCCCTTACCCTGTGTCAAGCTCCAGGCTCTCCATTGGGGCTACTTGAATATGTTCCAGCTAAATTGCTGGAGCAAGTCCAAAAAGCCTTGTGTATGGCTTCCAGGCCTAGGAGGCATCTTCTGCCATTTCCACCCACTTCTGGGCCTGAGGCATTCGCCTCCATTTTGCTCCCACTGCCTGGAATGGCTCTGAAGGGCAGAGGGAGTGCTGCTTGTACGCTGCGGTGAGGCTCTCTGCAAAATTTAGTGCTTTGCACCCCCCTCTAGCTATGTCACTGTACTGAATTGGTTGGCAACCTTCAGTCTCAAAAGACTATGGTATAAGCCTACATTCCCAGGCAGTCCCCCATCCAAGTACTAACCAGGCCTGAACCTGCTTAGCTTCCAAGATCAGATGAGATTGGGAACTAGACTGGCCTGATTCAGTAGGGCTCTTCTGATGCACTCACTAGTTACAAAAGATACTGATGCTTTTGAGAAATGATTGTGTCTGTTTGGGTTAGGACAACGTATTCTGAATGCAGCAGCAGCAGCAGCAAGAGCTGAAGTGAAACATTTCAGCACATTCCAACAATATTTCCAGAAACATTTCCAGAAACAGGAATGTCTGAATGCCAGCAGTGGTGTCGTGTTCCTCAGCGTTTGCATTATCTGTTCAACATTCCTGCAAATAATTGTGCATACACATCTGAAATATTTGCCAGTCATGAACTCTGAGTGGGCATATCAACAAGGGAATTTTCCTGTGGAAATTCTAATGGGAATGTGTCACAGCCTCAATGATTGGCATCACTCAAATTAACTCCGGAAACAAGAAACAGCTTTAAACACCAGTGTGTACAGTAAGACGCTGAATTTCACCTAAAGTATGTCATTATGCAAGTGTATTGGCTTTGTGTAACTTGGCAACAAAAGTGTTGCATCAGGGATTCTCTGCCTGGAGCAATGTGGGATTGCTATTCCAGGCTGCTGGATGTTTTGTTATGTTTTGGTTTTCTGCAGGTTGCTTGTGGCTGTGACAAGTTATCAGCTGTGTAAGCGGGTGGAAATTCAGCGGGTGCAGCTTTAGAGCAAAAATCACATTTGTTCCTCCATGGGGCTGCTCTTGTCTTTCCAAGGAAGGCTTCTATTTGTTCCAAAAACTTTGTTCCAAGAACTTTATCAAGAGATCAGTTTTCAAGAGATCAGCTCTATCAGTTTCAACATATACCGCCTGCCATTTTGAGTGCCTGTGGAAGAAACAAGATTCCGCTCTGGGTTCAGGTTCAAGTTGATTGGAACACATTCTATTAACCAGCAATTTTATTATTTTTTGGTTATTATTATTATTATTTGGTTTAAGATTAGGGGGCAAAGTTTCAAGATCTCAGGTCTCAGGGCCAAGTTACGGCCAAGATCTCGTACATTGCCTGATGCTAGTTGTCCACCCCTGTGGACATATAGCCATTGTATGTTTTTGCCTCCATAGCCAATAGCAGCTCTGGGAGAGGACTGTTTGTACAGGGGTTGCTGTGTGACGGGCTGGAGGTCTTTTCAATGCTGTAGCCTGAATCCCTCCCCCAACCCTGCAGTTCCTTTTAGAAAAAAATTATCATTGTTGGACCTAATGCTTCCAGTTTTACAAATTAAGCTCTACATCAGTATTCTTCAACCTGACTGCCATGACTCCGGTGGGGTCACGAAGCTTCATTTGGGAGGTTGTGGCAACCTTTCAAAGCCCTTGCAAGAGAGGGCTTGATCCAATTCAACCATGGTATTTCCTTTTTCTTGATATAACCCTGCACAGCCTCTTTGCACTGTATTGCCCCACAACTCCTATGGCCAGCCCTGCTGAGGTTGCTACCTCACAGGTTGTTCTGAAGACACAGAAGGTAGGGGAAAATGGCCTGAATCTTGGGGGGCAGGATCAGCGATGGGTTTCATGGTGCATTATTTATTTATTGAGGTCATGGCATGAAAAAAGTTGAAGACCAGTGCCCTACAGGAAAGTCACCCTGACCCAATCTGAGGGCATCTTTGCAGAAGATAAAAGTCACTGCTGTGTAAAAACCAAATTCACTTTTAATGTGGCAATATATAAGCAGACACGACCATGATGTCAGCTCTGCAAAGCAGCACATGCAAGGGCATGTAAACTCTGTTTCTCAGACAGCACAGCAATTGCTTGATGCTGAGGTTCTGTCACTGGGAAGACCGGAAAAACACTTTGCAGCTGGACAGAGCCAAAAGGAAATGGATGGCGGCCACCCCCGTTAAGGGCCTGACATGCTTGAGGAGGGTGGGGCCGAGGTGGAGTGCCAACCAGGGATGGATTTCCTGCTGAGAAAGATACGTGGGAATCAGCGAGGGAGGAAGCCAGAGTCTCGTGAGACTTGTTTACATGTGCCTGTTTTCGAAAGGAAGCAAGGGTGTGATTCACTGGTCTTGACACTCTGGAAAAAGCATCTCAACTGGCATGGCTGGGTGCTGTGTTGGAACAAAGTCCTTGTCATGGAGCAAAGTTCTTATTGACCTGATCCAGTGGAGGGGATCAGGGATCCTTGTACTTACAAGGGATCCTTGTACTTTTAAGAACAGAAAGTGGAAGGATTGTTAATGTGCCCCAGACCGCTGGGAACACACAGTGGGGAAGAACAGTTGTGTATGTGTTTCCTGGAGGAAATATAAAACAAATTTTAAAAAAATAATAATAATCTGGCTGGTGATTAGTAGCTACTAGATACTGTACCAGATGCACACTTGCAGCTGTCTCAACCTCTTTCCATAACAGGGAACAAAGCAGTATGAGAACCATAATTGTATTTTTTATCTGCTAGAAGGGAAAAGCATAACCATCACCGCTTTTTCAAGCTTGGACCAATTTGAGCACCTGCTTAAAACATGTGGGAGTAAAGCATTGTCCACAAATTCCAGCCACCCAGCACAGCAGTGCCTAATTGCATGTACACACATACATATGGTTCATCTAACTCCCCACCCATATATTAGTAGGGCTATTTTGGGCTGTATGCCCCCCACAGACAGTGTGGTGTGCCTTGTCAATTGTCCAAAAACCAGTGGTGTGCCTGGACGATTTTAGCACCTTCTCATGTGATTAGGTGACAGAGTGATCGGGGGGAGGGGGTGAGATGTGACTCCATGCTCTCTCTCCCCCATGCAATTAAAGGGGGCTGGTTGGAGTATCATCTGAACTGGCCTCTTGATTTTAGTCTCTGAGGTTGCCTTTCAACTAAAAAAAAAATGTTGATAGAGAAAAAACAAAACTATGTGTAACTTGCATCTTGATAAGCCCCTAAAATAATTGTGTGAAAAAATGAATCGTTGGTCTAATGCAGGGGTGTCAAACTCATTTCCTACAGAGAGCCGAAGTTAGCATTCTGGGCATCTGCTGAGGGCCAGAAATGATGTCATCAAGCAGAAAGTGACATCATTAAGCAGCTGATGGCCAGAAATCAGCACCTTGTTCTCATATAGAAGTTCATTAACTGCAAATGACAAAAGAGAAAATATGCAAATCGTGATCATTTTTCAAGATATGGGAAAGCCCAATTTTCATGTGGGCCGCTGTTTCGGTGGTAACACCTCAGCAGCTGAGAGCCTGAGGGCTGGATAAAAAGCTTCCAGGGGCCACATCCAGCCCCTGGGCCTTATGTTTGACAACCCTGGTTTAATGATTTCCATTTTGTGTGTGTGTGTGTGAGAGCGAGAGCGAGAGAGCAAGAGAAGTGTCTTGGTTTTCTCCATAGGAAAAAAATGCCTACAATATATCTGTAAAGAAATGAACATGAAATTGCTAGTTTTGATTATGCCAAGACTGCTTCTCTCAAGCTGTTTTAAGGTGGCTGATTTGATTGGCAACAATTTCTGACTCCCAACTGCTTAACAATAACATCTGCAAGAGGCTTCGCACGCAACCCCCACCCCCAAAAATACACTTGCCACTTGAAACAAAGCCAGCTGGGAGCAGAACAGGAGTGGATCTTTTTAGTGTGTGAGAAGACCATGAGCTTAGTTTTGGAAATGAAGATAAATTCTTGGGTTGAGCCTTTCATTCCAAGTGAGATCTCACCCTTCTGAGCCATCATTTTGCACCTGATTCTCATTGGTGGACTTTGGGAGTCCTAATAGAAAACAAAGTTGATCTCTCAGATCTGAAATTCGTACCCGAGCTGGTGTGCTAATAAGGCGTGAGGAAGTGCTTGCCTCAGGTAGCAGATTGATGGAGCTGAGACCCTGTGCCCACCTCTGCCAGCCATTTCACTGGTCTTCCACCACACTCCCAGGACATAAATATGGCAGCCCCCTTGCCAAACCACATGGCGTCTCCTGAGCATTGCTGCCCGGAATGGCTCTGATGACAAGTGGGAGAGGACGCTTACATAGCGCACTGTGGGCCTGCAGTACTTACTCTGTTGCTCCCCTTCTAGTTATGCTACTGGTCCAATCTGTGCACCTGGCGGGATGGGGCATGTCAGCATTTCACCACATGGTCTCAGGGATCTAAGGGGTTTGGGTAGGGCCTGATCTCTCCACTAAATAGCCAGTGTCTGCCTCTCTTTCCCTCATCTTAATCTATATCACTGAGCTGCTGTTAGGATAAACTGGAGGGGGGAAAATGTATGCCCCCTTGGGCTCCATGGAGGGAAGGATTTTGTTGCACAACTTCCTCTCTAATATGGCCCCAAGGAGTCAAGACACTCTTGAACACTCCTCCCTAATTTCCAGTAATTGTTTGTATGGCTATAACTCCCAACAGAAGAGCTGGCTGCATCAGTTGCTCAACCCAATTCTGACCCAGCAACAATGCAGGCCTTCCTTGGGATTTGGCTCCTCTCGGCACTCATAGCTGGAGGTGAGTATCTCAGCCTGTGGTGGTGGTGCGATATGCTAGAAAGAAATTGATGCAACATCTACCTGCTATAGCTTTTGGGTGTGTATATATGGACGCTTGTGCTTAAGAGGCATGGAAGAGATCAAGTGATAGGATTCATAGATAGATTATTCTTTGCTAGCTCTTTACAGATCTGATCTGTGTTCTAGAGCACCCAGCTCTGAATCCGTTACGACAGGCTCCTTACTTCAGAATATGGTGGCTCTAGGATGTGCAAGGGAGTGCTTCCAATTTCTGAAATGGGATTCAGGAATGAAATGGACACACGCTTCCCTGGCACATCTGTGCTTAGTTCTGGTTTATTTTCTTTCCATTTTGTTTTGTTTTAATTTTATCTCCCTTTATTTTTATTTATTCAAATAAAATCTTTGTGAAAACTAGCAGTCCAAAGATGAGACCAAAAAAAAAAAAGTATTTTATAAAGTGCTGTGCACATGTCATTGTTAATTTTGTGATGCTTTGCTATTGATGGTCTCAACTTTTAACTGCTTTAGACTCAACTTTCTTCTGGAAAGGAAGAATCTAAATAATCAAATAAGCCAAGAAAGCAGTATTCCAGTGGTATTTTATATGAAATGGGGTGAATAGAAGGGAGCCTCCCTTGCTTTCTGATTCCCCTTACTTTTAGCAGTGCCATGCCATTTTCTATATAATACCTTGATTCTGTTTAAACCAGCCATTTTCAACCACTGTGCCATGGCACACTGGTGTGCCGCAAATATCCTTCAGGTGTGCCACAGGAATTTGGGGGAGGGTCATTTATTAATAGGGCCATTGGGGGATATGAGCATGCCTTGACAGTTGTAGTACCTTGTCAGTGTGCTGTGAGATGAAAAAGGTTGAAAATCACTGGTTTAAACGATGCAGCATTCGCTATTTGTCACGATGGCTTAATGAAAGCCTGTGCTATCCTTGAAGCATTTGATGCTGCTTGACAGTAACCTAGCCAAAGGGGGAGGGGGTGGTGTGGTAAAGTACTGCAGGCACCACAATGTGGGATGTAAGCAACCCTCCCACTCTCAATCAGAGCCATTCTAGGCAATCTTGTGGTTACCCAAAATCAGTCAGAATAATTTGTACCTGAGGCTGAACAGGTATTTCGGACCAAATCAACAGGTTGTGACTATTGGTGAGGCTGGTTCTACCAAAGTTAGCAGTCATCATATCATCATTACTCATGCTAGGGCTCTTGCCTTGTCTCTTGCACTTAGCATATGGAGACACAGAACATACTGAGTCATACCAGTGATCTGTGCAGCTTAGGACAGTTTACACTGCCTAACTGTGGCTCACTGAGCACAGACCTCTTCCTAGCCCTACCTGGAAATGTCAGGGTTGAGCATGAGACCTTCTGTATGTAAGGCTTGCAATCTACCACTGGTTTTAATTAACTATGGGGACTGTTTTGGACTGGTCACAGTCAAAAGACTTCTGGTTCAACAAAACAGGTGTGAAACCCATAATGTAGCTGCTGTCTAAAGCTGTTCAGATCTGTTTACATCCAGTCATTCGTTCACTGCAAAGTGCATAAAGAAAATTGCCTCATGCAAGCTAGGACAATACCTTTCTTTTTTTCCTGTGTGCCTTACAGGGATTGCTCTAGAATGTGAAGTCTGCTCAGATATAGGCCACAACTGTACTGGTAACATAGAGACCTGCCCCCCTGGCCATGACTTTTGTGCCATCACTGCCTTTGAAAGTGCACAAGGTAAGCTGCAGAGGACAGTTCTCCGTTACAATCCACATATCGGCAGAAATCACTCAGCAGACCCTCATGTTTTGTTGCAATTTGGAGAAGATCTGCTGCAGATACGTGTCACCGGACGTGTGATGGGTGGCCATCAACGTTGGGGTCTGCTCTACAGTGGCACCCTTTTGTCTAATATTATGTTATGTGTTCTTCCATTTGTAGTAGATCCTATGACTTGCTTTGTGAGCTGCTGGGAAGCAGAATAAAAATATCAGTAAGAATAAATAAAGATTGCATTAAAGGGCAGTTATAACCATCTCACTTCTCTCTAACATGAGATTTGGAAGGGATTGTTCACTTCTGAGCTTCTCTGCGCTGTCACTGGTGAGAAATCTCTGTCCCTTTTTTCCCCCGCAGATAATCTCAGAGTTAACGGCGTTGTGAAGAACTGCGTTCCAGCCAGTGCCTGTGAATCTGGTTCTACTCGTATTAACTTGGGTAAAAAAGGGAGCTCGAGGTCAAGTGTTTCCTGTTGCAAGGACAATGCCTGCAATACAGCCTTGCGTATCAACTGTAGGTATCCATTCATACCTTTCTCTGCCGGCCCTTTCACACACTGGGAACTTTTTGCTCCAGGGTTGGCCCAAGACATTTTGCTTTTCCAAGCAGCTTCACTCCATATACAGGTGGTCCCCTGTATCTGTGGGGGTTCCAGACCAGGCCCCCCTCCTGCAAACCAAGGATATGGGGGAATGCTATATAAATAGTAGCTCCCACGTCCCCACCCCACACCCATTACAATTACTTTTGTTTACTGTAGTAGATCTTGCAGTGTGGGTGCTTCTTGCTTAACTTGCTTCCTTAACAGAACATGGAGGCAACAAGCCTGCATGCCACAAAGAGGCCAACAGGAAGCAGAAACTGTCCTGCTTAGTGCTTTTCACTCCTCTAGCTACTCTGTTGACTGGAACTTTATCTAGTAACCTCATGTCACTGTGTAACGCAACATTCTTAACACACACTACTGTCCCCAGAAGCTGACTGTCTCTGTGTTTGTTCAGTGCCACCACTAGATACCAAACGCAATGGTCTGCAGTGCCCTGCTTGCTATGGACTGCTTTCGGATTCGTGTGATGACGACATTGTGAACTGTGCTGGGTCTGAGTCTCATTGCCTTGATCTGACTGGATTAATACATTTTGGTAATTTTTGGTTTGTTCACTCATTCCGTTTGGGTTCCAGCTTCAGTCATTTGCTTCCAGATCAGACATGTTTTTTATGGGATCGGTTAAAACAAATGGAGTGTATGGAGACTGCAGTCTAGTAATACCTCTATTAGGGCCAACCAAAATGACAGAGCTTGTGGCTCAACACTGCATGTCATTTTGGACGGCCCTTTTGATGAAGATACTGCAAGCAGACTGTACTTGAGGTGCCTTGTGGATCTTTGAGAAATGGTGAGCTCATGCCCTCTGGTGGCTAAGACCTATCTTGTTATTTCCTGTTCTTCTGCAACCAGGTGAATTTTCTGAAGGTGTGGTCATGAAGGGTTGCACTTCTGAGTCTGTGTGTGATGCTGATACGGCAGAAGCAGCTACATTTCCGGGGTCCAGTTCTACCATCACAAAACTCGAATGCACTCCAGCCAGCCCTCGAATGCACGCATATTCACTCCAGGGCACAGCCAGCAAGTCTCTCGGATCGACTCCACTCTTCCTTTTGGCCATTTTAGGGTTGCTGATGGCTAAATTCTGATCACAGTTGCCTGACCGTCTTTCCTGACACAGTGGATGGAGGTGTCGAGCAAAGGCTTGCCAAAAGTTTGGCTCTCTCTGGTGATGCAACTGGACAAATGGAATGACTTGAGCACCTGCTGTTCTGGGGTGATAAAGACAGAGACACGATCATTGTGGATGCTTAAGAAGTCTATGGCACAGAGTCGATAGCAATTAACAAAAAATGTTTGTTAAGCAGTTTGTTGGCCACCCTATTGAACACCACACTCACAACAATTAGTGTCTGGGTGCTCTAGTGGGGCATTCCAAACCCGATGACCTCCGTAAAACAATCTCCCCACAGCTTGTCTAATAGAGTTGCTTGTGGCCCATGCTTGATTCTAATTCACTTTTGTATCTTTTGTACCATATAGATCTATTCACTTAAAGACAGAGCTGGCAGAGGTTAAGAGGGCCCCAAAGCTATACTTCCTGATATGGGCACCCCAAGGTGCACATGCAGAGACTATCTGGTTACTCAGTGCTAAGAGTAATTTCAAATGTCTGCCTAGATGAAGTGAACAACTGCCTGAGAGAGTTTGGCTGCAATCCTAACCGCACTTTCCTGAGAGTAAGCCCCATTGAACAAAATAGGACTTACTTCTGATTAGACCTGGTTAAGATTGCGCCCTATGTCTTTTTAAGTATGCTTTGCTGTCCACACTTATTAATACAATCCTTTCAACTTGTGGCAGCTCTGGTTGTTGGTCAGACTGTGTTGCTACAGGCATATCAACCCGGAATACTGAAACTAGGATATAATTTCCTTCTACATCAGCTTTCCTCTTTTTTTTTAAAAGCATATGTCTATTGACATTAAATTAGAGCTACAAACTGATTAAATGTTTTATTGAGTTTCAGCTTCTTGCCCTTTTATTAGCTTATTAAATTGTGAGGTCAACGATGAAGGATGCGACATTGATTCATTTTGTATTTTGTTTTCCTTAAGCTTCGGGGAAATCATATTCCTTCTGTTTTTACAGCCTCTGTGAATTTGTGATCAATGTGTTATTGGATGGCAACAAAATCAATGAATGCTTTAAAACCCACTTCACATTTAGCAGGGCTGAAACCCAGACTAGACAGTCACAGTAATTACATAACTTTAAAACATCATATCTTGTATTAATTCTCATTTTAGGAACGATGCTTCATTATTCCAGCCTTAGTGCAGTGTTCTTTTTTTTTTTTAAGAGTCCTGACTGAGTTCCCAGCTTTGCCATACAACATTTGATTCTGTTTCCTGTTTCCATTCACTCATAGATCCAGGTTGCAATCCTGTGCACACTTGCCTGGGAGTAACTTCCATTGAACTCAATGGGGCTTACTTCTGATTAGACATGCCTAGCTTTGTACTGCCAGTGGGGTCATTCTATATGTGGTGGGTCTCAGGAACAAGCCACACAAGGGTTATCACCCCTCCCATAATATCCATAAAATGTTTGGATGAAATGGGACACAGAGCATAATTCTAATGCTCTGTTAGGTTGGCACAGACCCCCTGTTGAGCATTGTGAAGATAACATAAAGCACATTCACAACTACTGGCAACTACTGGCCTACTGGCAACAGATCCAGCACTGGAGAGAGTAAGTTTGTGCTGGCTGAGGCAGGCCAGTGCAGAGGGGTTGGGGTGGGAGGGTGGCAGGAAGGGGGCATTTTTGGGCAGAGAGAGGACAGTCTGGGGGCAGATCAGGTTTGGGAGGGGTGTGGGACTGACTGCAGCACTTCAGGCTGAAACCTAACCCCCTCTCCCAGGCCCTGCAGTCTCACAGGCTGATTTGATTTGTGCCAGCGATTTTGCTGGCACAGATCCAAGGAGCCCCATGGGGTTGCTGGGGTGTTGCTTGGGGTAAGGGGTAAAATATTTTGTTATCCAGAGTTGCTCTTTAGCCACCTCCTATCCTGTGGTGGATACAGTGCAGGCCACTGGGCCTGTCTGCCCCAGCGCAGATTAGGCTTGGGCTGTTAGGTGAATAAAATCATATGATTCATCAAACAGTCTGTAAGGTCCAGTGAAAGGCTGGGAGCACCTGATGCTGATGTGGATCTGATCTATGCCTGCATGGGAGACCACTAAAAACAGTATGGAATAGCTCTGTGATTTTTTAAGAAATAGCAAAATATAAGTAATAGTAAGTCTACAGCAAAACAAGAAATGAACCAGTGACATGGTTTACTCAAAGAGAAATGGACCTGCATAAACCTCATTTTACAGTTTGCTGACTCAGAGATCTTAGTAGTGCTGGAAGAGTACAATCAACTTAAGGTAGATTTTTCAAATGTCATTGATTCAGCCTGGTAGTACCAGGCTGGTACCCTGGGATAACTATTGTATCATTTGCTTCAACTTTTGATTCATTTATATATCCAAGAGGTGTCACTTAACACGGCTTTCCTTTTTAATAGTGAGCTGGATCAGAATGTTCGATCACCATATTTCTATGTTACATATTTCAGTACATTTTGCGAGAGAGGCGGAAACCACACCTGTCCACAGCAAATGTGTCCACTCATCTAGCCTTTCACACTTCAAATGAATTTATTTACAGTCACTTCTCATTATCTGCAAGGGTTAGGTTCCTGGAAAACCTAGTGGATACCAAATTGGCGGATACCAAATCATTGAGCCTAAGGGGAAAATGGGGTTAGGTTTCAGGGGACTCTCTTCACCATACACTCTTAGGAACTTCATGATCCTGAATCTTAACTTTAAGTCTATGGGGCTGGGTGATAGCAAAGGCTCATCAGCACTGCCAACATCTGATGCTTTCTCCTCTGTGTTGGTTATCAATTTGATGCATTGAAGTTTGCAGCAATGCTGATTTCTCAGTGAAGGCTATCCCTTGACTCATTGAAGGATGCTGGCCCAACAATGAGGTCTCAGAATTCAGCAGTGGGGAGGGGGTTACTTCACCCATCCTCCTCTTCCACCTGTCTCTTGGCTCCTTCCCTGGGCTTGCCCCAGCCTCAGAGCAACCCTCAGGTACCCTTCCAGATGACCTTTCATCATCCCCAGGGTTGTGAAAATTCAGCTGGAATCCCCAAGATGGTGCCTGAGATGAAGGGCAAATCTGGAAGTGGGCACAAACATGTCCATTGATTCTCTATGAGGCCAACATTAATGCCCAGTTGATGCGGCACTGGCACAATATTCGCAGATAATGAGTCGCAGATAATGAGAGGTAGGTGGCCATTCTGCCCCTTGAATATAAGTGGTTTTGCATATAAAGAGAACTGATTGCATTTACATTTAAACTCATTTTGACTTAGGAGCGGTCTAAGGTAACACATGGCCAGTGGCATACCTAGAGGGGGTGCAAAGCACTAAGTTTTGCAGGGCGGCTCGCCACAGTGTGCAATTGGCCCCTTCCCTTCTGACCTATTCCAGGCAGTGAGAACAAAATGGAGGCATATGCTTCAGTTTTGCTCCCCCCCCCACCCGCCTGGAATGGCTCCAGAGGGGAGAGGCCCCTTGCACGCTGCGATGAGGCTCCCTGCAAAACTTAGTGCTTTGCACCCCCTCTAGCTATGCCACTGCACATGGTATTATATGAGCAGTATAACAATGAAAGAAAAAAGGGGGGAATGAGAAAGAAGAAAGAAAGAAAAAGAGAAGGAAAAATATATATGGAATATTCAGTTTTAAGATTTCCCCATTGCATTATGTGATCCACTAAGAAAGGTTAAAAAGACATGTAACCCGCAGTCCAGGTACCACCTGGACCTGGACGGATGCAGGAGGCATCAAGGATGCTCCAGCTGATCAGAAAGTGGTACTCTCTCTGCCTTAACCTGAGCCTCTTTCTCACCCCTCCCTCCAGTCTTCTGTGCCCTGCTATTGGTGGAGAGTGGGTGAGCAGGCGCTCGTCTCGTCCAATCAGTGTAGAGAAAGGGCAGGGAAAGAACAATGAAGTCTCCGCCCCGCCTCCTCCTCCTCTGCAGTGGGGATGGTGATTGGATCGGAAGAGGCGTGCTGAGCCTCCTTTGAGCCAAGCAGGAACTGGGAGTGAGGTGGTCTTTGCTCTCCCTGCCTCCTCTGTGCGTTTGATCGCCTTGGTGGGGGGATCCTGTGGGTGGGGGAGGCAGGATTCTTAAGGGTGGGGGAGATTCTCATGGAGGGGAGGCAGGTTGCAATGTAGTTTGCAAAAATAATCCACGCAGTGCAAAGAGGAGCACCTTTTCAAAGTAGGTTGGTCTGTGAAACCTAATTCCTAACCTGAGATCTTTCATAGGAACAGGTTGTTGTGTCTGGAGAGGAAAGAGCGCTCAGCACAAGCTCAGAGGCACTCTTTTCTGATCCTCTTCAAATGCAGTTTGCTAAATAATCTGTGCAGTGCAAAGAGAAGTGCCATTTCAAGCTGGGCTGGTATGTGAAACTTCTTCCTAATCTGAGATCTTTCTTGGGAACAGGCTATTGTCCTTGTAGCTGGAAAGGAGAGGAAAGAGCGCTTGACACTTGCTCAGAAACACTCTTTTATGATCCTCTTCAAATGCACGTTCAAATGCAGTTTGCAAAATAATCTGTGCAGTACAAAGAGAAGCACCTTTTAAAGCTGGGCTGGTATGTGAAACCTAATTCCTAACCTGGAACTCTTGGGAACAGGTTGTTGTTGTGACTGGAAGGAAGAGAAAAGGGCACTCATCACATGCTCAGAAACACTCTTTTATGATCTTCTTCCAGAGTGACCAAATGTCCTCTTTTTCCCTGTGAGTGGACCTTGCAGGCATTCCATAGCCTTCATGTAGTTAATACATTATATGTAATAAATTATATGTAATATAGTTTTAAATTTAGTAATGAGCAAAATAGTGTTTAAATTAACCACATGAAATCAATATATGAGTGTTTTTAGCTTTTGTTTTGTCATGTCCTACATTTTTCTTAGATGTCCTATATAAAGGGAGGTCTTGTCCTCTTTTGTGGTTATGACTTCTGGTCACCCTGTCCTTTTTGTGCATTCTCAGGACTCGTATCCTGCACATTCAGTGAACAGAAGGGACAGGGTTTTCTGCCTGGTCTAGATTCTCGCCAGTGCTTAACTAGAGACGTACTGAAGCTCAGAGCTGTCTTGCGACCCTTGTACTTTGGGAGAAACCTTGTCTTAACAGGGCAGAGATATGCTGTAGTTTTGTGTGGTAGGGAAGTGGAATTATTGGCACATCCTTTTTATTGTGATTCTAGGACGTTTGGCAGTGTCACTGAAAACAGTTTCTGGTCTGAGCCCTGTGGATTTCTTCTAATTGGTAAGCAAGTGCTAAAAGGTGTTGAGATTCAATATGCCTGGATTATTCCAGTGGCTTTTGTGGGAAAATTGTTGCACGTTCCCCTTATTTATTCTAGGACAGGGGTGTCATGTTTCACACCTGACCTGTGGTCAGATGTGGCCCCTGGAAGCAATTTATCCAGCCCCCATTATAACTGTTCTTGCATCTCTTGTCACTTTGGTTTTAGTTCTGTTTCCGCCTGAAACGTGATAATGTCTTTGTTTTATTAAGAGCCATGGCTTCTGGAACAGCATTGATTTACGATGATGAAATGACAAGTCATCGACTACTTTGGGATGAGTACGACCATAATTTATTTAATTTGCATTTTACATAGCTACTGAAACTATGAGAACTAAAGAGAATTACAGGTTGGATCTTGGTATCCATGGGGGATCCGTTCCTAGACACCCATGGATACTGCAACCCATGGATAATTAAATCTGTGGGTTGCGGTCCAAGAGGGCCTCAAGACACAATCAGAACCTCATTTCAGTCACATCTGGAGCTCAGAAAGGCTCCTGGATGCAACCAGAGAACACCTCTGGTTGTGTCCTGGAGCTCAGGTCTGGCCTTCCACTGTAGGTTCAGGATCTGTGATAGGTCCTGAATCCATGGATTAGGAGGTCAGACCTGTACTGTACAAGTGGGATTCTGTTTTCTGCTGTGCAATCCATGACTGGAAGCAACTCTCCAGTGTCCCAAGCAGGGATCTCCTATAGCTCTGTCCTATGTGATCCTCTATTGATTTAATTTTTTTTTGTTTGAAAAATGGCGAAGTCATCCTTCAAAATAAATATTTCCAGGGTGCAGTTTAACCAAGCTGAAAGGCCAATAAGGATTCCAGCAACAATGAAGTGTCACAAAATGAGGCTGTCTCTGTCCAGGAGGGATCATAGCTGCCTTGCCAGCCTTGTCTGGTGGATGGTGCTCCATGCTGTGGAATCCATGTGATCTTGTGTCAAAGCTGGGCCTAAGAGCTTTACCAGGTTGGGATCCTGATCATTTAGGGCAGCAGGGGGGCAGTGTGGCAAATGCTTAGGAGCACCCACAGATGCCAAGCCCACATATAAGGAGTGTCTACTGTATTTTAAATTATATTTCTCCTAGTTTGTCTTCTAATAAAATGTGTGTTTTGTTTGTGAGTGAGTGTGCTCTCAGTGGTAATAAGACTGTCCTTGATACTTTTTTTTCCCCTTTAGCCCAATCTGTGCTATTGAAGTTCCCAAGAGACTTTCTTCTTGTTATGAGCGCCTTAAATGCTACAATCTGGTTGAAAGATGCATATCTGTTCCTACTAGAGAAGGAACTGAAGAGGAGATCATGTTGGTTCACAGGTCTGTCTTCTGCTGTCACATATTCCCATCCCTCGCTGTGTTAGACAAATGATAGAAAAGGTTTTCAAGTCCTTGATATTTTTCTTAAACGTTCCCCATGTGGTTTGTTCTTATAATGAGAGCACCTGACTTGAGACCAGCTGGGCATGGATGGGAAATGAAAGCCCTGCCCTTCCCCTTCTGAGAAGTGAATGAAGCCTAGATCAAAATGCAGAGAGCGCTTCATAGTCGAATCAGACCACAGAACAAAGCAGTAGCTTTCCAATGTTTCTGGAGATGCCAGGGATTTAACCAGGGATCTTCTACAGATACTCTGTCTCTGGGCTATGCTTCTCTTCCAAATGGGTAAACAACCATAGCCTAAGCACTATGGAGGTTCTTTCATAGGATCAATGCAGTCCTAATGCCCCTTGTTTTCCTAACCATGGTTAAGAGATCTGTGTCCAGTTTGGGGTTCAATTTCAGTTTGTGGGTTTTGGTCTCATTTGGCTTGTACGAGATCAGTGATTTTCAACCTTTTCCTCCTGATGTACCACTTCTAAAGTTCTAATTATCTTAAGTACCACCAATACCTAAAATTCAAGACCCCTAAGGGGGGGAGGTGCTGGTGCCTCCAGTGGCTGTGGTGGGAGAAGAGCTTGAAGCCCAGTTTCCTCACGGTTTCTCTCTCTGGCCCAACAATGGCCAGTTGATGCCATCGCCTGCTCCTCCCGGCTTCTGCTTATGAGGCTGCCGGTCTCGTTCTCTTGGGTGTAGCCATCTTGTCGGCCCCAAGGTTTTGTGAGACCGCCTGAGATTACACCAGGGCCAGCCTCATGAGATCTCGGAGAGCCAGAAGCCTTGCCAGCTTCCTGGTACCATAATGCGTTTTTGACACCTACGAGTTTCCATATCACTGACAGCACCTCATGTATCACTGGTGGCAAGTTTACCACTGGTTGAAAAATACTATAATAGATTATTGTTTTGTAGACCCATTTGCAGGCAGATAGATAGCACTGGGTTAGGGAAAAATAGAAGTACCTGCTTAGAATACTGGTTTGCCATCACTCCTAAGAACATAAGAAAAGCCCCACTGGATCAGTCCAAAGGCTCATCTAATCCAGCTTCCTGTGTCTCATAGTGACCTAGTCTCTTGTCTATGAATGGTCACGGAAACATATATGCTCTTTATTAAAACCTGACAGTGTTCCAGGAAGCTCTTAAATATCTGAAACATATTTTTCCCCCTCTGCAGTTCTGATTACTTAGAAATTGTGAAGAGCACTGAGAAAATGAATGAAGGAGAACTCCGAAAGATCTCCGTGAATTACGATGCTGTTTACTTTCATCCGGTAAAAAGGCATGAAAATGATCTCTCTCTATACTGTGCATTGTATATCTCTGTCAACTGTCTGAACTGCTATGCTAGCTCTTCTGGGAGAGGAAAGGTCAGGAAGGAAAGATGGTACATAATCGGAAAGGTTACATGCTGGATTGATGGGAAGGAATGTAAATTGGTTGCAATAAAACTCTCAGGCGCTCCTTCTTGTGAACTTGAATCACGGCAGGTACTGTTTTTCAGACCACGTACTGCTGCGCCAAGCTTGCTGTGGGCGCGACGTTGGAACTGGTGGACACCGTGATGTCCGGAAAGGCACGTAATGGGATGGCTCTAGTAAGGTAATAACGTGGAAGAGCTGAAAAGAACTCTTTGGTATTTTTTGGTATAATGCAGTATTTCCCAAACTGTTGAGACCCATGTCTCCACTGCACACTGCGTTCACAGTGTTCTGCTCCTGGAAGTGATTCATGATGACATCATCACCAGTTACTTCCGGGTTTGGAGGCCCAAAATGTCTCCACAAAGAGCGGTAAGAGGGCCAGGGTAGATGGGAGGGCTTTTCCCAGCACACGGTTTTCACGTGCTGGAGCTCTTCCTGCCATGCTGAGCATCTAACCACTGTTTGGAGCGGTGCAGTTTCCCTGCCAGGACAGAGATACAAGGTTTAAGAACCGCTGGTGTAATGAATGGTTAAATAACCACATGGTGTTTGGTTGCAGGCCTCCAGGACACCACAGCCAGAGAAATGCGGCCAACGGATTCTGCATATTCAATAATGTTGCGATTGCGGCAGAGTTTGCCAAGAGAAAATATGGTCTGCAGAGGTTGGTCAAGTTCTCCCTATTTATATTCTTTTTTGCCTTGAAGTAATTTAGTTGTTCTTCTGAATGCAGTCATTGTTGCTTCATACAGGATTCTCATTGTTGACTGGGACGTGCATCATGGACAAGGAATCCAGTATCTATTTGAAGAGGATCCAAGGTTGTAACTTGCTTGTCTTTTGTGTATAAGGTTCCTCCAGTCTCCACATTTTCAGAACTCTTATATTTTTTCCAGATAGGATATCAAGTATCTTTAATGGAAAATGTTAGAACCTGAGGCATTCAACACTTTTTAATCAGGATATCCTTAAGTGAAAATGCCCAAATCATTGAATTCTGGAGATTGAAGTATGTTCAATATTAGCATCATGTTTTATTTATCATTTTGTTTCGTCTCAAATCATATTTTTTCTGTTCTGTACTTGGCATTTGTTGTTGAAAAATGTCACCCGTGGCTGTGACCGTTCACACTTCTGGTTTATGTTACAATTCTTCTGGGAAGCATAGGGTTTATAGTAAAAACTCCTTCAGCCCAAAAGATAAAATGTTAGACTTTCAGATTCCTGGGTTCCGACAGTAATTCAGCTATTTACAGTAATACTTCCCATAATGCTGACTCCTTTAGTGCTGATTTGGCGCTCTAGAGCTCTTCATTCCAAGTTGATTGAAAGCTGTTATAACCAATGGCAGCAGTGCATTTTGGTTAGCATGGAACCATTCTACTCTCATTTCCTCCAATCACATTTTCTATAGAGCTGTTTCAGATAGCACTCTGTTTTCCAGGAATCAATGCCCTGGCATTAACTGAGGTATAACCGTTCATGCTGGATAGTCTTGAAGAACCAAGGCTGAGAGATAATAACTTGCCCAGTTCCAAAACAGATGGCAAAAGAAATAGAAGGCTGCCAATTATTAAATCAGATAACTGACCCACCTAGCTCAGTATCGTCTATACCAGTGATTCTCTCACATTTAGTACCAGGACCCACTTTTTAGAATGAGAATCTATCAGGACCCACCGGAAGTGATGTCATGACCGGAGGTGACATCATCAAGCAGGAAAAAAATTTAATGATCCTAGGCTGCAATCCTACCCACACTTACCCAGGAGTAAGTCCCATTGACTATCATTGTTAAAAGGATATACATAGTAGCTTGTTAAAAGTATAGGTCTGTAACATTTCCCCAAATGCAGTCACTGACCATGGTAGCATCAAGTCTAATCTATTAAAAATAAAATATTGAAACAAATGGGGACCCACCTGAAATTGGCTCATGACCCACCTAGTGGGTCCCGACCCACAGCTTGAGAAACACTGGTCTATACTGACTGCTAAGTGGCTCTTCAGGGTATTTGACAGGATTGTTCCAAGTCCTAGGGATTAAACTGGGACTTCTGTATGCAAATCCTGTGCTTTTCCCATGAATCTGCAACCCCATTGTCGGTGATGATGAACAACACACAAATTTTTTTTTTTTTTACAAGCTTGGTACAAGGGGTCCTCCTTATACTTGGATTTGATCATCCACGGATGCCAAGCCTGTGGCTCAGAGGGCCTCGTGGACATGATTGGAAGCCACTTGTGGTTATGCCTGAGAGGTGTTTGGAGGCCGGGGAAGGCCTGCGGAGTGGGTCATGGGCTTTCCCCTGCCTCAAAACCCTTCCTGGACACAACAGGAAGTTATGGATGTGAACTGGAAATGGCTTCTGGTCATGTCCAAGAGAGATTGGGTTGCACTTTTGGAAAAGACTGGGAGGTCTTCTGAAGAGTCTGGAGGACCCAGCGCAGTCTCTGGAGGGCCCAACACAGATGTGTCCTTCTGTGCAATCCTGGCCCCCCACAGATTTCATTTTGGTATCTGCAAGAGGTCATAGAACCAATCCCCCACAGATACAGAGGGCCCACAGAACATGTAAGAGATGGTGTAGACTTTCAGCTTCTTTCTGGAGTTGCGTAGATGGCAGTAACGCATGGGAGAAGTGAGCTTTAACAACATCTATCTTGTTTTTGTTCTTGCCTTCAGTGTTCTCTATTTTTCCTGGCATCGGTATGAGCACCAGCAATTCTGGCCTTTGCTCAAAGAATCGAATTACGATGCAGTCGGTCAGGGAAAAGGAAGAGGATTCAATATAAATGTACCTTGGAACCAGGTGAATGTCACTCAGGAGTGCAAACAATTCAAATCCACTGCGCTTTAGCAGTCAGGCATTGGGTGCAGCATCTCAGCTGCATCTCCATGATAACATACGGTGACTGACTTTGTGGAGATCGCAGGTGGCTTCTTCCTTGCATGCTGTTGAATTGTGCCCTGAGAAAAAAGTGATATCCAGGAAGATTATGTTGTGGAAACAAACAGCTATCTCCTAGCAACTGAATGGCACATTTCCATTTTTTAAGTTTGCAAGTCTGTCATTATGCATGTGCTCAAGGCTTTTCCTGGGCTTTTAGGATCTGATCTTACCGCTGATGAAAGCCATAGCTCTTTCTTTCTATTTCAGGTTTGCCATTTGCCCTAACGTTGTAATGGAATTGTAAGAATTCTTGGATCATTTTCCGAAGTGATTCTTCATATTTATATATCTGTTTTTATGCAGGTTGGAATGGGCAATTCAGATTATTTAGCCGTATTTCTCCATGTGTTGCTTCCAGTGGCCTTTGAGGTAACTTCTTAGTTCTGGATTTTTTTTTAAAGTAGTGATTATAACAGCTAGCTCCAATCATGGGCCTAACTGCAGCGATTCTCATGATCCACTGCAATAAGTCCAGAAACAGTGGAGCAAAAAGCACTTTAGAGCCACTAGTACAAACAACTGGAGGCTCCATGTGCTTGTGAACAGCCCTTCTGGGCCGCAGCAGAGCAGGTAAGGTGACAGCGGGGGCGGATTGTGGGCAGTTTGAAGGAGAACCTGCCTGCTGACTCTGCTCAGACTGATGCCAGTGAAAGAGCTGGTGTCAAGGTCAAGTGACCTAGGAAGAAGTACCGTATTTTTCGCTCCATAAGACGCACTTCCCCCCCCCAAAAAAGTGGGGGGAAAGTGTGTGCATCTTATGGAGCGAATACTGCAAAAAAGAGTGCACGTTGGGGACCTTAATGAAGGGGGGATCTTCATGCCAGTTTATGATCCCATTCACCCTAATAAAGGGGGGGGGATCTTCATGCCAGTTTATGATCCCATTCACCCTAATAAAGGGAGGGATCTTCATGCCAGTTTATGATCCCATTCACCCTAATAAAGGGAGGGATCTTCATGCCAGTTTATGATCCCATTCACCCTAATAAAGGGAGGGATCTTCATGCCAGTTTATGCTCACATTCAAAAAATGTGGCATTAGCAATGCCTTAGATGGAAGTGAAGACGGTATCTTATATGAAGACAGCGAAGAAAGTGATGTCAGTGATTGTGAGCAAATGAGTTTCATAAATTCTGACTCTAGCGATGATGAGTTCTTGGGGTTTCCAGAAAACTAGAGTACTCAAACCTTTAAGTCTCTCCATTTGTTAATGACAGTGATAATGGTTCTTAATGCCACTGTTGACTGCTGTTCACTTTACATGGT
Organism: Tiliqua scincoides; assembly: GCF_035046505.1. Taxonomy (NCBI): domain Eukaryota; kingdom Metazoa; phylum Chordata; class Lepidosauria; order Squamata; family Scincidae; genus Tiliqua; species Tiliqua scincoides. Next base: position 7,579,286 of record NC_089827.1, on the reverse strand, counting down.
TCAAATGTTGTTCTATTATAGTTTATTAAATATTTTATTACACTATTTGGTTCAGAATATTTTTTTTCCTGTTTTCCTCCTCTAAAAAATAGGTGTGTCTTATGGTCAGGTGCGTCTTATGGGGCGAAAAATACGGTACATTTAAAATATTTCTGCCTACCTCTCCTAGGCCCTCTGGTCAGTCCTCTCACCACAACATGTCATATGCATTCCATCAGCATCACTGCATGCTGTGAAGTGCTAGGGGATAGGATTGGACTGCTTGCAGCTGGAGGGACTCGGAGGACCTCCCAGATGCAACCGGAAGCCTCTTCCAGTTCAGATTGGTAACTTCCAGATGTGTTCTGTGGCACAGGGAGGCTGCATGTGGCCTCCTCGCACCTCAGAAGGCCTCCTGGATGTGACTGGAAGGCGCTTCTGGTTTCCCGGTGTGAACTGGGAGCGCTTTCCAGTTGTATCCAGAGGGCTTCTGAGGAGGCTTGGAGTCCACTCATGACCGTTGGAGGGCCAGCTGCAGTCCCCAGGTAAGTAATTATGGCACCATGTGTCCCCCCTCCTGTGAATTTCATTATCTGTGGAATTCAGTATCCGTGGGGGGTCCTGGAACAGATCCCCCATGGATACCATAGGTCCACTGTATTGCATCATTCTGGCTTTCCAAAAACGAGGTGAGCATGAACATTTGCACTTTGTAATGCTCTGGATTATGCAATCGTTGTTATTGAAGCAGCAGTGTTTTATCACGAACATAGTCCAGTTCCACTGAATTGCTGCCAGTTGGCTCACTGGATGATAAGAATACACCATAGCTCAGCTTGCTTAATGTTTCAGTTTTGATTTTTCAATCACAGTTTGATCCAGAACTTGTGTTGGTATCTGCCGGCTATGACTCTGGAATTGGTGACCCAGAGGTAAGCAGTCTGGTATTTTTCCCTCTGTATCCTTTCCCCTGATTTTAGTGTTTAAAATATCTTTACAAATAAGAACAGAGGCAAGTTCTATGGGTCCTGCTACTTGATTTGATGACATTTTCATTTTTTGTTTTCCATTTCTAGGGTCGGATGAGTGCTACTCCAGAATGCTTTGCCCATCTCACTCATTTCCTTATGCAGTTAGCTAAAGGAAAGCTGTGTCTGGTTCTAGAGGTAAACTTTACATCTCACGATATTCTACATATGCTTCGCTTTCAGTATGTTCCATTGGGCACTAACAGAAACTGCCAGCAGAACAGAGAGTGAACATTAGCAGGAAGCAGGAAGTTAATGTTTGCTCTTAGGCCCAAATCCTAACCAACTTTCCAACTTTCCAGCACTGACATAGCTGTGCCAATGGGGCATGTGTCGCATCATGCATTTGGGGTGGCAGTCATGGAGGCCTCCTCAAGGTAAGGGAATCTTTGTTTCCTTACCTCATGCTGAAAAGTTGGTTAGTGTTGCACACTTAGGGCACAATGTTGATTCGCCCTTAGCCTGGCGCAAGTCCCTTGTGCCAGTCCAGGAGGGTTGCTAATGTGCCGTAAGGCACGTTTGCACTCCTCGAGAGTCAACTGGGCCGGCTGAATTCAGCCTCCACGCCGATGGAGGGAGCGAGCCTTGTGTTGGTCGAGCTTAGCCTATGCAAGGCTCTGTAGAGGGTGGGGAGGAGGCGGGAGGGAGGTGTTCCGGGGTGGGGGGAGGGTGGCAGAGGGGGGCTGTTATGTTGGATTCTAACACCCATACCCAATCAGCTCAAAACAGCTTAAAGCTACTCTGCTCTCCTTGTGCCACTACAGGAGGTGGCGCAAGTCCATTGGGGCTGCAGTGGCTTACCCGGAGGTAAGGGGGAAGAGTTTCCCCTTACCTTCGGCCGAGCCACTTTGCAGCCCTATCTTGCACTGGATACAACGCAAGCCTCCTGACTTGCCTGTTACAGCGCAAGATAGGATTGCACCGTTAGTCTCTCTTCTAGCTTGCCTGCTTGCTTGTTGTTAAAGCAAGAGGCATACAGTAATTACAGAGGCATACAGTAGGCATACAGTAACATAAAGCAAGAGGCATACAGTAACACAGTCTTGGAACGTGCTGGAATCCCTAGCATGTATTCACTGCTGAAACAGAGACGCCTGCGTTGGCTTGGTCATGTCGTGAGAATGGATGATGGCCGGATCCCAAAGGATCTCCTCTATGGAGAACTCATGCAAGGAAAGCGCCCTACAGGTAGACCACAGCTGAGATACAAGGACATCTGCAAGAGGGATCTGAAGGCCTTAGGAGTGGACCTCAACAGGTGGGAAACCCTGGCCTCTGAGCGGCCCGCTTGGAGGCAGGCTGTGCAGCATGGCCTTTCCCAGTTTGAAGAGACACTTTGCCAACAGTCTGAGGCAAAGAGGCAAAGAAGGAAGGCCCATAGCCAGGGAGACAGGCCAGGGACAGACTGCACTTGCTCCCGGTGTGGAAGGGATTGTCACTCCCGGATTGGCCTTTTCAGCCACACTAGACGCTGTGCCAGAACCACCTTTCAGAGCGCGATACAGTCTTTCGAGACTGAAGGTTGCCAATACAAATATACAGTAATTGCCAGAGGCTGTTTGCTTAAAGCAAGAGACATTTTGGGTGACCGTAATGAAGATAAAGGTAGCGAGTGAAGTGGGCACAGGGAATACTGATACGTGGATACTGGGGGATGTCTGTATCTCTTCTCCTTCCATCATGGAGCTCAAAATGGCAATACATGTGGCTCCCAAGCAGTCACCGGCCAGCTCTAGACTTGATGAGCTTCAACAGCATGCCTGCTTCCTGTACCTTGAGACCACCAGGTGTTGGACGCCTTGTGAATATTGCTTGTCTACTACATAACACCCAGCACTGGGATACTTCAATATTCTTTTTTTATTTAGTAGGTGTACTTAAAATGTTTAAATTTTTTTTCCTTGTTAGCTGCTTCGATTTTATTTAGAAAGGCAGGGTTTACGTTTTTTAAAATAAAAGAAATAGTTTGTGGCCTTCTGTTTTTTTTTTTTTATCCACGCAAATATATACATTTGTTTCAAACCAGGGTGGATATCATTTGAGGTCTCTCTCTGAGTCAGTTTGCATGACCATAAAAACTGCGCTTGGAGATCCTTTACCCCGTTTATCTGGAGAAATGGCACCGTGCTTAAGGTAGGGGTGTGTATGTGTGTGAGCATATATGTGTCAAAGACCAGGTTTAAATGTTTTTTGTGGATGCAAATCAGTCAAAGTTATTGTGAGGTTTTTGTTTTTTTTAAGATTTCATTAATATCAACGGAGAAGTTCAACTTATGCTTAACTGTGTCTCCCGTGGACATTGGTTTTAGCAGAATCATAGCCTATTTTTTGCAAGACATTGGTAGCATAGATGGAGTGACAATATTTTGTGCACAAGTTGAAATGGGCAGCTCAATCCTATTCAGCGCTGGTGTAGTAGTTCCACAGGGCCCATGCTGTATCCAGCTCTGAAATTGTGCGTGCCGGAGGTACCCTTAGGGTAAGGGAACATTTGTTCCCTTACCTATATAGAGCCCCAAGCTGCTCAAGGATGATCTGCGCCAGCTAAATTGCTGGTGCAGAACCGAGTAGCCCTGTGTAGGTCTTTCAGGCTTGGGACAGGATATGTCGGAGACCTCCTTTGCTGTCCCTGACCTCCCCCTCCCAGAAGCACCCCCTCCCTGTTTCACCCTCCCCTGCCCTTCCGCTACCTGGTTCTGCACTTACCTGCCCCAGCAACTGCTGGGCTGGATATATTGCCAGCGGGAGACGCAGGCCTTCCTGCCAGTGCTACTTAACTTGTTTGGCAACCTTCAGTCTCGAAAGACTATGGTATAAGTCCACAGCACCTGGTATTCTGAGGCAGTATCCCATCCAAGTTTTACCCAGGCCTGACCTTGCTTAGCTTCCAAGATCAGACAAGATCAAACTTGCACTTTGTCAAAAGGAACTTTATGGAGCTTTTACAACACCCAGCGCAAACGTAGCAGCTACTGTGCCAGTGTTGCTCTTCAGTTGGTAAATAAAGTATCTCCAGAATGTGAAAAGGAAACCTGAAACGAAACTGTACCCCAGATGAGATGTGGGGTGGTTCATTTTGTTTTCGCTGTGGCTCTTCTCATACTGTTGGTAAGTCTTGCAGTTGGAGAGTCAGTCCCTAATAGGAGGGAAGATTTAGTCAACTGGGTAATAAGAATCAAGATGGCCTCTAGTGTAGCAGTTCCCAAACTTTTTAGCACTGGGACCCACTTTTTTAAACAACACTCTATTGGGACCCACCTAGGTTTACCAGACTTTTAAAACAGGAGATCTAGAAAGAAATAATAGCTTTATTTATTTATAAGTAGTAATAACCAGAGAAAGACCCTCAAACATTCATCTCCCTCTATTTATACATGCTTCCAAACTTCAGGAGCTCAGTTCCTTGCAGGACAATGAGCAGCCGTCTTGCAAACTGCAGGAGCTGAGCTCTTTGCATGGTAATCAGCAGCTACAGTATCTGATTTTTGAATAGCCACAGGGCTTGAGGCAATGAGTTATCTGATCACCCTTTGGTGACCCACCAAAAAATCAGGTTGTGACCCACCAGTGAGTGCATCCCGACCCACAGTTTGGGAACCACTGCTCTAGTGTATATAGTCTCCAGGCTGGTCAGAGTTTTGTAGGCCTTGCTGAACACTTTTGTTTGTGTTCTGAGGAGTAGATGGGAAGCCCGTGCAAACTCTAGAAGCAGACATGCATAGGATTGGGCTCTTATGCCTCTTCTTTGCAATTCTATATTCTTAGGGTTTTTTTTCTCTCTCTGTGTGTGATAGATTGAGTAGATACTTGCTTTTATATGCATTCTATAAATAACCCATCCTGTACTCTGTCTTTGGTAGTGCCATAGAATCAATACACAATGTGAGAGCCATCCACAAGCAGTACTGGAAGTGTTTGATGTATGAAGGTAATGGCCAATTTGTCCATTTTCTTGTCGAACCCACTCCTGGGTTCATGATGGCAGTTCTGTAAAGCTACACGCATCAAAGAAATATTTTTAGGCTTGAATATACTGTGGTTGGTCCTCAACTGAACCAAGTTTCCAAAAATCTCCAATTTCTTGCTGTGATTTTATGGGGAAAAACTTTGGAGTAAACCTTATAAAAAAATTTTCATAGTACCCTATTGACTATCCTTTTTTTTTTTTTTTTTTTTTGCAAATACACAAAAAGTACTGGATCCCGTATCCTTGGATCCAGTATCCACAGTTTCAAAAATCCCCACCGTTGCAAATGTAACACCGTCGCAAAATGTAACAGGTGTTTGCAGCCTTTGTGGATCTCACTGGTTCTTTGCTGACTACAAAAAGGAAGCAGGAAGCACTCACAGCAGCTCTATGATAAGCATCATGTTCTTTTCAGTCCTCTGCCTTGCTTTCTGCTGGTGCCTGTGTTTCCTGCTTGCATTTATAGACAGCAAGGGGTAGATATACATAGGATTGCACTGCTAGTTCCCTAGAAATAAGCAGCGCTTAAAGCAAAGTTTTTCTTCTGGTTTTAGATGTTGTGTTTGGCATTGCCCAAATATTTTTTACTGAAAAAAAATACATACAACTGTTAATCACAGATACGGCCATAGTGTCTCATTAAAACAATTACATCTCTTTAACAAGGTAAAATAATTTTTTTTGAAGAGACTGATTCATCAGGCAGCAGTGCAATAAAGAAAGCAGAAATCAGTCTGAATATTGATGGTAACCAAAAATCTTGTTTTTATTCCTAGACGCAACTCCATTGCAATTCGTCAGTACCAGATCCTACCCGATGGAGGAGGCAGAAGCTCTTCAAACTGGCCCACCACTGGTGACTCAGCAAGAAGCTGGCAGCGCAAATAGTGACGAGGTCATCAAAACAGAGAGGTTTTTAGAGCAGCATATGAAAGAAATTATGACTGGGAGACCTCCTGTTAAGACCGCAGGCGCCATTGTCGAAAGTGAATCCCATTTACTGCCACCGTCTGTTCAAATTGAGAGGACATCGGATGCTCAAAAAGAACTCAAAACCATAGTCAGGTGAACGATATTGCAAAGCAGGGCATGCCAACATCAAACATTTTACTAACCACAGACTTCAATGGTTTTTCTGGAGGAAAAATCCATTACGGGTTACAAGCCATGATGTGTATGCGCAACCTCCTGATTTTAGAAATGGGTTATGTCAGAATGCCAGATGCAAGGGAGGGCACCAGGATGAGGTCTCTTGTTATCTGGTGTGCTCCCTGGGGCATTTGGTGGGCCGCTGTGATATACAGGAAGCTAGACTAGATGGGCCTATGGCCTGATCCAGTGGGGCTGTTCTTATGTTCTTATGTTCTTAGTGATAGGGAGATCACATCCATAAGGGCCAAACTACATATTCTGTTAAACATGTAGTTCGGCCTTGTGGTGCCTGTTTTTCAAATGGCTAGTGTGGTGTCACGGTAAGGGCTGTAGCGGTGCTGGGTGTCACAGATCTGCCATGAAGCACATTTGTGGTGCCTGGCAAGGAGGAAGCACCAGCGCTGAGCTTCAGCACCGGGAGGGCACCTGCAAAAAGCCACTGGCAGTAAGTTGCACTGCCAGGTGCCGATGCGGCTTTTCAATGCTGAGTGGGGGGCGTTCCAGGGCAGGGGAGGGCGGGATGGGGAAGAAACTGGCTCAGGAGGGGGCGGGACCAGCATCCTATTCCCCGTGTCAGGCTACAAAGCCTGGCATGGGGCTTCCCATGTCTTTGCTGGCAAAATAGCTGGCCCAAGTATACTCAAGTAGCCCCACTGCAGGGCCTGGGGCTTTCCTTGAAAAGTCCCCTTCCCCCAAGCAGATCTCCAGTTCCACTGGATACAGCAGTAGCCATTTTGGCAACCCTACATCTGGCAGTGCCAGAGGGTTTAGGATTGGGCTGTAATTGTTGAGCTTGGACCAAGTCATGGATTCAGATGCTCCCTTACTTACATGTTGATCAGCAAGCACAGTGGTTCCCAACTTTCCAATTTGTAACCAGTTTTCCAAAAACATATTTCACAGTGAACTTGATCCTGAGCTTCTGAAAGAAGAGCATGTCTTAAACTCACTTGTAAAGATGTTGGCTGTCCTGGATAAAATAGTGAAAAAGGAGGTAAGATAAGCATCCATGATTGTCTTACCTTTTCTGATTCCCTTCACCAATGGGTGTCTTTGCAACCACTAAATCAACCTAAATCTGACTGTATCTGTACTTCATACATAACTGCATGAGAGGGGACTGATTTTGGGCTAAAAAAAGAATGGCAACAGTTGTCTGAAGACACAGAACAAAACACTTTATAAGGAATGAATGAAAAACCTTGAGCTCCAATATACTGTGATATAGATCAGGCTTGAAAATAACCTCTTGTTTGTCCACCAGTAAGCCATCAGAGTTGCCCACAAGCAAGCAAAGTACTGATGTGTCTTTAAGTTAGATGAGTGCTTTTTTTTTTTTTTTCCTTTAGGCTCTTAGTGGATAATTTGACAGGCTGATAAAATTTTGTGTGCTGGTAACTTCTGCAGATTTATTTGTATGGTTGGTGTAGGTACATCACTGTTTACAGCTGAAATTGACACAAGGCTGTGGGTTTCAGAAAGAGCAGACCCTTTCCAAGGAGAGCCACATGCAGTTTCCAGAGGAAGTACTTGTGTCACTTTGCTTCTACTAGGCTTAGGTTATGTGCCAGGGCTACCCTTAAGCTGATTTAGCCTATTTGATGAAATTGGGCCCTGCTCTTTGGGGGGCCCTGCACTGGGGCAGTGAGCGGATTACCTGCTGCCACAGCCAGGATCTTGGCCTGTGGGAGTCCGGCATGGCAACCAGATCTTCTGTCCCTGTGGGTCCGCTCGCCCCGGTGTCCGCTTGTTCCGAAGTGGGTCTCCTGGAAGCAGTTGGTGGTGATGTCGTCATATCACCACCAACTACTTATTTCTGGGTGCTGTGTTTTGCATGCAGTGCTCAGCTCACTGAGGCTGCATTCATCATGGCTGTATAGCAGGGAGGGGTGCAGAGAGGGGTGGAGTGGGGAGGGTGGGGGGCCATGCAGATGCTCCTCTTGGACCCCACCACCCCTGGGGTCAGCCCTGTTGTGTGTAGGTTTATTATATCCAGTAATATGGTGCCAACAGCTCCATTCTCACCCACTTGCTGACCTGACTGCTGGGGGGTCAGTGAGTTGGCCTTTGTCATTGGTTGTTTGTGTGCCATGCAAAGTTGATCCATGAGGGACAGTAAAGTTAGATGTTGGCTGCAGGCCCCATGAGCTCCAATTCCACCATTTCTGCCCCCAGTTCTCTACCCAGTTTACTGATCTGGGGATACTCTGAACTAGTCATAACAATGGTTGCATCAACCCAGTGCGTATCGGAGGTTAATGTGAAGAAGTGTCCCCAACCTCTATTTTTCAGGAGACTTTACTTTGATATTACTGTTGCAGTAGCTGTTCATATGGGAATTGTGGAAGACATTCCATGTTACATTTCAGTGCTCTATTTATGCACTGTAAATTTAGGCAAGAGCTCATTTTGCACCCTGGCTCATTTCAACAAATCAGCAGAGGATTGGGTTCAAGCTTGCAAGTAGAGAGAGGCCTCACTTGGCCTGTCAGGAGAAGATTGGCATGTGTCAGTCTAGACACCCCTGTGGTAGACCATTATAAGGAAAATTGAGAGCCCAGTGCTATGCCTGTCTACTCAGAAGTAAGTCGTCAAGGGAAATTACTCCCAGGTAAGTGTAGGATTGCAGCCTAAGGCTGTGTAATACTGTGCATGCTTACCTGGGAATAGGTATTCGATGGGACTTACTTCTAAGTAGACTTCCCTAGGTTTGGGCTGTCAGTGTTTTCCTGTGATTTCCTGTGCCTGTATACATGTAGTTTTGTTTTCGTAACAGAAAAATGATAAAGATGACTATAAACCTGTTTTTGTTCAACTTTAGGTGACCAACGGCCTTGCAGTATCACCTGTAGCTTCCGTTTCTACTGCCATTGCTTTAAAACACTGCAGCAACTTGAGGCAACAAAAGTGGGTAGAACCTTTTTATTTATTTTTTTAAGTTGCATACAGAGCATGTTTTACAGCAACCAAAATTCTGAGCATATCTCAAAATGTCTGCATGATAGCAGGTGTGCCTTTTCAGCTCTTTGCATGGTAGGTTAGACAGATGTGCCTGGATTGGACGTGGTACACACGCAGATTTTCTGTTGTATATTCTGTGAAGGGGCCTTCTACAGTGGATATATCCACTATATATCCGTGGATTCGGAACCTGCAGATTTGACCCACTGTGGGTTCTGAACCCACAGCTGGAGGACCCACAGAGAACTTACCAGACGCAACCAGAAGGGCGTGCTAGAAGGCTCCGGCAGGCATTCTGAGTTGCGTGCAACTTCCCTGCACCTCAGAAAACAGGTGGGACCACAGATTCCATTGTCTGCGTTTTTTGGTATCTGGGAATGGAACCCCATGGATGCCAAAAACCGACCTGTATGTTGCTTTGCCCATATGCATTTACAATTCTGAGTGGCACTGGACAGATTCAAAACCTTGTTGTACATGTGGATTGATAGACTTTGCTGTAGAAAAGGGGTGGGCAAACATTTTGGCAGGAAGGCCACATCAGCTCTTGTGTTGGGGGCTGGGAATAAAAGGAATTAATTTACATTCCAAAGTTGAATAAATTTAAATAAATTTACATTAGTGAATACATTTGAGACAGAACTTGTATGAATTAATGAATTTTGCTGAGCATATTTATAATATACATGAGAGCTATAATACAGACATGTAGAACCGTATGAGAACTATAAACTGGTTGCCACACAAACTTCTTGCACAGCTGGGCCAGTGCAGGCACTGGCGAGCCTCCAGCGGTCCAGAGGCCCGTTGAAGATGAGGGGGGCTCCCTTCTGACTGGATGGAGGGTCTGCACGGGTTTGCCCACCACTGCTGTAGAAGAGGCTGCAGTTCAGCTGCTATAACCAGAGAAAAGCTCTCTAAAAGTTTTAAAGTTACAAGTATTTCTTCAGATATGTCCCCCTGGAGTACAAAAGCAAAAGTTAATTTATTGTTATCCGTTAGCAGTTTATTCCATATATCTTTGAAACTTCTTTATTCCTTCCTGGGTTTTATTGCTCGCGGGTTATATTCTATTAATTTTGCTATGCAGCCTGCCATACTGCTGTTTTTACGCAGCGCTCACTGACAGATTTTGTTTTATTCCTTTTATATGTGGTGTCCTACTTCCTTTAAATGTTACATATTTTAACAGTGCTGCTGAAGTTATACCATTTACCATGTTTGTTCTATAGGATCTTATGCATATTTGTTGGTGACTTGGATTTGAAAATTGACTTGGATGACGGGTAAGGATTTTTTCCCCAAAAAAAGTTTTTATTTTAAATTTGCAAATTATTGACATTATGTAATCTAGAGCTGTGCAGTTGCTCATGGCCTGGGGCAGTTTTGAAAAGTCATTAAGGAGACTATTCTATGTACTTCACTTTGCCCAGCGGAGGCTGCTTTACAGCAGTCACAAAGCAGCCTCCACCGGGGCATCCAGCTGAACCGCAGGCAGGGAGACAAAAGCAGCTTCCCATGCACTGGTGGTCTGGCCTAGAGGCTTGAGCCTCCATTTGCCTGAAGATAACATCCGAAGGTCGCCAGTTCGAGGCCACCGGCACCGTGCGACCTTGAAGCAGCTGACAAGCTGAGCCGAGCTATTCCATCTGCTCTGAGCGTGGGAGGATGGAGGCCAGAATGTGAAACCAGATCAGAAAGAAACATCTGAATGTTGTGGTTTCTTGAAAGATGGAAACCTTCTTTCAAATTGTAAAAATCCCTACGGGGATTTAAATTGCTTGCCTATGTAAACCGCCTTGAATAAAGTCTAAGGAGAAATCTGAGGACCAAGAAAGGCGGTTGTGTATTGGCAACCTTCAGTCTCGAAAGACTATGGTATCGCGCTCTGAAAGGTGGTTCTGGCACAGCGTCTAGTGTGGCTGAAAAGGCCAATCCGGGAGTGACAATCCCTTCCACACCGGGAGCAAGTGCAGTCTGTCCCTGGTCTGTCTCCCTGGCTATGGGCCTTCCTTCTTTGCCTCTTAGCCTCAGACTGTTGGCAAAGTGTCTCTTCAAACTGGGAAAGGCCATGCTGCACAGCCTGCCTCCAAGCGGGCCGCTCAGAGGCCAGGGTTTCCCACTTGTTGAGGTCCATCCCTAAGGCCTTCAGATCCCTCTTGCAGATGTCCTTGTATCGCAGCTGTGGTCTACCTGTAGGGCGCTTTCCTTGCACGAGTTCTCCATAGAGGAGATCCTTTGGGATCCGGCCATCATCCATTCTCACGACATGACCAAGCCAACGCAGGCGTCTCTGTTTCAGCAGTGAATACATGCTAGGGATTCCAGCACGTTCCAGGACTGTGTTGTTTGGAACTTTGTCCTGCCAGGTGATACCGAGGATGCGTCGGAGGCAGCGCATGTGGAAAGCACTCAGTTTCCTCTCCTGTTGTGAGCGAAGAGTCCATGACTCGCTGCAGTACAGAAGTGTACTCAGGACGCAAGCTCTGTAGACCTGGATCTTGGTATGTTCCGTCAGCTTCTTGTTGGACCAGACTCTCTTTGTGAGTCTGGAAAACGTGGTAGCTGCTTTACCGATGCGCTTGTTTAGCTCGGTATCGAGAGAATGTGTGTCGGAGATCGTTGAGCCAAGGTACACAAAGTCATGGACAACCTCCAGTTCATGCTCAGAGATTGTAATGCAGGGAGGTGAGTCCACATCCTGAACCATGACCTGTGTTTTCTTCAGGCTGTTTGTCAGTCCAAAATCTTGGCAGGCCTTGCTAAAACGATCCATGAGCTGCTGGAGATCTTTGGCAGAGTGGGTAGTGACAGCTGCATCGTCGGCAAAGAGGAAGTCACGCAGACATTTCAGCTGGACTTTGGATTTTGCTCTCAGTCTGGAGAGGTTGAAGAGCTTTCCGTCTGAACTGGTCCGGAGATAGATGCCTTCTGTTGCAGTTCCAAAGGCCTGCTTCAGCAGGACAGCGAAGAAAATCCCAAACAAGGTTGGTGCAAGAACACAGCCCTGCTTCACTCCGCTTCGGATGTCAAAAGGGTCTGATGTGGAGCCATCGAAGACAACAGTGCCCTTCATGTCCTTGTGGAAAGATCTGATGATGCTGAGGAGCCTGGGTGGACATCCAATCTTGGGGAGAATCTTGAAGAGGCCGTCTCTGCTGACCAGGTCGAAAGCCTTTGTGAGATCTATGAAGGCTATAAAGAGTGGCTGTCGTTGTTCCCCGCATTTCTCCTGCAGTTGTCTAAGGGAGAATACCATATCAGTGGTGGACCTGTTGGCTCGGAATCCACACTGCGATTCTGGATAGACGCTCTCTGCAAGTACCTGGAGCCTCTTTAGTACAACTCGGGCAAACAGCTTTCCTACAACGCTAAGGAGAGAGATGCCGCGGTAGTTGTTGCAGTCACCCCTGTCACCTTTGTTCTTGTACAGCGTGATGATGTTTGCATCCCTCATGTCTTGAGGTACTCCACCTTCTCTCCAGCAGAGACAGAGGATTTCATGCAGCTCAGTGACGATGATCTCTTTGCAGCATTTTAGGACTTCAGCAGGGATGCTGTCTTTTCCAGGTGCCTTGCCAAAGGCAAGGGAGTCCAGGGCCACGTGAAGTTCTTCTAGGGTTGGTTCACTGTCAAGCTCTTCCAGCACAGGCAGGCACTCAATGTTGTTCAGTGCTTCTTCGGTGACTACATTTTCTCTGGAATATAGCTCAGAGTAGTGCTGCACCCAGCGTTCCATCTGCTGCGCCCGTTCCTGGATGACCTCGCCTGTGGCAGACTTCAGAGGGGCAATTTTCTTCTGTGTTGGACCTAGGGCCTGCTTGATACCATCATACATCCCCTTGATGTTGCCCGTGTCAGCTGCTATCTGTATCTCGGAACAGAGCTGGAGCCAGTAGTCGTTAGCACATCTCCTGGCAGTCTGTTGGACTTTGCTGCGAGCAGTTCGGAGGACCTGCAGGTTGCGCTCACTGGGACAGGCCTTGTATGCTGCTTGAGCTCTCCTCTTTTCCTCAATGACTGGTGTCAACTCCTCAGAGTGGGCTTCAAACCAGTCTGCCGCCTTGTTGGTCTTCTTGCCGAATATGGACAAGGCGGTGTTGTAAACGGTATTCTTGAAATGTTCCCATCTGTTGGATGCGTTTGCGTCGGCCGGGCCTGGAAGAGATTCCTCAAGCGCTTGTGCAAATTCCTCCACTTTTCTCTGATCCCGGGTCTTGCTGGTATCAATGCGAGGTCTTCCTTCCTTTTTCGTGTGGTACAGTCGCTTTGTTTGCAGTTTCACTCTGCTGCACACCAGGGAGTGGTCAGTGTCGCAGGCAGCACCATGATAACTGCGTGTGATCTTGATGCTGGGAAGGCTGGAGCGTCTGGTGAAGATCAGGTCGAGCTGGTGCCAGTGCTTTGATCTTGGATGTCTCCAAGAGACTCTATGTTGGGGCTTTGTGTTGAAGAACGTGTTGCTGACACAGAGACCGTGATGACAGCAAAACTCTAGCAGGCGTTGGCCATTTTCGTTCATCCTCCCAGTGCCAAACTGACCTAAGCAAGTGGGCCATGAACTGTTATCAGCACCAACTCTAGCATTGAAATCGCCGAGGATGAACAATGGCTCTTTTACAGGGATTTTCTTGACAGTGGTGGCCAGGTCATCATAGAATTTGTCTTTGGCTTCTGCTGGAGACGACAGAGTCGGTGCATAAGCACTGATGAGAGTGATAGGTCCTGCTGATGACTGGAGCTGCAGGGACAAAATTCTTTCACTTCCCACAGTAGGTGGGATGATGGATTTCAGCAGGGTATTTCTGACCGCAAAGCCAACGCCATGTTCCCTGGTTTCGTTTGGTGGTTTTCCCTGCCAGAAAAATGAGAAATTTCTCTCCTTGACAGATCCGGAATCTGGCAGCCTAGTCTCTTGAAGGGCGACGATGTCCATCTGCAGTCTGCTCAGCTCCATGTCGATGACAGCTGTTTTGCGTGCGTCGTCTATTTCTTGCAGGTCATCAGAGAAGCCAGGTGTCATTGTCCTAACGTTCCAGGTGCCCAGCTTTAGGGCAGTAGTTTTCTGTTTTCTGTTGCATGGTGCAGAGTTGTCGATCCGCTTGTCGGTTTTCACCCTAAACCCCACGCACCCCATGAGGTTAACGGACCGTGGCGAGGCAACACCTTACTGGCTGGGGACTGCCCAGCTTAAGGCGGGCGGTAGCTGCCCAATGAGATGCAATGATCTCTCCCACCGTCGGAAGCAGCCCCTGGCGTCATGCTCTACGCCAATCGAGCAAAGACTTATAACCGGTAAACTGCTGCTTCCCGTGTTGTGCCGACGCCGTATGGCGAAGTTGGAGTGTCCTCTCCAGTGCGCGAAGCCTGGGTAAAGAAGGTATGGAGGATAGGCTGTTACCCATGCAGCAAATCCCCCCTCTCCACGTCGCTGGAATGGTCCAATGGAAAGGCAGAAGCCAATACGGTTGGTTCCAGCGGCGTCGCAGGAGTTGCCAGAACGTGACTGTGTTCAGCCATGAACTGCCTAAGGGACTCCGGCTCCTGATTTTGCCTCAAGGTTGACTCCTGAAGCCTTTTCCAGAACTGGATGTAGCCACAAGGCAGTGGAGGTTTGAGGTCAGAGTTTCCTTCTCTTAGATGAGCTGCCTTCCTAGGCTGACGAGTCCCATCTACCCGGTGGCTGTTTAGTCGCCTCTTACGACAAATACAGCCAAACTGAGGGCCTATTCTTAGCCCCCAGCCCCCAGGGGTTAACTAACAGGGCAATAATGTGTACCATCATCTGCATGTGCTTCTTGTTTTTCAGCTAATTAGGTAGATTAGTACCTATGTTTAGGTACTTTATTTAGGTACTTTATTAGGTAGATTAGTACCTATGTTTAGGTACTTTATTTAGGTACTTTATTAGGTAGATTAGTACCAAAACAGGACAGTGTTTTGTTTTAAATTTCAATGAGATTTGAATTGGAACTCAAGGAACCAAGATAGTGAACAGGCAGCTGAAAGGCGGTTGTATTATTATTTATTATTATTATTATTGTGGGCGGCCCATCCCACCAAAGACCAGTCAAAGATGGTAAGGCCTTGCAGGGGGTGGGATGGGAGAAGACTAGGCAGAATGGTGTGATGATGGGGGCAGAAAGGACGGTGGATCAGGCCCGGGAGGGAGCCGGTTCGGTGGCAGCGGCGGACACCAAATCCTGACCCCCTTCCCAGGCCTGATCCACCTTCATGGATCAACTCAGACTGTGCCAGTGATTGAGCTGACCCAGGCCCAAGTTGACCTATGGCAGCTGCTGGGGTTTACCCTGGGGCAAGGAACTAATGTTCCCTTACCCCAAGGAGGCCTCTGGTGGCCAAAACTCCGCTGCAGGATACAGCGGAAGCCATGCTGGTGCTACTGCATCACTGTGTGAGAATTTAGTTAGGGTTGGGCTGTCCCAAAAGGAAATCCATTACCAGCACTGCTCACTCTTACTTGCAAGTCCCATTACAATAAATGGGATGTGTGTCTTTGAGTAAATTTGCACAGGGTGGTTTGCCCATTTGTTGTGTTCCAATGCCATTTATGCACATTTCTTTTCTAGTATTCTTTAATGAATTAAGTCAGTCTTACAGGAGTCCAGTTGGTTATTTAATGTGATGTAAAAAGTGCTTATATTAGCAACTTGCAGAATCAGTGTGTGTATGTGTGTGCGTGTGTGCGTGTGTGTTGAAAGATTCTGCTTGCCACATATCTTTTTTTCTTTTTTTTGTCTCAGCATCATCTTCAGTGCTTTGAAATATGACTTCTATTTTACAGAAGAGCCATCCTGATCAATATTTGTGCTAAACAACCTGAGCAGGCTAACACCAAATACAATATCTCTCTAACATGGAAAAAGGTAGATTAAATATTTTGTGGTCCATTTGCCCCCCAAGCATAACACAAGAGCTTAAACTTTGGACTTAGCTGAACGTTCAGCATGATCACATGATTTTGAAAGGTGAATGATACACATGTGTGTATGTGTGTCTACAGTATTTGGGACTCTTTAGTCTAGAAAAAAAGGCGCCTGAGGGGGGACATTATTGAGACATACAAAATTACGCAGGGAATGGATAAAGTGGAAAGGGGGATGTTCTTTTCCCTCACGCACAACAACAGAACCAGGGGACATCTGCTAAAATTGAGTGTTGGGAGAGTTGGGACAGATAAAGAAAATATTTCTTTACCCAGTGTGTAATTTGTCTGTGGAACTCCTTGCCACGGGATGTGGTTATGGCATCTGACCTGGAAGCCTTTAAAAGGGAATCAGGCAGATTTCTGGAGGTAAAGTTCATCACAGGTTACAAGCCATGGTGGGTAGATGCCACCTCCTGGTTTTAAAAATAGGCTACCTCAGAATGCCAGATGCAAGGGAGTGGCAATAGGATGCATATATCTTGTTGTCTTGTGTGCTCCCTGAGGCATCTGGTGGGCCACTGTGAGATACAGGAAGCTGGACTAGATGGGCTTTTGGCCTGATCCAGCAGGGCTCTTCTTATGTTCTTCTGTTATGTTAACCCTGATCCAATCTGGGCTCCTAGTATGTGTGTACGTGGGTGTTTAAGGATGCATGTGCTTGCAGTTTGTAGTCCACACTTCACACATCTGCTGCAAGAAACATATTTACCACTTTGTGTGGAGCTGTCAGTAGTAGTATAATGGAAAATTAAAATAATTGCCCATGTAGAGACCCCCAGAATCCACTGGTCCACTTAATTGTGGTTCCCTGCACCCGTCCCCATACCCCCTTACCTTTGTTTATCTTCATTACAGTTGCATGAAATGTCTCCTGCTTTAACCAAACAAGCTAACAGGCTGCCTCTTGCAATTACTGTTAAGTCTCTTGCTTTACAGACAAGCTAGAAGGAAGATTAAGAGTCCAGCTTCCTGTTCATATTTGCTCTCAGCTCTAGTGTCTGCCCGCCTCCCTGGCTGTTAAAGCAAGTGATATACATTAATTGCAAGAGGCTGCCTGTGTGTTTGTTTGATTAAAGCAAGAAGTGGGAAGATATCAAAGGTCATGGGCACAGAGATAGGGTTCCGTTTTATCCGCAGTTTCTGGTATCCACAGGGAGGGCCAGGAATGTATCCCCTGTGGATATCAGGAGACTCCTTTATTGCTTCCTGAGAATATTGCAGTGTGAGTTCAGCCTCCACACCTGGATCCATCTGAGGTCACTAGTTAAGAAATGTAGATTTTAAAAAAAACTTTGTGACTTTAATGCAACTGTTCTGATTTTTTTTTTAAAAGGATGTTGAAACAAACAGCTGCTTCTCTATGATCCTTGGAGCCATTCTTCCTGTTGCTTACAGCTATCAGCCAGATCTAACCATTTTAGTCATTGGTCCAAACCGGAGCCTGAGCAAAAATGGAATTTCCTTGCTTATTGGTTTACTGCAAGGGTTAGCAGAGTCTCGAATTCTAGTTCTGATTCAGGTAAGGAGTTGCAATGATCTGATGACAGATTAAGAATAAGTGCCACAGCCTAGGGAGGTACGTGGGGCAGCGGCAAGAAATAGGGCCTTCTCAGTAGTGGCACCAACACTATGGAATTCCTTTCCCCTTGACTTAAGAACTGCTCCCTCTCTTGAAACTTTTCGGCGAGGTCTTCAGCCCTTCTGTTTAGACAAACCTTCTGAGTTCCTGGACTTTTTAACATCTCTTAACATCTCTTAATATTTTTTAACATCTGTTTACAGGCCTGATCCTTTTTTAAATTTGCTGCGCAATGCTCTTACCTGACTAGTTTTTATCTGACTACTGTTTTTACAATATGTTACAAGATGTTATTTTTACCTGTTTTAAACTATGTTTTTAATGTGTTTTAACCTTGTTTTGTAAGCTGCCTTGAGTCCCTTCGGGAAAAAGGCGGGGTAAAAATAAAGTATAGTAATAATAATTAATCATTAACAGTAGATTATTAATGATTTTAAAAATCCTGAGATAAAATTGATCCAGGGAGAACAGGCCTCATTTTATGTTTCCCCACATTTTAATTATGTTGTACCATTTCATTCTACAAAATGTGGGACACTAGACCTGTTGTCTGTTTCCAGTGCAAATTGAAACTACATATATTGATGAATTGCCTTTTAGTGTATCAGTTCCTTGGATGGGGACCCAGCAGTTCTTTCCTTTAGGGCAGAGTTTTGAGGAAGTTCAACAGCATCTCATTCAGTGAGAACATGCAGAGCAAGACTACTTTCCTCAAGGTAGCAAGGGTCCAAACTGTGAAGGGCATTAAAGACAAGAACCTTGAACTGGACCCAGAAACCATTTGGGAGGCTTGTATAACTTTTGACGCTAATCCATATTGATTCATGACAACATTATGTTCCTTAGCTGCTGCTGTTGTTGTTTTTAAGGATACAGAGAGAGGTCTATTGCAAGATGTAGCCAAACTCTTGACGGGGGATTATATACCTTACTTTGGAACCTATGCACCCGCCTCAAAAGAGAGCATGCAAATGCTAAAGAAATTAAGAGAGCAATTTCAAGAAGACTGGAAGATGCTTCGGTGTTTCGGTAAGTAACCAAAAATCTGTCAGTTGGAGAAGGGAGACAAAGTCAAAAAGTGGCATTGTAGATATAATCCCACTGTTCTAGACAAATTGCCACATTTGTGAAGCCTTGAATTATATAATTGGAAAAGTTAGGTGGGGTGGGACAGTTGGGGGCTCTGTGCTGTAAAATCTGTCTAATCTGTATTTCTTCTTGTGCAGTAATGGGCACAAGAAGTTCCTAAAAGAACAAGTTCCTAAAAGATGAAATCTCATGGCTGTCATTTTTGCTCTGACTTCAAGAAGAAGAGGAAGCTGGAGGCTATTTAGAAGATGAATTGATAAGAGTTCATTTTTTTTAGTAGTGTTGTATGAATGACAGTGCTAAAGTCATTTATCACAATTTTTTCTAGATAAGGGATTGTTAATTTTACATATATGTTTGTGTATACGGTATATCCAGTTACACCCAGTTTGCAGAAATGGTGCAGGTTTGTCTCAGGTGTGCCCCTTCGTCTTGAGTCCAGGATGGCAGAGAGATCCCCAGGGCTTGAGCATGACACCTCACAATGCAGCCTGCTGACCAAGAAGAAAAGTTGGACCCAATGTACACATTCTATTTGTTGCAGAGATGCTGCCAAAGCAGCTTCACAATGATAACACACCCTGTTGTTGCCTCCATTTCAGCTCTTTTAGGATTGCCAGAATAGTTGTATTTAGTGATTGCATTCAGTGATTACAACTTTTGGCTCTGCTTAGAAAGAAAAATGGAGGTCACAGATAAGATGATTCTTTCAAGTCACCTTAGAAAGGTTGGTTAGGAAGGCTACTCCATGACTAGAGGTGTTGGTTTCTGGTGAGTAAGATAGGATTACAGCCTCAGGGCCCAATCCTATCCAACTTTCCAGCACTGATGCAGCCACAGTGCAGCTCCAAGGTAAGGGAACAAAGGTTTCCTTACCTTGAGGAGGCCTCCGTAACTCCCCCCCCCCCAAAAAAAAAGCAGTGCACACCCCATTGGCATGGCTCCATCAATGCTGGAAAGTTGGATAGCATTGGGCCCCAAGTCTTACTGAACAGTGGGCTTACTTCTGAGTAAAATAAATATCCGTTTTCAGGTACCTCTATCCATGAGAAATGGGATGACATCAGCATTGCTGGACCTCGTAAGGGGCAACTGTGGATCCCTGAAATCAATCTACCTATAGCCCTTGTCGCAGGGTGGCAAAGTGAATCTCTTAGGGCCATCCAGGTAGGAGGGGTCCTATGTAGGGTACTTTGCTGAGAGTCCCCTGAAACCTGGGGCTGGCATTCAGTGGCACCCCACATTGCTCACATTCATGCTTTGGTTACACTTTTAAAAACTGGATGGAAGTAATGTTTATCATATTCCCAAAGAAGGGCCAGAATCTAGTCAAGCCCAGGGTGAGATCAGAAACAATGAATATTGTTTTAAACCAGCCATTTTCAACCATTGTGCCATGGCACACTGGTGTGCCGCGAATGGTCCCCAGGTGTGCCGTGGGAATTTGGGAGAGGGTCATTTATCAACAGGATCATTGGGGGATGTGAGCCCCCATTGATAGCACAGTGGGCCTTGTCAGTTATCAAAAAGCTGATGGTGTGCCTTGACCATTTTAGTGCCTTGCCAGTGTGCCGCGAGATGAAAAAGGTTGAAAATCACTGTTTTAAACTCAGATTTCAGTTTTATTTGCTGATTGCTATTAGAACTACTGTATAGACATTTTAGTTTATATATTTTCTTTTAATTACTGAACTCAAATATTTTTGGCATATTTTTGTCTTTGCTCATTTGAATATTATTGTATAAAAGAAGACTGATTAAGCACCTGTTTGCAAGAAATTTACTTTTAATGTTGGATGTGATTACTGGTGTTCCTAAAATATTGATAAGATTGGGTGCATCCTTATGGTGGAGGATACTAAGGGCCCAATCCTATCCAACTTTCCAGCACCGGTGCAGCCGTAATGCAGCCCTGAGGTAAGGGAACAAATGTTCCCATACCTTGAGGAGTCCTCTGTGATTGCCTCCCCACCACAGGACACAGTGCATGCCACATTGGCATGGCTGCACCAGTTCTGGAAAATTGGATAGGATTGGGCCCTAAGACTCTTGGGAGGGTTGCAAGTTGATGGGTTGATGGATAGGCGGAGAGGAATGAATGTGGTTGTCTCCTTGGTTTGATTTTTTTAAGTGTTGATGTGTTTATCATATGATTATTGTACTATGTCAATAAAGGTTTATTGAATTGAATTGATAAAGTAATTAAATTTTTGATAACGGGACAGTTGGGACTGGGCTTTGGTGCTTAATAGGGACAAGGAAGAAGGATGGAGCAAATCCTTGGAAATTTTCACCCAGTTTCATCTCTTCCAAGAGTACTTACTGTCTCTGGCTAGAGAGAGCTAGTGCAGAGAAACAAACTGCGTTGAGATATCTCTATTCTATCAAAAGCTATAGCCAGAAAGTCCAGTGACGGCCTGCGGAAGGGGGTGGGACGAGGATCTGGCACTTAAGCTAGATCCTAACCCTCAGCCCAGGCAGCCTTAAGTGCTGCTCAGATTTATGCTCAGTAATTTATAAGTAAAGGTGGCTCAGATTTATGCCAGTAATTGTGCTTGTGCAAATCCAAGTAGCCCCACAAAGCTGGCTGGGGTGTTACTTGATGTGAGGGGACAGAAGCACCCAATCTGTAGTGGGTAAGTGTGGCCATCCTTGAGAATATATATATTATAATTTATTTAACAGATTGTCATATTTATGCAGACACACTTGTCGAGTATTGCAAGTGGGTGTGTGTGTTGCAAGACTTCATATGTATTGCAAGTGTGTGGCAGTGTGTTAAATAAATAAACAAATGCACACACTTGATAGTGTATTATCAAAGCATACAAAATGTATATGTAATTATATGTATGCATATTTAGCAAGCATATGCATGTGTTTGTGTGTACATAAACCTGGACACAGAGAGACACACGAACCCAGGCACAGGCACACAGAGAAAAACCCAGATACACACAGGCACACATGTACACAGACACACAGGGGCACACACAAACCCAGACAGACACACAAAAGCCCAGATGCACAAACCCAGACAGACACACACACAGGCAGGCACGCGCGCGCGCACACAGATGGGCACAGCACACACAGGGACACACAAACCCAGGAAGACACACATACAGGGGCACAGACACAAACCCACAGGGCCACACAAACCCACAGGGACACACAAACACACAGGGACACACACGGGTACAGACACACACAAACCCAGATGCAGGCACAGCACACACAGGGACACACACACAGGGGCACAGATACAGACACAGGGACACACAAACACACAGGGACACACAAACCCAGACAGGGGCACAGACACACACACAAACCCAGACGCAGGCACAGCACACACAGGGACACACAAACCCAGGCAGACACACACACGGGCACAGACACAAACACAAGGCCACACAAACCCACAGGGACACACAAACCCAGGCAGACACACATACAGGGGCACAGACACAAACGCAGGGCCATACAAACCCACAGGGACACACAAACCCAGATGGGGCACAGACACACACACAAACCCAGATGCAGGCACAGCACACACAGGGACACACACACGGGCACAGATACAGACACAGGGACACACAAACACACAGGGACACACAAACCCAGACAGGGGCACAGACACACACACAAACCCAGACGCAGACACAGGCACAGCACACACAGGGACACACAAACCCAGGCAGACACACACACGGGCACAGACACAAACACAAGGCCACACAAACCCACAGACACGCACAGGGACACACACACACACAAACCCAGACAGACACACAGGGGCACAGACACACACACAAACCCAGACACAGGCAGAGGCAGACACACACACTGAACACTGCAGGCGTCTCGGCCTGCGCGAGGTCCGAGGAGAGAAGGGCGCGGGCAGCCGGACGCGTGTCCTGCACTCACACGAGCGCCGCCCCGACACGCGTCCTCCCCCCCCCCGCCGGCTCGCGCGCTCAGCCCGGCCCGCCCTCTCGCGTCGCTGTGCGGTGACGTCGCGAGGCGGCGACTGAGGCCCCCGCAGCCGGCGGAGAGCCGCGGAGCGCGCCGCGGTGGAGGGAAGGCGGTGAGGGGCGCTGGGCTGGGGGTCTGCTGGCGCTCTGCACGCGCTCAGAGGCACGCTCGCAGGGGCCAGGCTGCAGCCTGCCTTGCAGAGCGAGCCCTGAGCACCGTCTTCGGGGGCTGCGCCTGTCTCTCCCACTGGGAGGCGGGGCTGGCGCTCTGCACATGCTCAGAGGCGTGCTCGCAGGGCCCAGGGTCTGTCAGCAGGCTGCGTTGTGAGGTGTCACGCTCAAGCCCAGGGTTGGATCCTGCCATTGGGAAACTAACAGAGCTACCTAGAGGAGGACTTGCTTTTTTGCTTGCTTTCTCTCACACTGTGAGGCAGGGCAGGCGCTCTGTGCGTGCTCAGAGGCACGCTCACAGGGACCAGGGTTGATCCTGCCTTCGGAAAACAAACTACCTAGAAGAGGGCTGGGTCTCAGGAAAACCTGAGCTGTGTGCTTCCTTTCTCTCACAGTGTGAGACAGGGCAGGTGCTCTGCACGTGCTCAGAGGCACCCTCGCATGGGCCGCGCTTGGATCTCGCCCTTGGGAAACAGGCAAGCAGAAACTGCATGGAAGAGGGCTTGCTCTGAGGAAAGCCTGGGGTGTGTGCATGTGTGCATGCTTGCTTGCTTTCACACAGTGAGGCAGGGCAGTGAGGCAGTGAGTTCTGTGCATGCTCAGAGGCACACTCTCTGGTTCCAGTAATCTTGCTATTGGGAAACAGACAAATCTTCCTAGGAGAGGACTCTGCCTGAGAAGACCCTCCGGTGTTTGCCTGCTTGCTTTCTCTCACGCAGTGAGGCAGGGCAGGCGTTCTGCGCATGCTCAGAGGCACAATCCCAGGTTCCAGGATTGAATCTTGCAGTTGAAAACAAGTCCTCATAGTATGCCCTGAGACTAATCAGCATTGTCTGGGGAGGGGGGGGGGAAGAGAGCAGTGATGAGACTCATGAAGATGCCCTGTCCTGCCTTATTGTGCTGAACTGTGGTCCTCTAGTCACCATTTCTTGGAGAAAGACGCTCCCCCAGTGCTTCCCAAACGTTTTAGGATCGGGAGCCACCTTAAAGCCATATACGCAACAGGGATCAGATGTGTACACCTGTGGGCTGGGCAGAAATGGGCTTTAAAAAGTTTCACTACCAGCTGCTGAAGCTTCTATGGCTATAATGGCAGTTGGGGCGGCACTCCCAGGGAAGCGGTTCTTAATTACTTTTATTCTGTCTTCCAGGCATGGTAATGGAACCCTACGTAATGCATAGTGCTTGATGCAGCCTGACTTGCTTCCAGAGGACACCTAGTAGCTGATGCTGCCATGGAGAGTATAACGAAGCTCTTTGGTGACCTGTGCGAGGCGCACCTTGCAGGCGTGTCCAAGAAAGTCCGTTTGGGCCGGGAGAAGATCTGCAAGAAGAGGTCCAAGAAAAGTCTCAAAAGGATTGCATATAACACTTTGTTTGCTAACCTCTTCCAGGATGAGGCCCAGAAGGCGCTGTCCAGCGTCCCCAGACTTCCAGTGAAGAACAAAATGCTCATGCTGTCTTTCAATTTGCGAGTTGCCGGGATGGGCCCAGAAGCGGACAGGTTGGAGGACCTCATTGACCGTTTGGAGGCGGCGACTTGTTTACCGTTTACGGAAATTAATTCTGTCCTGGACCTTCTGGTACAGCTTGCGGGAACCGGACCCCCTCAGTGTTCGCCCCCCAAAAGAGATTACTTTATGAACAACAAATACGTGGGGAGAAATGTTAAATACCAGGGTTACGATTATTACGATGTGAGTGTGTTTGAAATGGACATCCAGAACCTGATTGCGCACGAGGAGTATCGATGCAATGATATGATTCAAAAGACGCTGCAGGTCATGGAGGCGGCCCCTGGCACGGGCCTTCCGACTATGGAACTGTTTTCTCAGAGCTGTCCCATGGGCGACAGGTTTGAGAGAGAGACTCGCGTCTCGCTCTTTGGGGCTCTCATCCACAGTCGTACTTATGACATGGACATCAAGCTGGACCTGCCCCCTGTGCCTGACAGTGCAGATTTGTCTGGACTTGCAATTAAGGTATGGATCTTCTATGTATATCTAAATTGCATATAGCGCAGTCAAGAGCTATTCAAACTGGGGCCCCAGCCTGACAGCCATGGCCTCTGCCCCCTTAAGGGGCAGGGGGGAGGCAGCGATGTGATCCCCCAGGATCGCGTCGCTAAGGAGGGCTGCAGGGACTGAGATGCACTCACCAGGTAAGTAAGGCCTATGGTACCTCTATGGTACCTCTATGGTAAGGCCACACCTGGAGTATTGTGTCCAGTTCTGGTCGCCGCATCTCAAAAAAGACATAGTGGAAATGGAAAAGGTGCAAAAGAGAGCGACTAAGATGATTACGGGGCTGGGGCACCTTCCTTATGAGGAAAGGCTACGGCGTTTGGGCCTCTTCAGCCTAGAAAAGAGACGCTTGAGGGGGGACATGATTGAGACATACAAAATTATGCAGGGGATGGACAGAGTGGATAGGGAGATGCTCTTTACACTCTCACATAATACCAGAACCAGGGGACATCCACTAAAATTGAGTGTTGGGCGGGTTAGGACAGACAAAAGAAAATATTTCTTTACTCAGCGTGTGGTCGGTCTGTGGAACTCCTTGCCACAGGATGTGGTGCTGGCGTCTAGCCTAGACGCCTTTAAAAGGGGATTGGACGAGTTTCTGGAGGAAAAATCCATTATGGGGTACAAGCCACGATGTGTATGCGCAACCTTCTGATTTTAGGAATGGGTTAAGTCAGAATGCCAGATGTAGGGGAGAGCACCAGGATGAGGTCTCTTGTTATCTGGTGTGCTCCCTGGGGCATTTGGTGGGCCGCTGTGAGATACAGGAAGCTGGACTAGATGGGCCTATGGCCTGATCCAGTGGGGCTGTTCTTATGTTCTGATGTTCACCAGTCCCTGCAGCAACCTTCCTGGGGTGCGGTGAGCCCTGTGCAAGTGTCCGCAGGGCTCCGCAGCCTTCTAAACATGAAAGGGGAAGGGTTCACTTTTGGAACGTTGGGGAGCCCTGCAGATGCTTGCGAAGGGCTCCCCGCACCCCAGGAAGGTTGCTGCAGGGACTGGTGAGTACATCCCAGTTCTTGCAGCTCCCCTTAGCAATGCAATCCTGGGGATCGCATCACTGCCTTCCTCCCACCCCCACTGCCCTCCCCCCCTTCCCTGCAGGGACTTCTGCAATCCTCAAACTCCCTGAGAGTTTGAAAACCGCAGGTGTAGTCCTTTGTTAAAACACTTTAGTATACTAAGGCTGCAATCCTATTCACAATTACCTGGCAGTAAGCCCCATTAGATAATGGGTCTTACTTCTGAGTAGACATGCATAGGATTTGGCTCTAATTTGTATTTATTTGTGCCAAAGTACTATTTGTATTTATATGGAGTACGTGTGTCTTTGTTTGGTTGGCAACCTTCAGTCTCGAAAGACTCTGGTATCGCGCTCTGAAAGGTGGTTCTGGAACAGCGTCTAGTGTGGCTGAAAAGGCCGATTCGGGAGTGACAATCCCTTCCACACTGGGAGCAAGTGCAGTCTGTCCCTGGTCTGTCTCCCTGGCTATGGGCCTTCCTTCTTTGCCTCTTAGCCTCCGACTGTTGGCCAAGTGTCTCTTCAAACACTTTATCTTTGTTTATAGGTTCCTCAAAGTATAGATCCTTCAGAAGATGAGGGATTCCAGTCAGCGTCCAATCTAACCCCTGATTCTCAGTCAGAACCAAGTGTGACACCAGATATTGACCTTTGGGAAGCAGCTCTTACTTATGGACCTAGTAAGCGAAGATGCTGGGAGTGGATTGGATGGTGCGTGTCTAAGCTTCACCGTTTGTGGTTGCCATTGTGATCCAAGGGGTTTTGGCAGGAAGCTTTCTTGATCAGTACATTACCTGCTCAGGATCTGTTATTGGATTCAAAATTCGGAGCTCAGTTTCCAAAGTGATTTCTGAGATATAAATTTAAAAGCCGTGTAATTTTCAATAAAATTAGGCCTTAGGAATGGCAGCAAAAAACAGAATGGAGCCAAGAGCCCACACTTGTTCCTAAACTCATCAGCCTGCCCATCCTTGCTTCTACAGGTGTTCCCCTGTATCTGTGGATCTGGTAACAACTGATATGGATATGGGGAGGATACCTGTACTTTGGATAGTTAGTAGGTAGTTCTCCTCCCTGTAGTGTGCAGACTGGTTGCCTGCATGTCACATTCTTCAGTTAGACAAGAGTGCTCCTCTATTAAGCAAGAAACAGCCATGCTGCAACTGGTACTAAAGAAAAATGAAGGTGTGGGCACAGGGGGCTGATATTTATGTAGCGTTCTCCCATTTCTGCAATTTCCGGGGGGGGGGGCCTAAATGGAACACCCTGAGGGAAACATTCCCCATGACTCAGTAGGCCTATATTTAGAACCTGTGGTGTTTTACAACTTGATGATAACTAGTGTCGTTTTTCTTGACATAGTCCACCTGGGAGAAAAGAAGAGCCGTACCTTTCTGAAGCAGGCCGAGAAGCCTTTGACAAATTTTGCAGACTTCGAGAAGGGGAATTGCAGCTGTTCAGCAGCAAATTGCAGCTTCCACCTCATGTCCTAGTAAAAGAACCAGAACTTGTCAAGGATGTTCTAAATGTCCTCATTGGCGTGGTATCTACATCCTTCTCATTTAATCAGGTACCTAGACACCTCTTTGATAACTGTGCCCTAAGATTTACAAGGCCTGGGTGTGTGCACTTGTTTGTTATAATGCTTGAAGACATTGTACAAGAAGAGTAGCATATGCATCTCTTGCCCATGTAGATGTACAATGTAGATGATACTGAAATCCGCAAATATGGAGGGTTCCTTACCTACAGATTTCAGTATCCACGTATTCCAAGCCCACGGCTGCCCTTGAAGGACTTCCGAATGCAACCAGAAATCACTTCTGGTTCATGCTGGTGACTTCCAGTCATAGTCTGAGGTGGTCAGAGGCCTTCCAGCTGCAGATTCATTATCTGTGGAATTCAGTATCTGCAGAGGGTCCTGGAAAGGATTCCCCTTTCCAGCATTGTTCCCCCACAGATATGGAGGGCCCACAGTACATTCTTCAAAAGATGTATGTACCTGAGTTTTACCAACCATGCCAAACAAGAATTTTGTTTTAAAAACAGTGAGGAATATAACTAGCATAGTCTGGGAAAAGTGTGTGTAAATCACTGGTAAGTAGTTCTTTTCCAAAAAGATTCAGAGAACTAATTTGAACTTATTTAGTGTTTTAAATTGATTTTAAAGCATTTTTTCATAATACAATCCTCCTTCACTGTGGGAAATATCTCAATTTAGCTACAAAAGTACTTAAACATGAAAGTACCAAACTGAGGGTGCAATCCAAATGGCGTACTAGGCCTGCGCAAGTCCCTTCAGAAATTCCTCGTACCAGCCTCCAAGTGTCGCAAAAGTACCATAAGGCACTTTTGTACCACCTCAGGAGTCGGGAGGCTGAATCCAGCCCCTCTGCACCAGAAGACAGATGAGTTTGTGCCAGCCAAGTCAGGCCAGTGTGGGGGTCTGGGGAGGGTGGAATGAGGGTGTTCTGGGGCAAAGGGGAGGACAGGCACTTAGGCTGGATCCTAACCCCTCTGTTGGGCAGCCCAGCCTAACACCAGGCCACTGAGATCTGCACCATCTCTTTAGGTTGCACATTCAAGTGGTCCTATTTGAAACCTACAACGATATCTACATTGCTACTAAGTTACTACTTAGTGGATTTTTGGCAAAATAGCCTTACAATTGTGGTGGTGAGGACGAGCTGCATATTTATTTTGTAAGCATTTTACACACTGTACATTTCAATTGATGACTTCTGCCTTTTCCCAACTCTGTAGGCAGCTCAGATGTTTGTGGTCAAGCAGGGGATCTATGTGTCTGGCACTTCACCTGAAAGCATGAATGCTCTCCTGTCAGAAGTGGCTGTGTACGGAACGTATTACACACGACTGAGTCGATTCTCTGTCGAACCTGTCTTGAACTCTTCGTACAATAAAGGACTTGTGTTTCAGGTAACATCCATGTAACATCCATTTCTTGTGCTATTATCACTCATGTGTATGAATGAACTATTTACATTCTTGTCTTTATCTGTGTGTATTTGTGTGCTTATGAGCACATTTTTAAAATGTATCTTCTTATATCAACTTTATCTGGGCATTCCCCGGTATCTGTAGGGGATGCATTCTCACTCCTCTGCAGATAACTGAAAGATAGGGGAAGTCCTATCTTTTAACCCCCCCATACCACTACCTTCATTTTTTTACAGTTTCGCCAAGCAAGAATGTCTCTTGCATGCTATAAGCATGCAAGCTTATCGAAGCAGGCAGCCTGAATGCTGCAGAAGGCTAAGCAAACATTAACAGGAATCAAGAAGCTTCCTACTTCCTATTAATGTTTAGCAGACTCTGACCAGGGAGGCGGGAGGAATGGATTTTTGTTTATGGTCAGATGGTATTCACAATAGGCTGAGTGGATGTCTGCCCATTGGGTGTGAATTGGGCTTGCACAGTTTGTGATCCTCTAACACCTTAGGGTGCTGTGGCACACTCACGTGGTACCGCGGGATGTCCCTCCTACCTGTTCCTCAGGGCAAGAAATCTCACAAGATCTAAGTTGGCAGTGCCTGTATCTCATGAGATTCAGGTGCTACCTTCTTGGATCTTGTAAGATTTTGTGAGATCCAGGATGGTAGCACCTGGCTGAGGAGGCTGCAGGGGTGTGGTGACCCAGTTAAGCTTGGGAAACACTGGATAAGTATACAAAAATAGTATTTGCTTCTCTCTCCCCTTGTATTTTTTTTCCTCTCATCAGGCATACACCAGTGGGCTGAGGAAGTACCTACAGTACTATCGAGCATGCGTGTTGTCAACTCCACCCACTTTAACTCTTTTAGCTATCAGCTTTCTCTTCAGAAAACTGGGACGCCAGTTAAGGTACTATTAGTTAATAGAAAGTCTTGAAATTGTACCTAATTTCTGAAAAATACTGAGAAGTCAAGGTCTTCCTCATTGACCCCTTCCTCCCTCCCCCCAAAATTTGTAGTTTAGTCCTATTGGCTAAAGCAAAGCTAAAAGGTTAGTTGCCAGTGCAGTACCACCATTGCTTAATTTCAGGATGAGTTTGTCACATATCCACTGCTGCTTCCATAGCCTGGATTCATGAAACATTCTTCAGTTCCTCTTCCAAACCATTTTGTTGCTTTGATGGGGAAAACAGCATTTTGTTTGTTGCTGTTCTGTTGAAATGGTATGTCCTTAGATGAAATGTACTTTAAAGGGATTGTTTGCACATATTTTCTAAGAAGAAAATTAAGCGTTGATACTTTCTTAGCCTAGGACAGGGATGGCCATTTCCTGTTTTCTTGGAGTCCATCCTATCATCTAGACCAGGGGTTGGCAACCTGTGGCTCATGGGCTGGATCCAGCCTGCTAGCCAAAGCCGTCCAGCCCATGTGGAGCTCGGCTTGCGAGGTGAAGCCTCCCATCTGTGTTGCCACACACCAGACAGGGAATGGCAGAGCTGTCCACCAGGGCTCATGGGGTTCACGTGTGTGCATGGCACAGGGACTTCGCTAGCCTGAGCAGGTGGCTGCACTGTTCTCTCCAGCAGTCATCAAACTAGGCAGGAGGCTTCGCTTCTCAATCCGAGTTCCATGCAGCTGCTTCTGAGTGCTTGACAACCTGGATGTTCGGTGGTGGCCTGATGATGTCACTGCTGAACATCCAGCCCCTTTAAACAAAAAGTTTGCTGATCCCTGGTCTAGACCCTGATCCAGTAGCTGGAAGCATATTTTACTGGACAAACAGACCCTCTCCTCTCTAGTAAAGGTCCAGGATAGTTCTGACCACCTGGTAGTCACTTTCCAATTGTGAAGCACATACACATTTTTATTACGTAATTTTTTTTCCACATTTCTATACCACCCTTCTTCCAGCGAGCTCAGGGTGGTGGAACTCAGGGTGGGCCACTGTGAGATACAGGAGGCTGGACTAGATGGGCCTTTGGCGTGATCCAGCGGGGCTCTTCTTATGTGAACATGGTTCCTCCCCTCCTTTGTCCTCACAACAATCCTGTGAGGTAGGTGAGACTGAGGGATAGCCCAAGGTTACCCAGGAAGCTTCATGGCTGAGCACGAATTTGAACCTGGATCTTCTAGGTCTCAGTCCAGCTCCAGAACCACTACAGCACCCTGTTCTCCCAGTTCACATAGGAATAGCATGTCCCACAAATATTCACACATGCAGGTTACATACATAACCAACAAGACAGATTTCAAGTGAAAGACTGGTGGGGAATCTCTCAATTTCTTACAGTTTTAAAGTATCTTTCCATATCTTGAAATTGTAGCTAGGTGTTAAGAGGCAGCCTATATTTGGATCTCGGATACTTGGTACAAACAGGCAACAGGTTGCTATTGCAATGTACCCTGTTTCTGAACATCCCAGAGGCATTTGGCTTTTCTCTTTAGGAGGTAAATGCTGGGCCAGGTGGACACTTGGCTGCATTCTTACATTCAAAGATACCGTTAAAATGTTACCTGCTGTTCTCGTTTAGATATTTAGCTGAACTGTGCGGCATAGGAGTGACTGCACTGGGAACTGGTGGAGGTGCTGGTGCTTCATTTCCAACAGTGAGTGTGATTTTTGCCTCCTTTTCGAAACTGCAGTAGACCCTTGATATCTGGAGGGGCATATCAGGTGTTCCAGGACACCCCACGGACACCAAATTCTGTGGATAATGAAATCTGGACTGGCGGGGTATGCCGGCAAGTGCCTTCAAGTCACATCCAGGCGGTTTTCTGAGGCACAGGGAAGTCACACATGAAAAACCAAAGTGCCTTTCAGAAGAGTCCAGGAGGCCCTCCAGCTATGGGGTCAGCATCTGCATATATTCAGATACGCAGATGCTATGCCCACAGATAAGGAGGTCTCTACTATACCAGGAATAAATATGTGTGCATCTTTTTATGCATAGAAACAGTATGAAAAGGTTGGGTATGATTGGCTCTGTCAGAAGGCTGTGTCATTGGCTCGGAAACGGCTTTCGGTTTGGTGTGCTTTCCCATCTAATGAAGTGACTTCCAAAATTCACTGACAGATATTTCCCTTCTTTATAAGTGTAGCCATACCAATTGAGTCTCAAAAAAGTGTTGGTAATGCTTTTAGCTCTTCCTTGCAAACAGTAGCTTGCGTTCTTTTGCACATTTCAGGGAGTGAAACTTCTTTCCTACCTGTACCAAGAGGCTCTTAACAATTGCAGCAATGAACATTACCCCGTTCTTCTGTCACTCCTGAAAACAAGTTGTGAACCATACACAAGGTGGGTGGTACAGTTTTTAATTCCTGCATTGCAAGGGTGCTGTAATGGAGGTGATCTCATGGGGTTCCTTTAGTTGGCATTTATGTGAATTCCTTCCCCAAACCCAAAAGGAGCTGATCTTTCAGAGCAGAAGCAAGCCTGTTCTAGTGTAAATTAAATATAGGTGCCCCCTCCCCATATCTGCCCAGCAGCTGTGTTTTGAACTAACAGCAGTTTCCAGGCAGTCTTCAAATGTAGCAGCATGTGCATTGCAGTAATCTATTCTGGTGCTTACAGAGCCTGGGTAAACACGGCCAAGCTCTTTTTGAACAGAAGTTAGAAAGGGAATCCCAGAAGACCTTTTCCTGATGTGTTCAATGTTCTGCTTTTCAGGTTTATCCATGATTGGGTGTATAGTGGTGTATTCAGAGATGTCTATGGTGAATTTATGATTCAGGTGAATGAGGATTATCTTGGCTATAGAGGTATGCTATAAATTAAGTCACCATCTCTTGAATTCCCTGTCATGTGGTTTCATCAATGGCTTTTTCTGTGTATTGTGAAAACTGTAGTCCAACATGCGTTTACTCCATTACAAGCCATGGTCAAAAGCTGTCAGTGATACTTCCTATCCTTGCATAATTGAAGGAGATAGAATGTTGCTGTGGGGGAAATAGCCCTACTCCTTTCCAGAGCTTTGATGGGGAATAATAATAATAATAATAAATAACTAGGTATTTATATACCGCCTTTCTGGTCATCGGAAATAAGCATTGGAGCGAATAAGCAGCCCATCCTGGGGCATTCCGTGTACAAATGCTTTTATGCGAATGCCCGAAGTCTACGGGCAAAGGTGGGAGAACTGGAATGTCTGGTGACAAGGGAAAACATTGACATAGTGGGCATAACGGAAACCTGGTGGAATGCGGAGAATCAGTGGGATACTGCAATCCCGGGCTATAAACTCTACAGGAGGGACAGGGAAGGGCATGTTGGAGGTGGAGTGGCCGTTTATGTTAAGGAAGGGATAGAATCCAGCAAAGTAGAGATTGAAGGTGGGTCCGACTCCACCGTAGAATCTCTGTGGGTTAAATTACCAGGCTTGTGCAGCGATGTAATACTGGGGGCGTGCTATCGTCCTCCAGACCAGAAATCGGATGGGGACCTTGAAATGAGGAAACAGATCAGGGAGGTGACAAGGAGGGACAGGGTTGTAATCATGGGGGACTTCAATTATCCTCATATTGACTGGGTCAATTTGTGTTCTGGTCTCGATAAGGAGGCCGGATTTCTTGACGTGCTAAATGACTGTGGCTTAGAGCAGCTAGTCACGGAGCCCACCAGAGGACAGGTGACTCTGGATTTAATATTGTGCGGTACACAGGACCTGGTTAGAGATGTAAATGTTACTGAGCCATTGGGGAACAGTGATCATGCTGCGATCCATTTTGACATGCATGTTGGGGGAAGAATACCAGGCAAATCTCTAACAAAAACCCTTGACTTCCGACGGGCGGAATTCCCTCAAATGAGGAGGCTGGTTAGAAGGAGGTTGAAAAGGAGGGTAAAAAGAGTCCAGTCTCTCCAGAGTGCATGGAGGCTGCTTAAAACAACAGTAATAGAGGCCCAGCAGAGGTGTATACCGCAAAGAAAGAAGGGTTCCACTAAATCCAGGAGGGTGCCCGCATGGCTAACCAGCCAAGTTAGAGAGGCTGTGAAGGGCAAGGAAGCTTCCTTCCGTAAATGGAAGTCTTGCCCTAATGAGGAGAATAAAAAGGAACATAAACTTTGGCAAAAGAAATGTAAGAAGGTGATACGGGAGGCCAAGCGAGACTATGAGGAACACATGGCCAGCAACATTAAGGGGAATAATAAAAGCTTCTTCAAATATGTTAGAAGCAGGAAACCCGCCTGAGAAGCGGTTGGCCCTCTGGATGGTGAAGGAGGGAAATGGGAGATAAAAGGAGACTTAGAGATGGCAGAGAATTTAAATGAGTTCTTTGCATCTGTCTTCACCGCAGAAGACCTCGGGCAGATACCGCTGCCCAAACGGCCCCTCCTAACCGAGGAGTTAAGTCAGATAGAGGTTAAAAGAGAAGATGTTTCAGACCTCATTGATAAATTAAAGATCAATAAGTCACCGGACCCTGATGGCATCCACCCAAGAGTTATTAAGGAATTGAAGAATGAAGTTGCAGATCTCTTGACTAAGGTATGCAACTTGTCCCTCAAAACGGCCACGGTGCCAGAAGATTGGAGGATAGCAAATGTCATGCCTATCTTTAAAAAGGGAAAGAGGGGGGACCCGGGAAACTATAGGCCGGTCAGCCTAACATCCATACCGGGTAAGATGGTGGAATGCCTCATCAAAGATAGGATCTCAAAACACATAGACGAATAGGCCTTGCTGAGGGAGAGTCAGCATGGCTTCTGTAAGGGTAAGTCTTGCCTCATGAACCTTATAGAATTCTTTGAAAAGGTCAACAGGCATGTGGATGTGGGAGAACCCGTGGACATTATATATCTGGACTTTCAGAAGGCGTTCAACAAGGTCCCTCACCAAAGGCTATTGAAAAAACTCCACAGTCAGGGAATTAGAGGACAGGTCCTCTCATGGATTGAGAACTGGTTGGAGGCCAGGAAGCAGAGAGTGGGTGTCAATGGGCAATTTTCACAATGGAGAGAGGTGAGAAGCGGTGTGCCCCAAGGATCTGTCCTGGGACCGGTGCTTTTCAACCTCTTCATAAATGACCTGGAGACAGGGTTGAGCAGTGAGGTGGCTAAGTTTGCAGACAACACCAAACTTTTCCGAGTGGTGAAGACCAGAAGTGATTGTGAGGAGCTCCAGAAAGATCTCTCCAGACTGGCAGAATGGGCAGCAAAATGGCAGATGCGCTTCAATGTCAGTAAGTGTAAAGTCATGCACATTGGGGCAAAAAATCAAAACTTTAGATATAGGCTGATGGGTTCTGAGCTGTCTGTGACAGATCAGGAGAGAGATCTTGGGGTGGTGGTGGACAGGTCAATGAAAGTGTCGACCCAATGTGTGGTGGCAGTGAAGAAGGCCAATTCTATGCTTGGGATCATTAGGAAGGGTATTGAGAACAAAACGGCTAATATAATAATAATAATAATAATAATAATAATAATAATAATAATAATAATATACAGTATTTATATACCGCCTTTCTTGGTCTTTATTCAAGACTTTATTCAAGGCGGTTTACATAGGCAGGCTTATTAAATCCACGCAGGGATTTTTACAAATTGAAAGAAGGTTCTTTCTTTCAAGAACCACTACATTCAAGGTGTTACACTCCGATCTGGTTTAACATTCTGGCCTCCACCCTCCCACGCTCCGAGCAGATGGAACAGCTCAGCTGCAGCTTGCCAGCTGCTTCAAGGTCGCACGGTGCCGGTGGCCTCGAACTGGCGACCTTGTGGATGTTAATCTTCAGGCAAATGGAGGCTCTACCCTCTAGACCAGACCTCCTGCCCCTTTGTATAATGCCGTTGTACAAACCGATGGTAAGGCCACACCTGGAGTATTGTGTCCAGTTCTGGTCGCCACATCTCAAAAAATACATATTGGAAATGGAAAAGGTGCAAAAGAGAGCGACTAAGATGATTACGGGGCTGGGGCACTTTCCTTATGAGGAAAGGCTACGCGTTTGGGCCTCTTCAGCCTAGAAAAGAGACGCTTGAGGGGGGACATGATTGAGACATACAAAATTATGCAGGGGATGGACAGAGTGGATAGGGAGATGCTCTTTACAGTCTCACATAATACCAGAACCAGGGGACATCTGCTAAAATTGAGTGTTGGACGGGTTAGGACAGACAAAAGAAAATATTTCTTTACTCAGCGTGTGGTCAGTATGTGGAACTCCTTGCCACAGGATGTGGTGCTGGCGTCTAGCCTAGATGCCTTTAAAAGGGGATTGGACAAGTTTCTGGAGGAAAAATCCATTACGGGGTACAAGCCATGATGTGTATGCGCAACCTCCTGATTTTAGAAATGGGTTATGTCAGAATGCCAGATGCACGGGAGGGCACCAGGATGCAGGTCTCTTGTTATCTGGTGTGCTCCTTGGGGCATTTGGTGTGCCGCTGTGAGATACAGGAAGCTGGACTAGATGGGCCTATGGCCTGATCCAGTGGGGCTGTTCTTATGTTCTTATCGGATTACTCCTCTGACTTTATTCAAGGCGGTTTACATAGGCAGGCGTTTCTAAATCCTTCAAGGGGATTTTTAGAATCATAGAGGTTCTCTCTTTCAAGAACCAACCACATTTCAGAATGGATCTTCCTGGTTTGGTCTCACTTCTGGCCACCAGTTCTCCCATGCAGGCTGACAAGCAGCTCCATCTCTCACACGGAGGGCAGCCAAGATGCTTCTTGCTCACACCAAGAGCAGGTGGAATCACTCAGCTGGGCTTGTCAGCTGCTTCAAGGTCTCGCCATTCTCAGCCGTTCAAGGAGCTGCCGGTGTCTTCGAACTGGCAACCTTCTGATGTTATCTTCGGGCTAACGGAGGCTCTATCCTCTAGACAAGACCTCCTGCCTAGTGTTGGAGGAATATGAGCACCCTAGTGCTAGCTTCATATCTCCAGGGCTGCAGTCCTAAACATGCATACTATGGAGTAAGCCCCATGAACAAAATGGAACCTGCTTCTTAGTTCACATGTATAGGGTCATGCTGTAAGAGTACAGCCAGCAGGGAAGTACACAAGTTAAAGAAATGTTCCTTAAATTCAGGGAAAGGTATATAGCAGGATCTGGATATAGCAGGGGTGGCCAAACTTGCTTAAGATGTTTGAGAGCTTCAAGAAAAATGCTTGAGAGCCACAATATTTAAGAAGCACTTAAACTCTTAAATGTATTCACTCGCCAAATGCATGTTTTAATCCAGCGGACTCTCGGTTTATATCCGGTAAATAACGCAGGCCTCCAAAATTAAGGGTAAGAAAATTTTTTCTCAAACTTTATGGTGGTTTGATATGAATTTGGGGTGCCAATTCCAAAAATGGCATCCGTTTTGCCCGATCACGTCTAGTTTTGGAGATATAGTATAGCCTCATTAGTGAATGGTTCAAGCAGCTTCCTCATGAGGAAGCCATGGTGTAGGCTTCCTCATGAGGAAGCTGCTTGAACCATTCACTAAAGAGGCTATGCTGTGTCTCCAAAACGAGATGTGATAGGGCAAAATGCATGCCATTTTTGGAATCGGCACCCCAAATATACCCAGGAATTGGTGTAACGTTTAAGGAAGCAAAATGTGTTGGCCTGTGTAATTGTAAAGCTTGCAAATTTTTTAATTTACCTTTTAAATTAATTGTGATGCAAAGAGGAGCTCAGCTGACATATTTCTGCAAGCCACCCATTATATGTCAGTGAACCTCATGCGGCTCCTGGAACATAGCCTTGCTGTTCTTGTACCTTTGCGGGGTCTGATAGTGGATGGATTACTTCAAAATTTTCTCAGTGGGCATGTCATTGTTTGCTGCGGATTCATTTATTATTTTGGGATGGGGGAATGATAATGTTAATAGTGCATCCACTATACAATTTGCACCGGAAACAAACACCTCTAGTCTTATCCCATGGCCATCATATTAACTTTGGGTACACTGTCTGAATGAAGTAGCACATTTTTCCAGGTGCAAAATAGCAAGCATAATTGGTACTGGGACATAAATATTCTCCCAACAGAAGTGCAGCTTCAGGGGTAAGACATCTGGGCTGTGCACAAGAAACAGATTGCAGTTGCACATCCTCTATATTAAGAACTGATTGTATGGAAAGACCCTAAATGTGTTGTACATTCTGATCTTTTCCACTTTTTGAATCTCTAGATAAACATTACTGGACGCATGGATACATACTGATTTCCAAAGAAGTAGAAGACTGTGTTCCTGTGTTCTTAAAGCACATTGCTAATGAAGTCTACATTTGTGGAAAAACCATAAACTTATTAAAGTTGTGTTGTCCCAGGGTAAGTACTTATTCTTGGAAATTGTCGATTTGGCATTGCTTGCAACTGCTTTGGAAGCTTTCCTTTTAACTGGAGAAGCAATGCTTCCCTTGCAATCTCTGGGATCAGTTGGGAGCAACTGCTCTCTTGTGCTGTCCATGCTCTAGTTCCATTCAGTGGGAACACGGAGAGAGCTGCAGCTTTCCAAATTTCAAGCCTCCGAAGGTATTGCAAAACCTTTCTACTTTGGTTTATGAGGGCTGGAATTAGGCAAATACTGAGCTATGCAAAATAACAGCATGAGCGTGCTGTGTAATGGGACCTTTGGTTGATCGTGGGTTAGGCTTGAAGCCTAAATTAATGATGTCACTTCTGGCCATGACATCACTTCCAGGTGAATGACATCACTTCTGGTGGGTCCCGACAAATTGTCATTCTAAGAATTGGGTCCTGGTGCTGAAAAGTTTGAGAACTACTGAGCTGCATGTTTCACAATGATACATTCTGAAAGAGAGAATTTTAAGGAAAGTATTTCTTGTGGAGCTGCTTGAAAGAGAACTTTTCTGAGAAGTTTCTTTTTTTCAAAGAGAAAAGTGTCTGAAATAATTTTTTCTCAGTCAGAAGCCAAATGATGTAATGAGCTTTAGAAACAAACTAGGCAACTGTATGGAAGATAACATACAGCAAAGCCCTGTGTTCTCGCATGGAGGCTAAAAGCGTGAACATGTGTGTTCTTTTTCAAGTACTTTGTTCTTATATTGCAGCACTACATCTGTTGGTCAGATATCCCAGTTCCTCGGATTTCTGTCATTTTCTCTCTTGAGGAGTTAAGAGAGATTGAGCGAGACTGTGCAGTATATGTGGGCAGAATGGAAAGAATTGCACATTATAGTACTATCAGCAAGGAAGAGAAGGTACCTTGCCTTATAGAGTAATTAATGTTGCATTGGTAAATGTCATTGCCCTGACGGGCCTCTTCCTGGGTATAGCACATTGGAAAGAGTGATTTCTTCCTGGTGTATCCCACATAATTGCTTTCTAATTGTTTTAATTTATAATATTTTTTTAAAAAATGTTGTTGATTCATTTTGTAGTTTTGATGTTCTGCTGGATATATAGGGACATTTTGTATGACTCATGAATTAGATGGTCTTGCTGTACAGAGCAACGGGAAGTCCAATCCTATCCAATACAGACGCAGTGAGGCTGCATGTCCCATGCTGTATCCAGTGCTGGGACTGAGCAGGCTGAAGGTCCCCTTGGGATAAAGAAACATTTGTTTCTTTACTCCATGTCAGGCCCCAGCCTGCCCAGTGGGGCAACTTGGATCTGTGCCAGCAAAATTGCTGGCTGAAGTCTGGGAAGCCCTGTGTTGTGGGGGGGGAATAGGATATGGTGGAATCCAGAGCTGGATCCTTCCCTCTCCCCCCATCCTGTTACACCCCCTCTATACCCACCCCCTGGTTTGCTCAGAGCAGCTCCTACCTACTCTGTTCCACACTAGCAGAACTGAGCAGGCCTTCCCATCTGTGCTTCTACTGGAGCCTTCTAAATAGGAGATGTTCTGAGGCGCAGGCATTGCTGGTTTTGTGTCCAAGCATGACAGTATATTATATTTCTGTAGTTGCTCT
Source organism: Tiliqua scincoides (assembly GCF_035046505.1). Lineage (NCBI taxonomy): Eukaryota > Metazoa > Chordata > Lepidosauria > Squamata > Scincidae > Tiliqua > Tiliqua scincoides. The sequence continues at coordinate 7,539,552 of NC_089827.1, read as the reverse complement.
GTTTCAGCCTAATATGTTATTCGTTGGTGCAGGAAATCTGGGATTCAGAATATTAAAACCCAAGCAGTGCAACACTAAGCCTTCAAATTATATTGCTGTGGCTGCTCCATTAAGACCACCATTTATTATGAGGCTGTTTCTTAATTGTTTCACTCCCCCTTTGATTTGAAGAACAAACTGCATACTTCTTGTAGCGTAATGTCTGAGAAGCCCAGTAAATCATGTGAAATTGCCTCCTAGGACTTGCGCATGGAAATTGAAAAGCAAGAATTAATTGTTCATGCTCGAGAAACAGCTAGCAAAGCTCTCAAAGCCATTACTGGTAAGTTTCAGCTGCCTTTACAATCTAGTTGGGCTTTCTTTAGTGCTTCGTGCATTTTTTTCTTTTGTAATGCTTATAGCTTATTAAATTTGTCTTCAGATCGACAAATATCAGACAAAATGGCATTGGATGCAAAGAAACGCCAGCAATTGCAGAAACTGAAAGAACAGTTTGCAAAAGATCTAGAGGTATTGCTTTCATTGAAATGAAATTTGTATTTTCTGTTCATAATTTTTAGAAAGATGAAGTTGAGGACATTTACAGGAAACTTGGGCAAATAGTCAATAGCATACAGTTTAGGAGCTTGTAACAAAAATACACAGCAACACACACAGTGTTGGAAATGGGTTTCTAAAGCTTTCTACATGTTTATGTAGCGCCGACGTGCTCTGAAACAGGAAGAGATTGATGATGATTTTAGTTATGCTCGGGAACTCAGAGAGAGGGAGAGAAGACTGAAGGCTTTGGAAGAAGACATGGAGAGAAAAGCAAGGTGAGGAAGGCACAGCACCACAAATGAATACTGTCTGCTGAAAATGGCATATTCAAGATTTTGTATGTCTAGTGGGCCCTTCTTATCGATGGCTCCAGAACACCCCCTCCCCCAATTTGTGGATGTTCAAATTCAGACAGTTTGTGTATTACACAAATTGTGTAAAACCTTTGGAAACTTCCTAAACTTGCATAAATGGGGGAGGGCGCAAGGTAAACAAAGCTACAGCAGCCTAAGAAAAAAATTTTTTTAATTCATTTTCAAGTGTACTTGATTAACCCATTTCTGCCCAGTTCACGGGTGTACACATTTGGTCCCTGTTGTGTATATGCAACATTGGGCAGAAACGGCTTAAATCCATGGTTAAATCCTGACCCCTTTCCCAGGCCTGATTCACCTTCACGGAACAACTCAGACTTGTGCCAGTGACTGAGCTGATCCAGTCCCAAGTTGACCTATGGCAGCTGCTGGGGTTTACCCTGGGGCAAGGGAACTAATGTTCCCTTACCCCAAGGAGGCTTTCCTGGTTAGGCTAGGCATCAGTGTATCAACTTGCCCTCATCCCATAAGCATACTCTTACCTGGTTTTTCACAGGCAAGCCGAGCCCTGATCATCAGAAAGTTGAGTGGCACTACTATAGTTTGTTGGGTGCGTGAAAGTCTGAGTTCCCTGTTGTTTCCTATAGAGTTTAAAGCACTCATTGTGCATTCTACTTTTTATACCAAATTGGAGGTGTTTTACGATACTTTCTATTAAAAGAGTACTACACAGTGCACTTATAGTTATTGCCTATTTTTCTAGCCAACAACCCTGTATGGTGGGTTTGTCTGAGAGAGTGGCTTACTCAGGTCTAGCCACGGGCCTCTGTGATTGAGCAAGTGTCTGATTCCTCTTCAAACTCAACGTTAATGACTTCATTGCATGAAATCTCAGTTACAACTGTGAACCTTTCAATCCAGGCGTTCACCATTGCTTAATTGGGCATAAGAAATATGATCCAGGCACTCTTTTGAATCCTTTAATCTAGGCACTCGCCATCACTTAATTGGGCATAAGAAATATGATCCAAAGCTCTGCGGAGCCTTGCTTCACAAAAAGAGGCTTCTACACAACTGTGTGCGCGCACGCGCGCACCCTTCAGACAGTTCTGTGCAACAGAGTTGCTCAAATAAAATGTGAGTGATGTATCTGAGTTCAGGTGTGCTGCTGCACCAAGGGAAGGAATTGTCAAGATACATCTGTAGATGTACAGTGGGCCTTCGGTATCCATGGGGGATCCATTCCAGGATCCCTCACAGGTACCAAATTCTGCAGATAATCCACGGGGGAGGGGACAGCACCGGCAAACCAGACGTGCCTTCCATGCGCATCCAGGAGGTCCTCGGAGGTTCTCCAGCTTTGGGCTCTGCGTCCACAGCTATTCAAATCCATGAATGCCAAGCCTGCAGATAAGGAGGGCCCACTGTCTAGCCATTGGTATGGTAACAGCTTAAAGATATTTTTCTAAAGTGGCAGCATTAATCTTGTACTAATGGCTGACTGCACAGAACAGTGTGTGTGTTTGTCACCTGAAGGCAAAAAAACCACAAAGCCTTCTTTTCACTTGCTGAAATTAGGCTACGGTAAGATAAAGGCTTCTTGGAAGATTATGCATTTTGGCAGCACTAATTGCTCAGAGTGTTCATCAGCTCACTGCCTCTGTGTTAGTGAGCGACCGTTTCAGCTTTGACAGGAAACAGTCTGAGAAATTGAAATCCTAATTACAGTTTATCCAAGCAAGTTTATAAAATGACAGAGCGAAGTTATTCTTTCCTTTAGGCAGGAGTTAATTGACCATTACAGCAAACTGTCTGAAGATGCAGCTCGTAGAGAAAAAAGAGCCTTATGGAAAATTCAGAGGCACAAATTAGAAACGGCCCGTCTCAGTTTTCTGTTGGAAGATCAAAAACGTATTGAGGTAACTTAATTACTTCTTTTAATTAAAAAAAAGCAAAAAGGGAAAGTCTTGTTGACAGTGTTCCTTAGGTAATGTTAAAGCTGTAGTATTTTCTGCTTGATGTTTAGGACATGCTTGAGAAACTTCCTGGTGGAACATACAGGAAGAAAGTGGACATCCTTCCAGAATATCAGGGCCAACAGCCTTCTACTGCCATTGCACCTGTCAGAGATTCTAATCCACAGGTTGGTGTTGCTTCTCATAGAAATTACCTGATGTAATAAACGATATACAGGTGCAGCCTTGGTACCTGCAAATCCATCCGTGGATTTAACTCACTGTGGATGCCAGCGGATGCCAGGGTCACCATTTAAATCCCTTTAAAATGCAAAAAGCATGCCCAAATCACATTTCTTACTTTCACACAGTCAGACCATGCAGTTTCTAACCCCCTCAGGGCTAAAAATAGCTCAAAAGACTCACTTCCGGGTTGTGCGGCGGTTCCTTGCACCTCCCACCTTCAAACTAGAATGCATCGTGATGCTTTTTCATTTTAAAGGTATTAAAATGGTGATTCTGGTATCTGCAGATTTCAGTATTCATGGTGGGTTCTGTTCCACGGATACCAAGGTCGAATTGTACTGTATAGTTCTGTGTCTATAATAGACACAAGGTGACACTTGGTTAGACTAGCTACTTAAGAACATAAGAACAGCCCTACTGGATCAGGCCATAGGCCCATCTAGTCCAGCTTCCTGTATCTCACAGCGGCCCACCAAGTGCCCCAGGGAGCACACCAGATAACATGAAACCTGCATCCTGGTGCCCTCCCTTAATTGCATAACTCCATGCATAGGTGGCCTGTTTCTCTGCTTCTAAACTCAGTGTTTGCAGAGCTGCCTTTTAAATTGCATGGGTAGCAGGTCCACCTGTATGTACCCATGTTCTTCCCTGGAGTATGTGAGAGCTATGCCAAGATGAGCGTTCTTCTTTCACAGTGCAGGTTGACTTGGTATGCAGACAAGTACCAACTGTGTTTCCATTGTAAGTGAATCAGTTCTTAGAGCATTTGGAGAACTCTCAGTAGAGACAATATTCTATGCCATTAAAATCTTAGTATAGCAGGATAGACATGCCTGTGTTAAGTATTAAAAGCTTTGTATCCCACTTTTGGACAGAAAACATTTACAAAGCTGTTGACGTAGCAAGATAAATTAAATGACGTTTCCTCATCCCAGAGGGCTTGCAGGCTAAAAAAGATTCAGAGACACCAGCAAGAAGTATCTGGGAAAAGGTACTGTGCTGGGGTGAATTACTTTCCCCCTCCAAAATGTAAGAGAACTGGTGCTGGTAGAATAGCTCTCAAGCTATTCGTGCATTATGCTGTAACCTGTACAGAATGCCTGTACCCAAGTACAGCTGTTGATCTGTTTCTGTGCACCCAGGTTTGTTTTTACAGATCGATAATCCTAGTGCATTGTATGCAGATTGCAGGAATAGTTAATCGAATGTGTTAATCACATACCCGTGTACAGACTAACCATGATTGTATGCAGCTCTACTTGGGTACAGTTAAACGTGTGAACAGCTGTTGACAGTCTGTGAATGCCACAATTGGGCACAAAGATACCCCATGTGTATAAATGAACTGTGCATCTGTTTTAGTAATTATTTTTATTTACGTTTCAGATTACTTCTGTAGCACCTGTTACTGTAAATACAGGTACAGAACTGGGTCAGGCAAGTGAGTCTGTGAATGACAAATTAAGAGAGCCTGCATCATCGATAAATACGCCGTCTCACATTTGTTCGGAGTCTCAAGAAGCAGCGGCTGCATCCCAGGTACTCTGTATGGAACAAGCCGTGGGGCTGTCGGAGTGCTCACCTGAACTTGGTCTGGAGTTTGAAGATTTTTTACCAAAACCAAATCAGGAAGAAACCGTTGTGGTTCCCAGTGTGGACGGGACAAGCTTGTTGGATGAAGCTTTGCAAAATATCAACTCGGATCTTTCCTTGACTGATCAGACAGGTGAAAATCATCCTCTGCCAAAAGATGCTGGAGAAAGGGAAGCCAGCGCCGAGGTTCACCTTCCTAGTGACTATGACTTTAATACTGTCCTCAGGCCTTTGGTCTCATCCAGCCATACCAGAATGGAAGAAAATGGTTTGGATGTTGAGGGCAGGAGACCTCGTTGGAACGTTCATGGTCATGCATCTGATGCAAATATTAAAATAGGGGAATACACACCTTGTGGTGAACTTTCCCAGCCACTTTCAAATCCTCATGGCCATTCCTCAGATGCACACATTAAAATTGGAGAGTACACTTCCGAGGTAGAACCTAGCCGACCTCGTTGGAATATCCACGGGCACGTCTCCATGGCTCATATTCAGGTTGGAGAGTACACTTCGGAGGTGGAGCCGTCAAGGCCCAGGTGGAACATTCATGGGCATGCTTCTGATGCCAACATCAAGATTGGTGATTACGTGTCAGATGTTGAGCCAGCTAGACCTCGGTGGAATGTACATGGCCACACATCAGATGCCAGCATCAGGATTGGGGAAAACATATCTGAAGTTGCATCTTCTCGACCTCGGTGGAATATTCATGGGCATGTCTCCCAGTCACATTTTAAAATTGGAGAACTGGTTTCAGATGCCAGAGCTTCAAAGCCCCGGTGGTGCCCCTTTGGCCATGCGTCACAATCAAGTATTCAGATCGGGGAGTGGACCCCTTCTGCAGAAACTGACCTGATACCACATCAGAAGGCTGTTTCTGGCCCTGCCTCTAGCTCAACAATTCAGACACTTCTGTACAGTGAGGAATTCTGTACAACTAAAGAGAGTAATAAGGAGCAACAAGATTGCACGGGAAAGGTCTTACCACAGTCAAGACCACCTGGTAGTGCATTGGCCAACAACCTGGATGAAGAGCAAGAAAGAGACTTGGGAGAGGATGTAGAGGACGGTGAGTGCCAGTTAATTATATTTATTTGGCAGACATTGGCCGTAATATTGTACAATCGATAGAAATGTGTTTAGTCAGAAGGATGAACCAGCTGAGTCTCATTGCCTGCAGGAATTGAGCTGGCTTACATCCATGTACCTAGCAACTAGCTGCATGGGTTTGGTTGAATGAAAATTGCATTATGTGGACACAGTGGAAATTAATTAATTGTCTGGTTTAGGTATTGCTTCCCTTGTGATGAATAGGATTTAAACCTATTGCGATGCCTGTGTACAGCTAAATGGGAGGCAGTATAGCCTGTGAGAACTGATTCTTCTATTCTGAAACAGAAGTTAATGCCTGCTGCTGTGGTTTTAGTATTATAGTTGGACCCCAGCAGGTCTGGCATCCATAGATTTGACTTACTGCGGCTACTGGGGTCTGACGGTACTGCAGTGGCACACATGGAAATCACACAGACAAAGGTGGGCTCCCAAATCACTGTATTTTTGAAGCATATGATTAAAAAAAAATCCTATATGCTTTGGAATAATAAATACCCATTGGATAGAAGCAGTTAATGTAGGGTATTTTGCAATTTTTTTCTCATTATTCTTTGTCTTTGAATAATTATAACAGGCAGAACTGACGATGCAAAAGATCTTCTGCCGCATTCTCCTCCAGTTGTACAGGTGAGGAAAGAATGACTTTTTCAGGTCTGAATTATTCATTCAGTGTTTAGTATATGCATCAATGTATCTTCCGGTATTGCCCAAATAATGTCCCTGAAATGTCTGTACAACACTGCATTGTGCAATTTTCCATTATCACAATGGTTGTCATACCATTTCTTGGTGGTGTATAAATGCTTTTATGAGTGTAGTGGACCCTCAGTATCCATAGGGATCTGTTCCACCCCCACACACCCCCACTGATATTCATGGCACCATACGTGGCACCGCAGTTATGTGCCTTGTGGTTGTGGTTGTGCCTTGGGGCTGTGTATAGCCTCCTTACCTCATCAGAAGCCTCTCAGATGTGACTGGAAGGCAGTGCAAACCAGAAGTGCCTTCTTGTCACATCTGAGAGGGCTTATGAGACCCTCTAGCTGTGGGTTTGGCATCAGCAGATATTCAAATCCTTGGATACAGAGCCTTTGGATAAAGAGGGCCCACTGTGTCCTACTACGCATTTGTAAACATTCCAGTACTTTGTAAACAATTTGTAAACATTCTAGTACTTAAAAAATTTCATTGTTCACCCAAGTTCTTTGTTCAAGTGAAATGATGTAGACAATTTTTGAAATAGTGTGAATTTTTTAATGATGGGGGCAAACGAATACCCAGGCATTCTGTTTCATCAGGTAGAGGAACCAGAACAATCAACAGAACTGGTCCCTGTAACTCAGCTGACTTCTGTCTCTGAAACCAATGCATCTGAGAGCCAAGGAGGAGGACCCACCACAATTGCTAAGTGGAGAAAAGAGGAAGATTATCTGCAATCCTTATCTCACCAGTATTGTCTTGAAAAGTACCAGGACAGCTATGATTTGATGTGTGAGTACCGAAATGAACTGCATTTAGAAATTGTAACCGCTTGACATGTTGTTACCCCTCATGGGGAATAATGATTACTCTGTGTGTGTTTGTAGAATAATGTAGACCAGTTTAGGATTTAATGACAGTGGGCCCTCCTTTTCTGCAGAGGACCTCCCAGACATAACTGGAAGGGACTTCTGGTTGTCTGTCTCTCCCCCCCCCCACCCAGAATTCAGTATAGGGGATCCATTCCAGGGCCCCTCACAGATACCGAGGGCCAACTGTATTTTCCACAATAACTTTGGAGCACTAATGGAAAGCATTCTAGAGGTCACATAGAAGGTCACATGGAAGTCAGTTCAATGAGCAACTCCTGAATAACTGGGGTTAATATTTACATGACCTAGCCACATAGGCAGGAACCAATCATGTGGCCCTTTCCGTAGAATAATCACCCCTGCTTCCCCTGGGGTACCAGCTTCATGGTCAGGTTCTGCTCAGCAGACCCCCAGTCGCATGACTGGGTCATTTAAACAGTAGCCAGTGAGAGAGCCAAGATGGTGTAGTGTTTGGAAGTTGATTTCGATCTGGAAGATCCAGGTTCAACTCCCTGCTCAGCCATGAAGCTTCCTGTGTGACCTTGGGCCAGTCACTATCTCTCAGCCGCACAGGGTTCTTATAAGGACAAAAGGAAGGGAGGAGCTATGTACCCCACCCTGAACCCCTTGGTGGAAGGGTGGTAATGCACCCAGTACAACCCAGTTACAGCCTACCCGCTATACTGATGCTGATGATCATAATATTAACCAGGTTTATACACCATGTGTGTGTGTGAATTACTGTTATTCTTAACAACCAAAAATAAACCCCATTGCTTCACTGAACTTGTTCCCCAAAAATTAGGTTCAGGACTGCATCTTTCACTTTTTTCTTCTTCTTTTGGTCCAATGCAGCAGAGCTTCCAGTTTCCCACCTCCTGCATCATGTGATCCCAAGATCCTACACATTCCCAGTGGACCCATCAGTACAGTCGGCAACTGATGAAACGGCTGTACAACTGAGTGAACTCTTATCTCTTCCAGTGCTGATGAAACGGTCAATTACTGCTCCCTTGGTTTCTCAGTACGTAGTATTTAGGAGCAACGGGGCCAACTTTATAAGTAATTTTGTCTGTCTAGTCTGGTCTAGTGCAGGCACCTGCTTCCTGTTAACTGCAGTCTAGCTTTTCTCAAGCAGGAGGCAGCCTGAGCGTGGCTATAAGCCTCCTGGGGATTATACTTGTTTGCCTTTATGAAGGGAATTGTGGGCTTTAATTATTTTGTTTCAAACTTATTTAAAAATGAACCAAAATAATAGCTCCGTGCTTTTACTTGTTCCTAGTGTTTCGCTTGTGAACAAAGCCATTGTTGATTACTACTTTGTGGAACTGAATGTCGAGAAGCACTTTGAAGCATTGCGTCATTTTTTACTGATGGAAGATGGAGAGTTTGCTCAGTCACTCAGTGATTTGCTGTTTGAAAAGGTACCCGCAGAGGCTGTTCTCGACCACTGATCTTTGGCTGTGTCTCGTTGCCAGTGTAAAAAGCAATGGCATTGCAGAGATGGGAGTTGTGTATCACCTGGTACAACTCCCATTTGCGCATTGGCCCTGTTTTGAATGTGTAGCAGTGGTAGTCATGCTTTGGACTGCGTTCTTATGAGCAGAAGCAGACAGGTACATCTGTAATATTTCTTTACCCAGTGTGTAATAAATCTGTGGAATGCCTCGCTGCAGGATGTGGGTATGGTGTCTGGCCTAGATGCCTTTAAAAGGGGACTGGACAGGTTTCTGGAGGAAAGTCAGTCTCAGGTTACAAGCCATGATAGGAACATGCCACCTCCTGGTTTTAGGAATAGGCTACCTTAGAATGCCAGGTACAAGGGAATGGCAACAGGATGCAGGTCTTTTATTGTCTTGTATGCTCTCTGAGGCAGCTGGGGGGCCGCTGTGAGATACAGAAGCTGGACTAGATGGGCCTTTGACCTGGTCCAGCAAGACTCTTCTTATTTAATAATGACTGTGACAATGTGCATCTTCTGTTGCTAATGTGGTGTTTCTCATTCAAGCTTGGGTCAGGACAGACGCCTGGCGAACTTCTGAACCCGCTTGTCCTCAATTCCATCTTAAATAAGGCTCTGCAGTACAGCCTTCACGGAGACATGCACTTGGCTTCCAACCTCTCTTTTGCATTGAAATATGTTCCAGAGGTGTTCAAGCCCAATGCCCTCAACTGCTTGGAGCTGCGGTACAAGGTAAGAAGACTCCAAGAAAAGTGGAGAAGTGAGCAGATGTAACAACATCTTGTTAATTGGGGTTAATTGAGCTGATCCTTTTCTAATGCCACTGATGAACGCACTCTGTCTTGTGAGCAGCAACAGTCTTCGAAGTCTTATTTTAAAAAGTCGTATAATATTCTATTGGTAGGGAAACATGCCATGGTGATAGTGCTTTATTTTTTTAGGTGGACTGGCCCTTAAACATAGTCATTACGGAGAACTGCATAAATAAATACAACAAGATTTTCTCATTCCTCCTGCAATTGAAGCATATGGTGTGGACTCTTAAGGATGTTTGGTTCCACTTAAAACGAACTGGTAAGCTAAATCTAACACTCTTATTGTTTTTCATCTGAAATCAAACCTATTTAGATTATCTGGATGAGCAGATTACATCTACATTTACAAAATTGGTTTCCTGTAACTGCAATCCATGAGTCTGCTTATTTAAATATAAGCTCATTTGATTAAGAGGGAGTGCAGTATGATCCTACTAGACTGGAAATGTTTCTGCTTTTCTACTATAGTGAATTAGGGAAAGTCAATTTGTTTTTCACATAAGGATAGGAAAAACTAGAGTCACTGTCTGATAGTGTATAGGTGGAACTTACTGGTTCCCTTTGGTGCAATGTTTTTTTTCTCCCCGGGGACACTAGAGCTATAGGTGTATTTTCTATCTATAGAAAACAATGAGGAAATCCATGAATTTAATGTACTTTGGATTGGGCAGTAAAATGTCCCCCCGAAACGAAAAGTAGCATCAAAGACAGGAGCTTATACTTGTTTCATGTGAAAAAATACATTGTGTGCTTTTAGGTTTTTAGCCATTTAAAATATTGCCCTGTCACTGCCCATGCAGAGCCCAATCCTTTGCATGTCTACTCATAAGTAAGTCTCATTAGTGGGGCTTACTCCCAGGAAAGTGTGGATAGGATTGGACTATTATACATACTCGCCTCCCAGGCATGACTGGAAGATACTTCTGGTTTGCTGGCAGGCCCCCTGTAGATTTAATTATCCATGAAATTCAATATCCATGGTGGGGGAGGGGTTCTGGAATGGTCCTCTGGCTTTCAAATTGGCCTCATAGCAAGTTATAACTTTTAGAAAAAGCGATGCGATTTTTTTTTGTTTTGTTTTTCAGCTCTAGTGAAACATGCCTCCAACTCTGTTCAGTTTCGACAGCTCCAACTTTACAAGCATGAGATGCAGCACTTTGTTAAAGTCATTCAAGGTTATATTGCCAACCAGATCCTGCATGTGACATGGTGTGAATTTGGAAATGAATTATCTTCAGTGGGTAACCTGGAAGACATTTACCGTATGCATGCAGACTATCTCAACAAAGCAATTTTCCGGTAAAAATTTTTAAATTCAGTAGAGCAGGGGTGTGCAAAGTTTTTGGCAGGAGGGCCACATTGTCTCTCTGACACTGTATCGGGGGCTGGGGGAAAAAAGAATTAATTTACATTTAAAATTTGAATAAATTTACATAAGTTTACATAAATGAATATATTGAAGATGAACTTATATGAATGAATGAAGGTTTTGCAATAGCTCAAGGCCTTAAAAAATCTCTGACAGCAACTGTTACCCTGCAAATTCCTGATCTTGGAAACTAAGCAAGGTCAGGCCTGGTTAGTACTTGGATGGGAGACCACCTGGGAATACCGGGTGCTGTAGGCTTATACCGTAGTCTTTCGAGATTGCAGGTTGCCAACCATAAAAGGCCTTGCACAAAGCAAGCCTGGCCTTTCCTTTGCTGCTGCTGCAGCATCACAGATGTGAAACAGCAAGCAGTGGAGGGAGCCCTCATCCCACAGCTCATGTGAGAGGTCAAACAGTCGCCCTCACACTGAAAGCAATTGTGTTGGGCCATTGCAGGCTCCAGCAAGTCTCTGGAGGGCCAGTGGCTCACTGGAGACTGGGGGCTCCCTGAGGGCTGCATTTGGAATCCTCAAGGGCCGCAAGTAGCCCCAGGGCTGGGGTTTGGGCACCAGTGCAGTAGAGTATAGCACATTCATTGGTTTGCAAATAACAGTTTGGTTTGCAATTAACATAGGTCTAGGGAGGAAAAAAAAAACTTTTTAGTTGCCAAGGATGTTAGGACAAATTTAGGATATTTTGGAGGTGCTAAATTTAAAAATGGCATTGAGTTTGCCCGATTGACTCTAGTTTTGGGGGTTCAGCGTAGCCACTTTATATGGCAATTCAAGGAGCTTTCTCGTGAGGATGCTGCTTGAATCTGCATATAACATGCATTCCCATGCTCTTGTGTGTTGCAATGAAGAGGGCAATAGGGAAGAAAGTCCCTCCTCACGTTAGTGATTGGAGCTTAACTCCAGTGGTGCCCAGGGAAGGGAAATAGTTCATCTCTCCTATTGTCTGCTTGATGCACCTTCCTATTGTGGCATATAAGGAAAGTGGGAAGAGATGGAAAATGGATACAGATGATTTCCGTTGACTTTAAAATATTGGCTTTGTCTTCACTTCCCCCTCGACCCTTTCAGTAGAGCAATTGTGTTTTCACTTGCCAGACAAAACTTAAAGTCATACACTCATATAGTACATGGTTGTCTTATATGGGTTTTGCTTTGCTAGGGGATTGTTGACTGAGAAGGCAGCCCCCGTGATGAACATTATTCACAGCATCTTTAGTTTTATACTGAAGTTTCGTAGCCAGTTAATATCCCAGTCATGGAGTTTTGATGCCAGCAAACAAATGGCTGTTCATCCCAACTTTGGCTTAATGCAACAGTCCTACAACTCATTCAAATATTATTCCCGTTTCCTGTTCAGTGGTAAGTAAGCCTCATTATGCTTTTAAAAAACAGGTTTATGTACTTTTGGGGGAGGGGTCAGGCTATTGTAGTTCCTCTGGACAGCATAAGGACAGTTTTATTTAGCTGTTATGAATGTTGATAGGCTCACTCAGTGCCATCTTCCTTCTGTTTTTAAGGGCTTTATTTAAAATAGTGTCTCCCAACCTAGGGGTCACAATCCCCTAGAACAGGTGAATAGGACCAGTTGCTCTCCCCCTGCTTAAATATAAGAGGAACACCACATGAAAAAGTGTCTCTTGCCTAGTGCAGGCAATTCTGCCCACCATTCCGTTTATTTAAATACATGCCTGGCAGAGAGCCTGAGATCAGAGAATTATGCTGCTGTTCCCTCAGTCCCAGTTTGCCTCTCATAACATTTAAGGAGACAATACACATTTTCTAGATGGCAGGGATTTTCAAGGTAGTTTTGAGTTTGTGACTTTAGCTTTATGTGCCAACTTTGGGCCATAATCCTTGCAAGTAAGCCAAGGGGCGACTAATGTGAAATAAGGTTCATAATGCGAGAAAGAGGAGATACCTGAATCTTAATTGAAAGCTGCAGAAATGATCAGGGTCTCCCATTGGCGCAACTGAAATGAAATTTTCCTGGGACAAATTAAAGAAAGTACAGCAGTTCAAATGCTCTTACACTCTTTATATACATGCGACTTATGGGATTCTTTGCAATTCCAGACAGATGGCTTTGCTTACAGCAAACAGCTTGTGTAAGTGGATTAACTGTTCTAAGTTCCCTTTCACTATCCTTTTTCCTGCAGTGGTAACTAAACTTGTAAACAGAGGGTACCAGCCTCATCTGGAAGACTTCCTCCTGCGAATCAACTTTAATAACTACTACAAAAATAACTGAGTTTTTGTCACACAGCACAAATTGCTGCTGTTAGAGCAAGAGACTTGACCATAAAGTACGTTTATTAAACCTGGCCCAGTGAAAGTTGTCAGCACTAAGATGCCTCTGGGGGAAAAAAGTATTCCTTTTACAGATACTGTGAAAGAATGAAACTGGATCAGTGGAAAATGTTATGAAGATGCTCCATCTTTTTTTCTCATAGCATGGCAGAAATGTTATTTTCTTCACCAGTGCAGAAAAAGCATGTTACTCAATGTATAGCAGTGTGTGCATCTCTGTAAATTTTGTTAATGTGTACATTCTTGCAGCATTGTGAAATTTCTCATGTAAAGAATGTAAGAAGAAAAAGAACAACTATTACTTTATAATTAGCATGGAAAAAATCCAGAATAAAAAGGCTTTATTCTATGTTACCCTTGTCTACCTCCTTGAGTGACATGGAGGTGTTGCCATCTAAATTCTAGAGCCCCATAAAAGCCCCCAAAACCTTGGCTCTACTGGAAGCAGAAATTGCAGGAAAAGCAGTTGCCATTATCATGCAATGCCACCCTACCACACTGATTGTATATAAGTCAAGCTCATTCTCTTTATCAGCTCTTAGCAATGTCATGTTACATATTGAGTGACTTCCTACAAAGCACTAAAATTCATTTACCCTAATGGAGGTATGTTCCTTCCTATAGCTCAGATCCATTATGTGTCATACAGAGAGTTGGGCCTTGGTATCAGTTCCAGGCCTCCCCATGGATATTGAATGTCATGGATAGTGAAATCTGCAGCGGGGGTGTACAGATGGCAAACCAGAAGTACCTTCAGTGGCCTCTAGAAGGCCTTCTGAGATGCAGAAAGGTGGTGCACAACCTTCCCAGAAGGCCTCCCAGGTGTGACTGGAAGGTACATCAGGGTGGTCGCTGAGGCCCTCCAGTGGTGGACTGGCATCCATGGATAAGGAGGGCCCACTATGTGGCACACTACTGATTTGCTTTAAAATAGGGGTGATACAAACTCACTTGCCATACCTCACAGGGGAGAGTCTCGTATTCCTATAGCAAAGTACATTTTACCTTCAGCTCACTGAATATTAATGAATTAATACGATCCCATGTTTCCCAATTCACTCCAGAGAGCCAACCTTCACACTGGGTTTTAGGATGCCAGTCCCCATTGAGATCTGCCATGCCACAGTTGCTGAACCACCACCCAGAGCCATAGAGATCTCTAGCACAGCTTCTGTAGGCTTGGCTTCTGTTTATGCACACCGTACAGTCATCATTGTCTTCATCGATTGTACTGAAGTAATGGCCATCTTGACTCCCAGCATGTCCTTCACCTCTAAATGCATCTCCTAAAGTTCAAGGGAAAAAACTGAAATGTCAGTCTTTATTTCTCTTGTGACTCTTCAACTGCTCTTTCAATGTTCTGTGGTAACTATAGAGAAGAATAGCAATCCTATCTCCTCCCACCCCGGAAGAGTCCTACCAAGCAACTAGGGACAGGCTGTATGTTCGTTTCCATGAAGAGATGAATACATGCTGTGGAAGCATGCTGTGGAATACATGAAGAGATGGATCTGCTGTGGAACTGAGTTGCAGTTGCACCACTGCTGTCGCCAGTCACGTATTCTCAGGATAGGAAGGCAGGCATGGTTGGGCCCCTGGTTGTGTGGCAGGCTAAATATGCCTTTGTTAACAGTTAACTTCCTGTTTACGTTCGATGGGTCCCTTCAAGGCATTCAAGCTGCCTGCTTGAACATCCTGATAAGCATGCAATTCGTAAGGGAAAGGAACATTTTCTCTTGGCCCCAGAGATAGGAACCTCAACATATTCAATGGGCACAGTTGGAATATGCAGAAATAGAGTTTCCCCATATTCGTTGTTGCCATCTCCACAGAAACCTGGGCCAGTATCTCCCACTGATACAGGGTGATGCCTGTATATGCCCAGTGTTCAAAATGGTAGAGAGGCATATCCCACTTGCCTGAACCACTTTCATATTCCAAGTTGTGCATGCATAACCTTTAATCCTCTTACCAACATTTCCAACATAGTTTCCCAAAGAAATGCGATAGAGTTCACTTTCGTTGCCAATCTTGAAAGCATCGTAGAAGGCATAGCCTGACTTCCCTTTGCAATTTATCATGTCCACTCGGAGCTGGCATGTTTTGCCTTTCTGTTGGGTCAGGGCATGAATGTAATCAAGCCCCAGCCAGTGCTCATCTGAAAGGAACATTATTGCATTCATGATATAAGGCCAATTGATGCCTTTTTGCACATGAGCAGAAAAAAAATAATACACATTTGTAATGCAGGGAGCCCACAGTTTTCAGTTACCCCACTTCCCCCAGGCAGGGGTGTGTGCTTGTACATTGATGCTCTCTTCCAGGGTTGGTCAAACTGGCTCGTGAGCCACATGTGGATCTTCAACATAAAATGTGCAGCTCATGGGGAGATGTTAGCCGAGTTCCTTCTTGCATCACAATAAATATGAAAGGTAAATAAATTTTCAAGCTTTTTAGTTATTTGCCAGCTATAAACTGAGAGTCCACTGGATTTAAACATTAAGGTTCATGGTGAGTAAATATATATTTAAGAACTGAAATGCTTCTTAAAACCCATTTTTGCCCAGCCTACAGATGTACACATTTGATCCCTGCTGCGCATATGCAATGCTGGGTAGAAATGGCTTTCGTATCACAGCTCTCAAACGTTGATTTTTATCTTATATGGTTCTTCCGTTAAGTAAGTTCGGACACCCCTGCTCCATACACAAATGGAGCTCTATCAAAAGCTGCACTGTTCAGTTTTGCTTTCTGTGTGAATCAAGTCTTCTGATACATGTTTTCTAGCTTAGACACTAACAAGTACTGCATATACTGCTTGACATAGTAACCAAATCTGCAGACAATAGTATATATTAATTTAGGTCCTAGTGTTTAAGCTGGAAATTTTAGGAAAAGGATTTACTTACGCCCAACATGTCCAAATCCTCTTTGGTAGTCACCCCAAGATCTCCGAAAATTCACCGGCTTCCCATCCAGACCTTTTCCGTTACGTCGCTGGATGACAGTCCATCCTCCATCACTGCGCTTTTCACATGATACCTACAAGGCCAAGGATTATTTTATTTTTCACATTTTTATACCACCTTTCTTTGAAGGAGCTCAGGGTGATGTGCATGTACCTCCACTCCTTTTGTCTTCAGAACAACCCTGTGTGAGGTAGGTGAGAGAGAGTGACTGGTCCAAGGTAGCCCAGAAAGCTTCATAGCTGAGCAAGGATTGAACCCCGGATCTTCCAGGTCTAAATTCAACTCCAAAACCACTACATTATTCTGCTACACCATTGCAAGTCATGTTTGCAAGAAGTCCACCATTATTGATTAGAATATTGGTCAATATTACAATATGAACCATCACCCTGGTATCATCATTCTGGGGGCGACAAGTCCTTCTCTATAGTGGGGGCTGCTATTATGGCATTCCCTCCCCATTGAGTTAAGAACTATACCATCTGTCAGGAGCTAAAACATTCCTCCTCTGTTAAGCCTTTCCTAGTTTTGTTCAGGCTTTTTCTCTCTCCCCCCCCCCCCAATGTGGTTTATTATTGCTTTTGTGCATGCTTGATTCCCCCCCCCCCCACCCATGGCTCACACTATGACCATAAACAGAAATGGCTTAAACTCGGCATATGTGATATAACATATATCAAATGTGATCCCAAATCAAAATAATTCAAAAGATTACAAATCTTTAGAATTGGGCATTATCAATGGCAGTCGAGTATCTCATATAAGGGAAATGAGAGCCGGGGTGATGCAGTGGTTCTGGTGTTGAACTTAGACCCGAAAATCCAGATTCAAATCCCTGCCCAGTCATGAAGCTTCCTGGGTGACTTTGGGCCAGTCACTCTCTTTCAGCCTGCCCTACCTCCCAGGGCTGTTGTCAGGACAAGGAGGGCAGGAACCATGTACACCACCCTGAGATCCTTGGAGCAAGGGCAGTATTATGTGAAAATAATAATGTGAAAATAATAAATTAAATATTGCAAAATCACCAGATACGCCTGGTCCAAAACGTAACTGTGTAACAGTCGCATCTTACCTCAAAAGGTTTGTGAGCTTTCTCTGGTTTTAGCATGTAAATTCCATTTGTGGCCAGTTTAGCTGCAGCAAATATTTCTGTACAGTCAGTTCCTTTAACCAAAAGAAGAACTCACTACATTAGTATAGTGCTTCTGGGATATTCACCTGTATGAGCTTGACATAATCCTTACAACTATTCTGTAAGGAAAGTATAATTATCCCCAAATTACAGCTAAGGAAGTGACCAGTTTCTCCGCTACACCGACTCTGGTCATATAGACAACATGCCTTCAGCTGCTTTCATCGTCTCTTTTCATCCCCTGTTCACTCACTGCTACCCTCCAACATCCAGTTTTAGATCAATAAATCTAATTATAGATGTTCAATAATGCAGTGTCATGAATTAATAAGGTTGCCACATCTCCTGAGGTTTGGATCCCTGTCCCCAACATGCTAGAGTGCAGGTTGGAAGGTTGGGGAGTGTAGGCTAATGGGAAAGGCCAAATGGTGAAGGACATATTAGTTTTAATTACCCTGCACATGCTCAATATCATCTGAACTCGGAAGCTAAGCAGGGTCCGGCCTGGTTACTACTTGGATGGGAGACCGCCTGGGAATACCGGGTGCTGTAGGCTTCTACCATAGTCTTTCAAAACTGAAGGTTGCCAACCAATAATATATATTAGTGCTCTCTGACCACTTCCGTAATTAGGAGGCTTCCAATATGTGGCACCTCCTTAAGAGGTTACTGTGAATCGAGATCATGTTCAGTCAAGTGAAGCAGAGATACTGTGAGTTCTCCCTATCCACAGGTTTGGCATCTACAGTTGCTGAGTCCGTGGCTCAGAGGGCCTCCTAGACACTACCAGGAGTGGTTTCCAGTCATGCCCAGGTAGTGTTCTGAGATTTGAGAAGGCCTGTGAAGTGGGCTGTGGGCCTTTCTTGGCCTCAAAAGACCTCCCAGACATTAAGCCATTTCTTGTTCTCGTCCATGACTTCTGGGAGGTGTGTCTGGGAGGTTGGGGAAGGCCAGCAGCCCACTCCATGGGTTTTCCCTGTCCTCAGAATACCTCCTGAACAGGACCGGAAGTCATGGACGCAAAGTGAAAGTGGCTTCTGGCCACGTCCGGGACGCCATCTAAGGAGGCTGGTGTGACCTCCGGAGGGCCTAGCCTGGCCCCAGGCGAGTTCTTAAGGTGCCAAAACCCTTCCCTTCTCTGCTGTGAGGATTTCATTATTCCCTGTGGTATCCGCTGAGGGTTGTGGAACTGATCCCCCATGGATACCAAGGGCTCACTGTATGCCCCTCTATTGCACTGGATCTAAATAAGACTATCCAAGAACTAGTAACAGGAAGTATTTACCTTGAATAACCTGAGAAGCCACCACCTGCAAAGAGATTAATTTTTTTTTAAGTAGACCATTGTAAACACAGGCATTCTTTCCAAAAAATGTATTAGCACACAGTTCGTTTGCAATAACGCCCAGATTTCTCATTTGACTTGAGTTCAACCGAGTTAAAAACATTCCATACAATTGTGCGTTGAGGTGCAAAAGAATGAACTTTAAGACTACTATCTGATACTTAATTTGCAGAAACACAGGTCTTACACCAGGATTACCTTCTGGTTTGGACAGAAGGGGCAAACATTGACCCTTTCCCCATCCACAAAGGCTGGCCAGCCAGTTGGGTGCTCAAGTATATTTCAAAATGGAGGAAAGCTCCTGCCCCACCTCCATTTCCCATCTAAGTGATGGGAAAAGAAAAATATGCGAAGAATATTATGCACTGGGCAACACATTAGAGCAAGCCCCCTTCCCCCTTCTTCAACATCTCCTTTTATCACCCGTTCATCCTCCCACAGCCTTTCTGCTTTAGAACTACAAGCAAAAACTCTCGTCCAGTCAAATAAGTCCTGGGTTGGGAAGGGACAACTTACTTTCAGGAGTCTACTCAAGCGCCAGTGTAAATGGTCAGCTACCTTTGTCCTGGCTTGCTGGAAGTCCAGACTCAACAGCAACACTGCAAAGCTCACAAGCTGGCAGCAGAAATTCATTCTCATAACTAAAGTGGGAAGCAATAATATTACGCTGAATATAAGCTAATAGTAGTATAAAGAAGACTTCTAATATTTGTTGAAAAGCAGTGTATAGGTTTTTTAAAAAATAAGAATGACTCCACTGTTTATTGCCCACAAAAGAGGTGGTGCCAGGAGTCAGCTATGTCAGGAATGGGCCAAGGGCCTGTGCCCATAAGAAAACCCAGGCAGCCCCTGAAAGTGGCAATGATGGCATGCACAAGTTGGCTGAGGGACTCACACCACCACTGTGCGTAGCGCTCCTTTCTGCAAATGGAAACACTTCTAAAAGGCTCGGCATCACTACAGAGCTTCTAAAAGACGCAGTGGCATAGCTGGTGCCTCAGGGATCCGGGGCCATGAATTGTAATGTCATCCCTTGGAAGTGCCTGATCCAGAACTGATTGTGGTGAAAAAAAATTTTTGAGAAAAAAATTTGGAAAAAAATGGTCAGCTGCTCAGAGTGGCTCACAACTGCTCCGAGTGTCCACAAAGGTACCCTTGGCTTGGCACACATCAAAGCACGGTACCCAAGATTTGGTACCTCCTGGCCCCATCTTAGCTATGCCACTGAGGAGATTCTCCAGTTGGATGTTGAGAAGGGAAGAGCTGCTCCGCCAAAGCTTCCTGCCCCCACACTGCTAAGAAGACTAGTCACCTGCTACTTCCCCCCAAATTGTGGGCAGAGGTAGTGCTATAGGGTGGGTGAGGGCCCAGTTGCAGTTTTTGCCTCTGGGGCTCAAGCAACCTGGTATGGACGCTGGCCAAGCACTTTGTAAAAACCCCGTTCCTAAAATTTAGATTGGTGTGAAAACACAAGCATGACTTATGTGGGCCCTGTCTCTGTTCTCAAGTCTACCTGGACCTAGGACCCGAGAACAGAGAACCCAGGCCCCTCTGGACATCAGGCAGCTTGAACCATTTGCACAGTGTTTGCTGCAAACAAACATGGCCTGCTTCATCCTCAAGTCTTCCGGAATTACCTCTTAAAGTGGTTGAACACAACAGACCAAACTATTACATGCCACAGCAAGGTTGTCACAACCACACCGACCACACACAAGCAAATTAATGCCACCATTACGGAAAGTAGTGTAAGAGAAATGTACACCCTTACCTTCAGCCAAGGGGAAAAAGAGCAACTAAAAAAACACAGCAATAGTCCTCACCTGATGTTTTCTATCAGCGGTCCAACCACTCCCTCCACGAACAATGAGGTCCTAGGCAGCGCACTGTGACCAAGTTCACTTTATTGTTCAAGAAAGGGTGAAAGATTACAGTGACCTAAAACACAAGCAGGGTTTGCAGATTTTTCTTTCCGTCCACCAACAAATGTCCTTTCATTTGTACACCCATTTGGGGAAGGGGGAACGACTTCCTTCCAGAATCAAATCCTTAGCCGGGATGGTATAAGGGGTTGGCCACACTGAGACTGGTTAAGGGCAAACATCCAACCAGAGGGGACTCCTGGCCAGGCCAACCACTGAGCCATTTGTACGAGTGGCAGTGGTGGAACCTAATGTGCCCAGAAGGCAAATCAGGCATAGGAAGGGGGTCAGGATTTGGTGTGTGCCACCACTGCCAATTCTGCCCCCCTCCCAGGCCTGCCCTCTTCACCACCCCATTCCAGCCATCCCTAATCATTCAACCCCTTCCATGCCCCCGCCAATTCCATGCTCTGGCTGGTCACTAAAGATCTGCTTGCAAACATGAGAAGGCCCTGACCTTCCTGCTTGCACTCTAGCAGTAGGCACTACCAGTGTGTGCTTTACGGCTTCTTTACAGTAGCCACTGCAGATGGAAATTGGATTGGGCTCCCAGAAATACCATTGTAACACATACTCTCTTGAAGCAGATATTTATTTTATCCCTTGGATTGCTCAACTAGTCTAAAAACTTAAGGGACAATCTTTAATATGAATACGGTCAAGTTCATTTATTTTTAGTGCACACAGCTTAGGGTGCTTACGTGCAAAGCGAGGGCAGTCAAACACCCATCAAAAGTACAGATGAAGTATTTTAATTGTCAAAGATGGGCAAAAAATCCAACTGGATTTGATTATGGGCACCAGGCACCCTTCTAATATTACAGTGGTGCCTCGCATAACGAAATTAATTTGTTCCGCGAGTCCTTTCGTTATGCGTGTTTTTCATTTTGCGAAGCGCGTTTTCCCATAGGAATGCATTGAAATTTAATTAATGCGTTCCTATGGGCAAGAAAAGTCAGAACAAAGTCAAATTTGGTTTACAAAGTGTTTATTAAGTGCTCTTTAAAGGCATACATACTGTACTGAGGATTTCAAAAACGGGGGGATGCTGAGTGGGGAGCTTGAAGGCTGTAATCCTGTGCACACTTTCCTGGGAGCAAGCACAATGGGACTTACTTACATAAACTGACATGAAGATCCTCCCCTTAAAACAAACCAAAACAAAACAAAAATTCGTCTTGCGAAGCAGGGGTCATAAAAATTTGTTGCGCGAGTTACCAAACTTCACAAAACGCTTTTGTTCTGCGAGTTTTTTGGTGCGCGAGGCATTCGTTATGCGAGGTACCACTGTACTTGCCCTGAGCATTTTTTAAAATTCTAATTTGTACCCCAAAGCCCCCCAAAACAGAGGATCTGATTAGAATCATACAGTTGGAAGGGGTCTAATAGGTCATCTAGTCCAACCCCCTGCCTTAGGGCAGGAAATTCTCTTACAGCATCTCCAACAGGTGCTTGTCGAGCCTCTGCTTGAATATCTCCAGTGAGGGAGAGTCCACCCCCTCTCTCAGCAATGTTCCACTGCCACTCTTCAGGAATTTTTTCCTGATGTCCAATTGAATCACCTCTCTTGCAGCTTGTACCCACTGGTACCAGTTCTACTTTCAGACAGTTATAAATAAATTATCCCCTTCTTCCATATGAGGGCCCTTTAAGTATTTGAAGAGTTATCATATCCCCTTCTCAGCCTTCCCTTTTCCAGACTGAACATGCGTCAAGTTCCCTCAGCCTTTCCTCTTAGGGCTTCTCCTCCAGGCCCTTGATCGTCTTGGTCACTCTCCTCTGAACCTGCTCATTTGGCTGCAACTTTCTTAAAGTGGAGTGCCCAGAATTGGACACAATACTCCAGGTGAGGTCTAACCAGTGCAGAGTAATGAAAGGTGAAATTTTGCTCAATGTAGAAATGTCTATCCAAGTGTTTCTCAAAGTGTGGGTTGTGAGCCAATTTCAGGTGAGTTGCGTAGTGCCTAGAGCAGCACTGCCCCCGTAGTCCTCACTGCAGCAATTCAGATGGCCAAGTAAACATATATCCATGTTGGAGAATGTGCACATGTGAAGTGGAGGGGGAGGTGAGGTGAGAGCAGCAGACATGAATGGGTGGAGAAAGCAAGCACTTGCCAGAGTAGCAAGTGTTCTTGTGATTGAAAAAAACCAAGCATGGCTCATTAAACTCAGGGGTGGACTCTCAAGAGGGAAAAGGAGAGGTGAAAAAAGAGGTGGGTTTTGATCAGTGAAGACATTTTTCTGAATTTTTTTATTGATAAGTTTTAAACATATACAGTTAAGGACAACAAAATAAAAAACACACAAAAGAACACAATGAGAAAAACACATCTTAACAATTTAACCAAACTATCTTGCAATCTTGTTTAAACAGAACATAGTAGAATATCTGAATGCCTATAAATTTCCAAAGCTCATATACAACCTTAAGCAACTTGAGATACATACAAGCATGCTCTGCAAGGCATCCATTCATTTGTTCCCCCCCCCCCCCAAAGATATCAGGGGTCTGCAGATACCATGGGCAACCCCACCCCCACTACACCATTTTAAGCACTTACTGGGACGAAAATAAAGTCAATTTTTGCCCCCGTTAAGTATTTAAAAATGATCAATTAGAACAAAGCAGCTGGAATGGTTAAGAGAAAAACAGTGAGGTCAATAAGAAGACCTCACTGCTGTTTCTGCCAGCTGCAAACATAGCCTGTTTAAACAAGAATGTGCATCCACTAAGTTTTTAAAATAGTTTAATGGGCATGCGGGGGGAGTGCGGGGGTTGTTCCGACCCCTATGTGCCCCCCCCACACCTATTAAGTTTGGATCACTTTCTTCAAGTTTGGATCATTTGTCTGGTAAGGGGGGGGGGAACCAGACTCCAAACCATGATGTAGAATCATTCAATGCTTCCTCCCAGTATGGTGATATGGCATCAAGAAGGCAACATTCCTACCTTCCATCCAGGTGCAGACCTGGCTCCTGTGTCACCCCGGGGCACAGAACTGCAACATGTTACCACCTCAGGGATACTTACCAAGCCTGCAGAGCCTTGTGTGACAATCCTCAGCACTCCAAAAGTCTCCAGAGTGCCTTTAAAAGTACTTCTGGTTTTTGGATGAAAACTAAGTTCTGTTTAAGGGCATTACAGAGGCCTTAGAAGGCTTTTAGAGCACCTGCAGATGCAGTGCAGGGCTTTGAACAGTTTTGGAGGGAGGGCAGAGGTTGTGCCATCCCCACGGGCGAGGCGGCTGAGGATTTTGTCCCCCTGCCACCCACAACAGCCATTGCTTCCACCTTTCTTTCTCTCTTTGCTTGGAGCAACACACCCAAAAGTACACCTTTTTTTGCATCTAGCCACTTCTCAGTTGCCTCCAAGTACCCCCGACTATCAGCCACTATAGGAGTCCAACCAAGGATGCAATCTACCCCCTGGCTGTTGCTGGTCCCCACTTTAGTGCTGAGATAATATCCTTACCCACTGGCATTGCTAAGGGGGGGGGGCAGGGGGCAATTGCTCCAGGTTCCACGCAATGGGGGCATCACGCTGGTCACTGCCAAGATGGCAGCAACTGACATGTGTACCCTTCCCCAACAGCTGCTGCAAGAGCTTTGGCTTGACAGCACGAACGCAGAAAAAGTAAAAAAAATGGTTGAGGGGTGATCAGTGGGGGGTGGGTGAGACGGGGCAGCAAAGACAACTGGAGAAAGCGAGCGGCAAGGGGTTTTAGGGTGCAGTCTCTCTCCAGAGGAGAAAGCAGCAAAACTGACAATTTTTTTCCTGGAGAAAGTCTTCAGCTAAAAGTTAAAGTTTAGTGCAATTTAACTCTGTTTCCTGGTCTTCAACCAATTCCTAATCCATAAGAGGTATACAGCATTGAAGGCATTGCGTTTAAAATGCTGAATTATATATCAAAAATACATTCTCGCAAAATTATCTTGCTGCAAGCAATCTGACTTAAAGTTGCACTCCATGGTTATCAATGCACTGCCAGTAACAATCCCACTGGGAAAAAGAACAGAGAGGAGAAGACTGAGGTCTTCCAACAGCTCAAAAACCAGTGCCAACAACACTGTTTCAGAACTGCACTCAGGGTTCCTGCTCCAATGATCTGCTTATGCACAGCCTTAGAAAGCTGAATCAAGCCCTGAACCACAAAAATGGCTTCCTAGTTCAACTTGAGATACATATTTGGATAATTGCCACTAAATGCACATCATCCTTGCTGAATGTACTTATAAAAATCATTTCTATTCTCTCTTCAGAATATACATTATTGCTGTCTTTTCCCTAGTGCCCAATATCTATTTCTTTAAAAACATGATTTACACATAAAGGTTCATAATAAATGAACTTACACAATTAAATGAAACATAGCTTCAACTCAGCAATGACAAACTCAAAGCCACTCCCCAAAGAGAGAATTAAATATTCCTGCATAATAAAAAATGTATTATAAACAGTTAGGAAGTACTATTAGTTCCCCGTCAGACAAAAATACACCCAACATCTGGTTTGCTATTTTTGTCTTCACAAACACAAATTTCATTTAGATGTTCACAGATCAGTGTGTGAAAAAATATAACTGCACTTAGTGCACTATAAGAGAGAAGATACAACATCAGTCTGTCTCCCAACATCTTAACGAGTGTGCATGGGCAGCTGACTGTCATATCCTACAAAAATGAACATGGCTCAGGTGAGACTGTGAAAACATCCAAACCATCTGTTTGGGACTTAGTAGCACTTCTACTGTGCCTTGCTGCACTCTCCACTACTGAGAAGATCAAGACCGCTTCGTGGAAAACACTAACAAGGCAGTTACGAAGATCAGGTCACACAGAGTTCTGAAGCCCAGAGTGGAGGTTTACTACTGTATGGAAGTCTGCTCCTAGTTGCTGAACTGCAGGCAGCTTCTGCGACAGCTTCCTCCTCTTCACTTTCCTCAGCTACTTCACTGTAACATTCTGTTTCGTCATATGGGCTTTCTAAGAGGTTCAAGACTTTCCTTACCTGGGAAATAATAAATACCACAATTACTACAGCAAAACCTGAATCTATACGGGTTTTAAAAGAAATATTGTTATTTATTCCATACCTGAGAGCCCATGGGCTTTTATTCTACAATATTTAGTAACACTGTTTACCTCCATGAAGTCACCATTTTCTGCTGCTTCTATAGCATTTTGAGCAATGTAGTTTCTCAAGATATATTTTGGATTGTTTGAATTCATAATCTTCACACGTTCAGCACTCCAGGTATCAACACTGCTAACGTGTTCCATTTCCTTTTCGAGCCGAAATCTGAAAATCCACAGGAAAAAAAACAGAAAGTTAGGCCCGGACCACATGTGCAAAAACTCATGTAAAAATAGGCATTTCTCACAGAATAGGTGCATGTTTGGATGCAAAACTGGCAAAGGTTACCCACGAGAGAGCCAGGGTTTCTTGCCACACAATAACCAAGTACTCCTTTCCTACTTTTCCACCTCTCCATCTGTGAGTCTGGAATCTTCCATGTGGATTCTGAACATATGGTTACAAAACCCATGTTTTTTTATCTGTGAATTTGGGAGATGAGACAGCATCCCAGATTCTCCCCCCAGTTCAGCAGCACTTCTCTGACACTTCTACTCCCCTTGTTTTTGTCCTTAAAAGGTAGAGTGGTAAAGAGCAAAAGGCATAAAAGCCAAGATTGCTTGACCTGCACACTTGTGAGAATCTTTATACTGGAATCAGCTTTTAATGGAGGGAAGCAATGTTCCTAGTGCTCAAGCTATTCCTCTCAGGAGGCTTCCTCACCATCCAAGGAAACCTTTGTGAAGCAAGAAAGAGTTGAGAGCCTTCATCAATGTTTTGCAGAAGAGGCTGTCCAAGCACCTCACAAAAAGTTAACAAAATGTGGAACAGTTATACTATATTTCAGAAACTTTCAAGGATATGGGCTACAACAGGGACCTAGACACAGGCAGAAAAGGAGAAACAGCAAAGTTTTGTATGTACATGCATTAAAAGTAATGAACGTTTGAAATGGTAATTTGTATTTTTCATTGCACAATGTAAGCAAATTAGGTACAGTTTTACAAGTGTACTTGAAACACTTATCATTAAATATTGCCCAACTGAACAGAATTTAGCCATCAACCTTACCTGTAATTCTGTAGCCACTCTTTCCAGCGTCCTTTATTTCTACTAAGCAATTCAGCTGCTGTTAACTGCTGCAACTTAGAGAACTGTTCTATACGTTCCAATTCTTTATTTATATTGGATTTTGTTCCGATTAAGGCAAAGAGCTGTGGGTTGGACTGTGCTAACATAAGCATCATTGAAAGTTGTCTAGGAGAGAGCGAAAGCAGGAAATAATAAGAAATCATTCATAAACAGATTAGGTTGGAAACTATGATGACAAACTAAGGCCTTCTGCAATCACGTTTCAGTGAATGTGAACAATATCAATTCAAACTGAGGCTACCACATATCTGAACAATTAATGCATCTATTTTTTCCTAGAACCAAATCTACATTTGGAATAAAAACTGAACTCATAGTATCACAGCACAGTTCAGAAAATACCTGGGATCCATTTGGGGCTTGTAAGCAACCTTCAGTTCTTCTAAGGAAGCACACTGTTTTGAAATCTTGTCTAAGAAATCTTCCAACATTAAGGGATCAGAGTCTGTTGAGAAAGAGCTCAGCAAGCGGAAAGTATTTGTAAAATCTGCACCTGAGAAATAGATTTAATGAAAACTTGAAATTCAGATATTCATTATAGTCTCTCAGTTTTTTAATTAAAATACATCTAAAAGATTCAGTTTCTTTTGAATTGATACTGTGGTTTTCAAGGTACTAATATCTAAATTATTAGTTTTACATAGATAATTAAATGCCTAATACTTTTTGTTTGAATATACATAAATATAAAATTCCCACTAACCTGTGAAATGCATCGTTTCTAAAAGGTCAGATACCAATTTATTATCATCATCTAGCTGAAGCTGAATGAATCCTAGCTTCTTTCTCATTTTCTGCAAATACTGTCTCTCAAACTCAGCATCGTACTCTTCTTCCAGAATAGGTATACTGACTTCCAAGGGCAGTTCTGGGACTAAGGCCTCAGCAAGTTTTCCTAGATTCCATTTACAAATTTCTGGTTGCTTATTATAAGCATAGCGACCTGTGTTATCAGACCCATTGCAAATGTGTTCAGGGTCATACCTTCAAACAAAACAGAAATATATAGCACAATATTTTGTTTGTATGACTGGACAATAACAATGCACTAAAAACTTTAGGAAAATACAACCTTAAAAGTATACACATAAATGGTGTGTTTATGTATACATAAATATACATATTTATATATCTCACACACTGAAGTTTCATTTAGTATTACTCCAGTATTATTCCATCTTAATACAATCAAAGACAAGTTACTTAATAATATAGAAGAAATAAAAATGGTCTGTCACACACAAACATGTGTGACAAGTCAAGACCTAATAAGCTTGAAAAGTATTAAGGTTGCAATATGCATCAAGATTATCCTGGATTAATGCCATTAACTTTAACAAGTATATTAGGAGCCAATCTTTAATTATATATTCTTGTAGGCTTCAATTTCTTCCATAATCCACTAGAAACAATGTCTAAAAATGTAAAGCAACAGAACAGACCTTGTTATTTTGCAGTCAACATCATTTATATATTTTAAGTAAAAGACTAACCTGTCCATAAACCCAAAAGGACCATAGTCAATCGTAAGTCCAACTATACTCATGTTATCAGTATTGAGGACACCATGACAAAATCCAACACACTGCCATTCAGCAACCATCCTTGCTGTTCGCTTTGTCACCTTAAAAATACAGCCTGATTAGTTTTCAAGCTTTTCTGCCTTATAAACATTATCATGCGCTACAGTATTAGATTAACATTAACAATTAGTCAACAACTACAAATTTGCATGTTGAGCAGTTTTGCCTCATTTATTCATAAAGACCATTATTCACAAATGTCCAAGATTCAGTAAAACTCTCATGTTCCAAAAGCCAGTTAAGGTATCATAACTTACTGAGTAAGTTTACTGAAGAGCTGCAGATGATGAAACAGCTTGGGAGATGTCTACAAAATGATGAACCTGATCAAACACGAGCTACAGCACAACAAGGTTCCTTTTTCCTCTGCCACCACTGCATGTGCAGAATGCTGCCCAGTGGAGTTACTCTGCAGCGTGAGAAGCCTCTTATGTACAACATCTCAGGAGAATCAGAAAGATTCTTCTATTGCTCACTGTGATGCTCCTGCAAAGCATTCTGCAGCTGGATTCTGCCTTGACAGGGGCAATAGATCCTTCTCAGGCATACAACTGTCCAGTTATTTAGGATTCTGTACAGTTTATATGGCCTGAGGATGTTGACAGCATTCTCCTCTGCAGCATGAGGCCTGTTACTTGTTCTCTTGATTCTTGCCCAGTGAGGCTATCACAATGGGGGGGGGGAGGGAGCAGTTGACTAAATAGAAGGGCAGTAAATGCATCTCTTAGGAATTTCAGTCCTGAAAAAGACTTCTGGAAGAAACAGGTTATCTGGACCTCTTTCAATCTGATTTCTGGCCTGGCTACAAGTCCAGGGATCCAATCTTATCCAGCTTCCCAACTCTGATGCAGCTGCATTGCAGCCTCAAGGTAAGGGAATAAATGTTACCTTAAGGAGGCCTCTGTGACTGCCCCCCCCCCAAACAAAATGCAGTGCATGGCCCCTGCATCAGTGCTGAAAAGCTGAATAGGATTAGGCCTTTGGTAGATGCTCTGTGCCAAGGACTAAACATAGGAAGCACATTATTCTTGGTCCTGCAGGAGCTGTCAGTTTAAAGAGTGGTTTTCAAAACCATAGACCAGGGTGGTGAACCTGTGGCACCTGATAGCATTTTTTATGACACACAGCAGTGCCACCATGTAGTCTTCCCAGTTCAGGAGACCAGAATAAAACCGCATGAGTGCACCACCACGGAATATACTGAGACTTGGCTCCTGAAGCACAAGAATCTAGCTCTGGGTCTCACAGGATTTCACAGCACTGAGGAGGGATGCAGGGGGTCACAAAAGGCGGGAAAGCCAGCACACAGACAGAAAAGGACACAAAGGTGAAACATAACTCTACCCAACCCTGAATATATTGACAGGAAGTGCCCTGCTTAGGATACCACTGCCATTCAAGGCTAAGGGAGTGGCAACAAGGTCCACGACCTTCTCTGTTGTGGTGCCACCACTTCTTTGGAACAAACTTTCAGAAAATCTAAGGACAATCCCCTCTGTTTCCTGTGAGGTTTAAAAACACAAAGACTATTTCCCATTTCACTTGAACCTGGCCACAGACTTTGAAAACAAGTGTGACTCAGAACAACTATTTTCATAAAAGTAAATTTGAAAATCTCTAACAAACAGCAACCAATTTTATGCATATTTCTAGTCAAAACACTGAAGTTACAAAGTATTGAGCCAATGTGCTGCATTAGCCACAAAAGGAAATTTAGGTACGAAAACTTCAGGGCTCTGAAGCCCAAAAGGTAGCCTTGTTGTCTCTCTTAGCCTAACCTATCATGGGTTTGAAGTGAGAGTAAAATGACATCCAACTGCTCCTCCAATGTGCTTATAGATTTCAAAAAAAACCACAGCAACCATCTTACCTCTCGGAAGAAAGCAGCATTTCTCTGAATGTTGTCTGAGTGGGCTTGCAGAATTTCTGGATAGAAAGTGCTGATCACATAATCCAGCATTTGTATTCGAATATCATTTCTATTAACACTGGGGCCTTTACGTCCTGTATATTCATCAGGAGGTTTGAAAATTTCAAATGACCCAAATCTATTTCAAATAAAATGATTGTTGTTAACAAGAATAAATTCATAAAATGTTTCATTACTTCACTACAATTTTTATCTATGTTGTTAATTCTTTAAAAGATAAAAATAAAAGCCATTTGATACTATCTGTAACAATAATGAAATTGTAGTTTTACAACATTAATACAGAATTTGAGCTATAGGCCCTAATTCCAAAATTCAATGCCTAAAAATAAGCATTATACAACTCAACTTTCTTACAGTACCATTCCAATCAATCAGGTTTACTCCCAGGTAAATACGCACAGGATTGCAATCATGATTACTGCAAACCACTGACCTAACTATGTTGCAAGAGTATAGTTATTGACTATTTAACTGCTCAGAACATATTTTTCGGAGCTTAATTCTTACAGCATAGAAAAAGCCCAATTTTCTTAACTTTGAGAGATGTCACAGGAGAGATAACATATAACAGAAGTTAGTGTACAACATAATGCCACACAAAGAAATTTTCTAAACCACCTGGACAATAACTGGAAGTCAGAAAGGTTTAGAGCTAAGATATATTTATACTTATAGCCCCCCAAATCTCCAAGTAGGCAACATGTACACTCTCCACGCAATTATAGAACTCTTTGAAACTAACAGCAGTGGTTCCCAAAATTGTTATCATCAGGTCCCTCTTTTGTAAATGACATTCTGTAGGGACCCACCTAGCTTTATGAGACTTTTAAAAAGTTTCAATTTACCAGGCACACAAGCCTCAGTTTTACTATGTGGGGGAAACGCCTTCTGGTGTGTTTGGTGAGCACCACGTTCAATGGATTGGGAGCATTCTGGTGCGATTGCATTCCCCTCAGCCTGCCCTTTGAAGTGGACCAAGGCACATTCACCTACTCACACGTAAACATGCATGTGCTGCTCTGTTTCAGTTTCCATAGGGTTCAATATACATTCCTTGTCAGCTCCGTGACCCAACAAAAATAGTCCCGACCCACAGTTTGGGAACTAGTGCTACATACAATTGTTTCTTTTAATATTAAACCAAAACCAGTACATTTACCTAATAAACGTTGGAGCTATTCTCAGAACAATTGTGCATTTTTCTTTTTTTGGATTTCCATCGTAAAATATATCCCGAATAACTTCCGAATCAGATGTTACGCATGTTCCAGCTCTGGTTGTGGGTATCCCAAGATGAAACATTGCTTCACTACAAAGGAACTCTCTTATGCTTGATCGTAGAACTTTACGACCATCTGCTTGCCTATAATTAATAAAAAATGGAAAATGCATACAGGGTCAGGTTTTTATCAAATATCTCATGTTTTTAGAAGAAAAACGAAATCCTGTAAAATTTACATGGGACATATGGAGAGAAAGGATCAAATTCACGAAGAAAAAAGATGTGCTTCAAGTCCCGAGGACGCCAGTATAGTAGTTTATGGTTTAGACATCATCAATAGTAAACATTTGTCTTCTGTACTGCCAATGAAGCAGGGGAAAAATTACTTCCATTCATTTTAGTGTGTCTACAAGTACCAAAACACAAATAACCCAACAACAAATCACTTTTGTTTATGTGGCAGTGTCAGTTCATCATTGCCAGATGAATAGTAGTTTCCTTTATCATTGTGTTTTTCAGTCTGTCAACTCCTGATGCACTGTCTCCATTTCTCCTCCTCTTTCTAAAGTTTTATCTACTTGTACTCCTCCCTAAGGTCTCTCTCTTTGCAACTGACCAACTGGTTTTTCATTCTCTGGCTCTTTTTCAACATCCTACACTCCTCCCTTCCCCCTATCCAGCACTCTTTAAACTGATATTGCATTGCATAACAAAGTTACACATTACATAACTAACAGCTCTGGAAAAGGAAAAAAACAACAGGGCAGGCAGATGAAGATTTACAGATGAACTGTCAGTGTGTTTTTTGCTTAGAATACCTCTCATCAGGGCCAGGACAGCATAGTGTTTAGAGTGTTACACCAGGAGGAGACCAGGGTCTGCACTTTTGTTCAGCCATGAAGCTCACAGAGCTACACAGAGCCATGGTCTTTTAGTCAAACCTGCCTCACAGGCTTATTCTGAGGGTAAAGCAAAGAAGGGAAGAGAGGTGTATTGATAGTGGGACTCCCCCTCACTGAAATAACGGGAGATTGCTTGGAAGCAGAGGGGTGGTGCCAGCCAACCTTTCAACTTTATCTCCTGGCCCTATAACAACTGTGCATGGGGGAATGTCAGATAAGAAGCTGCAGCTACTGAAATTCCCTCTCCTGCACTGTTGTTAAATGTGCAGGAGCCCTCAGGTTGAAAGGATGGCCACCCCTGATTCGCACAGGCTTGCACAGAACCCAATTCTAAGCACTGAGCGCCCAATCCTGGGTCTGTCTGCTAAGAAGCAAGTCCCAGGTAACGACAAGGATACGATCTCCAATCCCCGTTGTTATGCAGTGGGGTCATTAAGTGACCATTCAGTCCAATCTACTGCCTTTGTGGTGTAAACAGACATTCCCTGCCAGGCAGCTGCTGGCTCACAGGCCCCTGCGGACAGATGGCCTCCTTGCAGTATATACAGGCGCTGTGCTGCAGAGCCCTGGGAGCCCCAACTGCCTCATTAGGAGCATCTTTACTGTGCTTTGACCACCATCATATATACGGTCCGGCTGGGCAGCACACACCTGCACTCAATGGGGCTTGCAGCCTGGGCCTGTCCCCTCGGGAGCAAGTGCCATTACAGTCAACGGGGCTTACACCCAGGCAAGCACGGGAAGGCCTGCAGCCTGGGAGGCCAAACCGGGACCCGCCTCCGCAGAAGCGAGGGGACCGCCCTCCACGGCCCGGTCGGGGGCGCCGCTCACCGGGAGAAAGGGGTGCAGCCGGCGCCCTTGAGCTGCAGCTCCCAGCGCTCCCCGCGCGCGCCCAGCACCTCGCCCAGGTAGAGGGCGGCGCCGTCGCCCAGCTGCCCGGCGAAGCTGCCGAACTGGTGGCCGCAGTAGCAGTGGGCGGCGGGCTCGGCGCCCGGCGGCAGCCGGTTCCCGCTGAAGCACTGCGCCGCCTCCGCCTCCTCCGCGTCCCCGGCGGGCGCGCCCAGGCCCAGCAGCGCCAGCGCCGACGCCGACGCCGCCACCAGCCGCGGTGCCTCCACCGGCGCCGGTCGCGCCCGCGAGAAGCAGGCGCCGGGCACGACCCGCGGCACGTTCTCCTCGCAGGGGTCCAGCGGCAGCGCCCGCAGCGCCCGGTTGTCGAAGCGCAGCGCCGCGAGCCAGCCAGCCGAGGGCGCCGCCATCCCGCTCGAGCGCCCTGAGGCGACTGAAGCGCCCAGCGGCAGCAGCAGGCGACGGTTGCGGCGCAGCACCGCCGCCGCCATACGCCGCCTGTCAATCAATGCTCCGGAGGCCGCTGTCCGCCAATCCCGTGCACGATCGCGCCCGGCCCCGCCCCCCACCCTGATGTCACTCCGCCTGAGGGGACTGAGGCGCCCCGTGACGGCTGAGGCAGCGACCGTTACGCCAGCTGTCAATCAATGCTCCGAACGGGCCTCCGCCAATCCCATGTCCGCTCGCGCTTGGTCCTGCCCCTTCAGGCGTTTCTAGTCAGCCTAAGGTCACGTGGGCGTGCCGCGCGCGCCGCCTCCGCATTTCGCCATCACAAACGAGGTCGCGCGCCTCTTCATTTCGTCCAATCACAGGACGCTGGAGGACGGGGACCAATCAGAGGGCGAGAGACTGTAGGCGTGTCATCGCTCTGCTAGCTG
Source organism: Tiliqua scincoides (assembly GCF_035046505.1). NCBI lineage: Eukaryota > Metazoa > Chordata > Lepidosauria > Squamata > Scincidae > Tiliqua > Tiliqua scincoides. Next base: position 7,505,289 of record NC_089827.1, on the reverse strand, counting down.
AAAGCCGTGACTCAGCACTTTTCTCCTCTGCCTCTTCCCCCTCCCCTTCCGTGGCTGGAAAGTTGCTGCGTCAGTTGTTCTGAGCGATTTTCTCATAGGTGGAAGGCTCCTCTGCGTGTCTATTCAGGAGTAAGTTCCATGGAGTTCAATGGGGCTTACTCCCAGGAAAGTGTGCATAGGTGACGCCTGCTTACCTGTCTCAGACCCTCTCCCAAGAAAAGAAACTGTACCAACCATCAATACAGTGTAATAGAGAAGGAGACAGGGAAAGTAGGAACTTAGGGCAGTGCTATTCAAACTGGGGCGTTGCAACGCCCCAGCCGGAGGGCCCTTTTCTCTGCCCCCTTAAGGGAGGGGGGCAGCCTAGAGGCAGGGGGGGAAGGCAGCGGCACGATCCCCAGGCTCGCGCTGCTCAGGGGGCTGCAGTGGCTTGGGTGCACTGACCCAAGCCTCCTGCAGCTTCCCTGGGGTGGGGGGAGCCCGGCGGGACTTCTGATAGGGCTCCCCGCAGCAGGGAAAGTGGATGTGGAGCGATCGTGCTCCACTTCCACTTTAGCACCCAAGTGTACCTCCTTGCCGCAGGATGTGGTGACAGCGTCTGGCCTGGATGCCTTTAAAAGGGGATTGGACAAGTTTCTGGAGGAAAAATCCATTACGGGGTACAAGCCATGATGTGTATGTGCAACCTCCTGATTTTAGAAATGGGCTATGTCAGAATGCCAATGCAAGGGAGGGCAGCAGAATGAGGTCTCTTGTTATCTGGAGTGCTCCCTGGGGCATTTGGTGGGCCACTGTGAGATACAGGAAGCTGGACTAGATGGGCCTATGGCCTGATCCAGTGGGGCTGTTCTTATGTTCTTAAGCCCCTGCAGCCCCACTTGGGTAAATGCGCCCAAGCCCCTAGAGCCCCCTGAATGGCGCAGTGTTGTCTTGTGTGGTCCTGAGGCTGCTGGTGGGCCACTGAGAGAGACAGGAAGCTGGACCAGATGGGTCTTTGGCCTGATCCAGCAGGGCTCTTATGTAGCCTACCTGTTTTCCAACTACAGTACACAGTCTATTCCCAGGCCCCCTAGTGAAGTGGGGAAAAGAGAGTCAAGCGTCTCTCCTCTATTTCCCAGCACACTACACTTTTCTTTGCCAAAAGGCAAAGATAAATGGATTTAACTGTTTCTTTTCGGACAAGTTTTCAGTTGCTGAGTAGAGTTTGCAAATATACCATAGACTTTTAAGCCATTTCTGCCCAACAGTGCATATATGCAACAGGGACCAAATGTGTACACCTGTCTGTGGACTGGGCAGAAATGGGTTAAAAACCCGTTTTAGTAGGCAGTAAAATATTTCTGCTTTAAAGTCACCTTACTGCTACTTCCAGTGCATTGTGATGCAGTGATCTACTTTGGTGACAATTGATTGGATCCTTTCAAAATGGGATAAATGATGAGCATATATCTAGCATTTATTTCAGATATGAGCAATCTGCATGAAATACATCACACCCAACTAAGGCCCCAATCCTCTCCAATTTTCCAGTGCCAGTGCAGCTGTGCCAGTGGGGTGCATATTGTGGTGGGGAGACAATCGCAGAGGCCTCCTCAAGGTATGGGAACATTTGTTCCCTTATCTCAGGGCTGCATTGTGGTTGCACCAGAGCTGGAAAGTTGGATAGGATTGGACCCTAAGCTTGCGGTCACTCCCATTCATTCCATGGCAATTGCTTCAATAGCTTGAGGAATAACAGAGTAGTGGCTCAGCCTCTCTCAGCAGAGTCACAAGTAATTGTAGTGAGGTGTGCCCAGCAACAGGCCGTTAAGACATAGAACATGTTCATGCACCATCATGAGTTGTGCTTAACTATGCACATGCCTGTTTTGATCCCCCCAGGCAGAATGGCTCCAAGGGGGAGGGGCCATTCGCACATCGACGGGAGGCTCCCTGCAAAACTTAGTGCTTTGCACCCCCTCTAGGTACGCTGCTGATTTTAGGGCTTTGTTGACAGTACTAATAAAATGAGCTTACTTACATATGTATTCATCGTATCGGGCAAAAGATTTTGGGGGTGTGGAAGGGAACACATTACACAATAATATTGCATAGAATATACAAAATTGTATACAATAACTATACATGGTTGAACAAAGCACACAATGTACTTGTAAAGATGAAATGCCAGCTTGCAGGTCAACATTTTATTTGGGACTTTTTTTTTTGGCATGTAGAAATACATAGACAGAGGACAGTGAACCTCAAGCCCATCATTTAAAGATTAATCCATTTAAGCTCCCAAGTTCGTGATTTACCTTAATTTTAATCTTCTGAAAATATTTACCTATGAATACTTTAAGGTAAATGTCAAATACTTGCGGCACAGGCCTAAGTGCGTCTACTCAGAAGTAAGCCCCACCAACTTCAGTGGGTCTTGTTCTCAGATAAGTGTGATGGGATTGCAGCCTTAAAGCTACAAGATGGAGAAAAAGCACATTAAAAAGATCCAAGAGGTTTTTGACATTGTGTTTGATGGCACCTCTATTCCATTGTCTAACATTCCCAAAATGGGATAATTTTTAAAGTGGGCTTTTTCATCAGACACATTGTAGTAAACTTCTGAGAGTTAATAAAAAAGGAAAATCCTTTAGAATTCACATAATTAGTTCAACTAGTAAACAGTTGCATAGGCATGGTACTTTTAAGCTCAGAGCTTCTCCTTTTCCTTCAACACATGGTCAATTAAGCAGTACCGGGCAGCAAAGGCCACTGACAATCTTTTCATCCCAACATCATGGGCTGATCTGCACTTTTGCAAATTAACTGATGTGCTGTTTGCTATCATTTCACAGATCAATTCAAAAGGCTCTCCTTGTTCAGTCAAGTGCATAAGCTAATCAAGAGGTTTGTCGAACAAGGCGAGCGAGCACATATAAGGTGAATATATCCTCTCCTATCTAACAGCAATTCCAGTTCTTAGTGTCAAACCACTTTTTTTAGATAGCTAAATAACACTGAGCAACACAATCCCAGGTGGTACCCCCCCCAAAAAAACCCTAGTTTTATAACACAAGCCTACAAAATTGAGGGTCAGAAACGTTTTCCCCCCAAACTTTATGGTGGTTTGATATGAATTTAGTGTGCCGATTCCAAAAATGGCATCCGTTTTGCCCTATCATGTCTAGTTTTGGAGATAGGGTATAGCCTCATTAGTGAATGGTTCAAGCATGGTGTAGGCTTCCTCATGAGGAAGCTGCTTGAACCATTCACTAAAGAGGCTATGCTGTGTCTCCAAAACTAGACATGATATGGCAAAATGGATGCCGTTTTTGGAATCAGCACCCCAAATATACCCAGGAATTGGTGGAACATTTAAGAAAGTAAAATGTGTGTTGGCCTGTGTAATCAAAGACTTAGGTCTCTTGACTGTGTGTCTAATGTCTCTACTGATGCTAACAGGCAACACTGGCATTTTTTGAATAAAAATAATGTCAATATGTGATGCAAAAGCATCAAGCCTCAGTTAGCAATGTCAACTTCCACATATGTTAGTGTGCACAGTCCTTTGGACCCCGATAGTGTACAGTACCACCCTCCATTCATTTAAATAGCAGACTAAAACCTCAAGCACTGCTCCTGCAATGTCATCAGTATAACAATCATGTTTATGTCCTGTTAAGCCATTTCTGCCCAACGTTGCAGATACGCAACAGGGACCAAATGTGTACACTTGTGGGCTGAGCAAAAATGGGTTAAGGGAAGAACTGAAGCCTCAATTCATTTCATAGTTCAGTGTGCCTAAGCCCCTCCGATTTCACTGGGGCTCTGGTAAACTTACCTGTCCTAGATTGCTGCCCAGTGAATTGAACACAGGCACAAGAATTTTCAGAAAGACAGGCTGTAATACCATGGAATTACATGGTACGTACGGGTCCAACCATGGTATCCACGGGTCCAACATCAGTGGATTTGATTCATCACAGATGCCAGTAGATACTGGAAGCTCAAATTAAAATCAATTTAAAAACAAAAACAGTACCCAAAATCAGAGATCCTACCCTTTTGCAGCCAAACTGCACCGTTTCCAAGCCAGTAGAGCTTTTTTTTAGCACTGAAAGACCCATTTCCAGGTCACATTGAGGTTTCTTTCTTATCCCAGGCCTGTCCCAGAATGCAACATACTTTTTGTTTTTGTTTTTAAAGGGATTTAAATTTGGATTCTGGTATCTGTGGAGGGTTCTGGCATCCGTGGTGGTGGTGGTGGGGGGGTTCCAAAACGCAAGCCCCATGAATACTGCAGTCTGACTATAGTATTAATTCCCCATACAAAGATTTCGTTAAATATGCAATCAGATTGTTGATCTCACTGTTATCAATGTTCAGTTTCTCACTTAAGAGACCTACTCCCATCTCTCCCCCCCCCCCAAAAAAAAAAGAATGACACCAACTAAGGTCAGAAATGGTCTATTCTTTAGCAAATAGACAACCACATAAAAGACTTGGAAGCAGGCAAGATGCTTTCACAGAACAGATTAGTGGTCATAATTTTATGATCATTATTCTGTTGGGATAGCAACATAACACACATTCAAAGGCAATCTTAAGGGGATAAAAAACATCTACAAAACATACATGACAAAATTTTTAAAAATGTAGATGTTAAAAAAGTTCGAATAGTTGAAAAGTACCCATAAAGCTACAACAAAACCCAGTTTAAAAAATACTGATTCTTGGTCTCTGTTAAAGTAACATTCCATTGATTTTTTTTAAATCAGTGTTTTATTACATTCCACTGGAACTGTGATCAATAGCTTTTACATGGCATCGAGGAAATGAAGGATAAAATACGACACATACACACAGCAGTTCCAGATTTATTTTTTTGAAACGTCAAAAGAATGGGAGCTTGTCCCAGTGATTTTGGGGTACTGAAATTAATGCTAACAGAATTTGGATTACTAATACGAGTTTAAAAAAAAAAATCTAAACCAGAGGAATTGTATGTCCTGTAAACATTGAAACTTAGCCAAAAGCAATTGGGACAAGACAAAAACCGAAGACAGAGAGACTGCAGCTTAACCAGTCTTTCAAGAAAGAAACGTACAGGCTCCTCCCCCCATATCTGCATATCCAGTAGCTGTGGTTTCATTTTTCCGTGAATCCAAAGGCTTCCAGCACCAATTAGTTTGTTTGCTTACCGCTAAGAAAATGTTTCTTCTTTTTACAGCTCCTTATAAGCATGCATGCTTATAGCATGATGTACAAGCAGGCTGCAGGCAGTCTGAATGCTTGAAGAGACTAGATCGAACCCTAATGGTTCCTGTTAGCATTCAGTTTAGTCTATTTAAACAGTCAGGCTGCCTGCAGCCTGCCTGCATATCAAACTATAAGCTTGCATGCTCGTAGAGACCTGTAAAAGGTAGAAACATTTTCTTAGCAGTAAGCAACAAATGACGTTAATGGGTGCAGGGGCTCTTCAGAGACAGGGTTTTCCCCATATTTGTGGTTTCCATATTCATGGGGGGGAGAGGGGCTAGATTCCCCATGGATAAGCAGGGATGCCTGTATTGCTGAAAGACACCAAAACACAAAAAGGCATGATCTAGTCAAAGCTAAATACCTTTCATTAAATCGCCTGGGTTTCAATCCCATTGATTAAACCTCTCACAGAAATGGATGGGATTTTAGAGTGATTTTGACTGAATCATGCCCATTAAGTACAATGCTAAAGGCAACTTTTTTTTTTTAATTCAGTAAGGCTGGTAAAAGATATTTCAAGGCTTATCGACAACAATAGCCAGAGCATTTCTGATATTTTTGAAAGCTTCTGCAGTTGGTTTTTTAAAAGCCACTAAAAAGTATAAAAGTCTTCCAGTAAGAAGAGGTCCTTCTAAATATAGGTGCTTGGCACCAGGAAGGATAGCTTGGTTCCTTTCATTGAAAACACACAAACCTGATGGGCCACTGCGCTTTCTACCATGAACACAACTAGCATAGCATATGTTGTTGTTCTGTACCTTGGAGTGGGGTGGGGAAACAGGAAGATCAAGGGACACAATCCACCAGCAATTGTTTCTGTGCAAGCCCCACTGAAATAAACAGTTACATTCTAGTAATGGCCCCTTCTCATCCACGGTTTTGCAGTTCACAGATTGGATTCAACACAAATCACAAGCCCATGCTGGAGGGCCTCACCAGACCTGCCAGATGTGACTAGAAGTTGCACACAGCCTCCCCACACTTCAGAGGGTTTCCCAGAGGTTTCTGAGAGGCACTTCTGGTCTGTTCCCCCCCCCCCCCGCAAAACTGATTTAATTATCTGCAAAATTCAGTATCCGCAGGGGGTCCTGGAACAGATTCCCGTGGATATAGAAGGCCCACTGTACAGGAAACATTCATTTCAATGATGCTTGCATATGAGATGTTTCGAATGGATTGTGTCCACAAATATTAGACTCAATGTTGTCTGTGCACTATTATCATAATCATAAATATGTTAGAAACACATAATGATAGATATCTGTGTGTGTACATATTTCCGGTACCTTACACCAGTATGCATGGCTTTGATGCCACACATTTAAACGGTGGTGGTGGGAGAATGTCTGTTCGTTTGGGTCACAGCTGTTGTAGCATCTAACGTTGATCCACTGGTGACGCTGTAACTCAGCAGCAGAATATGAGATCTTGGGACAGAAGCTCTTGATTGTTCTTTTCCAGCCCAGTTTCGATACACGTTGCTTTTTGCCCAGCTAGTTGTAGAGTCTTCCAATTCAAAGGTCTGGTTTTACATTTGCCAGTTTCTGAAGATAGTTCTGTGCAACAGGCATTGAGAGAATAAACTGAACTGTCCTTTGCCCAACCTTATAGCAGCCATAGCCCACCAGTCCAAACACTGTGGCCTTTATGACAAACTTGAGGATCTTACTGGAAGCTGATGGAGGGGGCACGCTGAAACAAGGAATGGGAAAGAAAAAAACGCATTTTACCATGCAGCTGGGCTGGAAGAAAAAACACAGTATAATTTTTGACATTACAGGCAGCCCCTGGTATCTGTGGATCTGGTTATCCATGGCTGCTCACGCCCAAGAGCTTTGTTTATCTTCATTACATTTGCGCAAAGCAATAACGTGTCTAGATAGAACCAATACACACTAGCAGAAAGCTTATAGCAAGACAGGTAAACAGTCTGCAGGCTAGGAGATTAAGAGTGAATATTAAGTTCCTGCTAACAATCGCTTTTAGTCTCCACTTTAGCCTGCAGACTGCCTGCTTGTCTTGCTATAAGCTTTCTGCTAATGTGTCTTGCTTAAAGCAAGACGTGTTACTGTTTCATGTAAATGTAATGAAGATAAACAAAGGTAATGGGCGGGGGAACTGTAGAGATTGGGATCCCCCTTATCTGCGGTTTATGGTATCTGCAGGGGGGGACACGTATCCCCGTGGATACCAGGGGACGCCTGTATATTCATAACTCAGGTAGGTGTTAAATGCATTATAAATCACATGACAGTTTTCCTACACCAATAAGCATATCCAATTGCTTAATGCTGTTTATGGGAGCAGCTCATGAAGTTGCATCAAAAGCTGTGGTCAAATTATTCCTTTCTGCCCACTTATCTGCTAAACATCATATAAGGTACAACTTAGTTCAAAGATCCTAAGCCAGCGTTTCTCAAACTGTGGGTCAGGATCCCATTTCTGGTGGGTCCCACAAAGCCTCCAATGAAAACACGGGTGATGGAAAGATCAGATCAGTAAAGCCATGTGGCCATTCCAAAATCAGAGAGCTGCTAACTGCCCTTCAAAGAGCTGAACTGCAGTTTGCAAGCTTGTGTAAATATAGGGAGATAAATGTTGGAGTATCAGGTGAAGGCTGGATCGCATAACTAAGCCCCTCAAAGCTATTCATTAGGGCTGCTTCATTACAAGAATGGATCAAGCTTTTTAACAGACAAATAAATAAAATATTACTTGTAAATAAATAAAAATATTATTTCTTTCTAGATTACCTTCGGTTGAAGTTTTATAAAGCTAGGTAGGTCCCAATAGAGTGTCATTTTAAAAGTGGATCCTGGTGCTAAAATGTTTGAGAACCATTCCCCTAAGCCCATTAATCACCACAAGCTAAAATAATCTAGAGCAGGTGCAGCATCAAAGGTTGGCCACTGTTCAAGATACATCAGCATTCAGAGGACCCTCCTGGTTGGGCAAACCCCTGACTTCTCAGTACCAAGGACAGTGGTAGAGTCCATTGGGGAGCAGGAGGACGAGAGATGCTATGGGGGGGGCTCAATGCATGACTTCCTACAGTTCCCAGCAACAATCTACTGTTCTAGGGACCAGAAAACATGAACGTACATAATAGTTGTCAGTGGTATTTCATATTGAACTTGTTATAACTGATGGCCCAATCCTGTCCAACTTTCCAGTGCTAATGCAGCCGTGCTATTGGGGCAGTCATGGAGTCCTCTTCTAGTTAAGGGAATATTTATTCCCCTGCCTTGGAGCTGCATGAAAAGCTGAATAGAATTGGGCCCTGATTTGTATTACAACATATTCCTTTTTTACAAAAATACATGTTACAGAGAGTCTTCTCCTTTAGAAAAGACTAGAAGCAGGTAGAATTGCAGGTGAATTCTAAGATACATGAACTATTCTCCTCCCCCCCTTTGCACCACTTAATTAACTTAATGGGGGGGGGGGACAGACAACATGAAAGTACATGAGTCTTTTTTCACAGAGCCATTGTATTTATCTGTGGCCTGTATGTCTACATAGATGCATCACAAAACTTTCTATAGTTTCTCTCCTATTACTTTCAATGAAATAGCTACCTAGGGCTCCTCTTTTTCTCTGATTTGGCATTTAGATGCTCTCTCTTTATTTCCCCTCTCTCTACCACTCGACACAGTGCACCAAACCTCAGCCTTTTTATTTGCTTCAGATGATACAAAATTGTCATTTCTTATTTTAGACCTCAATACTACCCAAATAAAACAGAAGCCAACAGTATATCTGTTGGCTGGTGTGCTCCCTGGGGCATCTGGTGAGCATTTGTTATCTGGTGTGCTCCCTGGGGCATTTGGTGGGCCGCTGTAAGATACAGGAAGCTGGACTAGATGGGCGTATGGCCTGATTCAGCGGGGCTCTTCTTATGTTCTTATACCATCTTTGCTTTGCAATGCTTCAGTTTTATTTGCAAACATTTGTTTCATTCAAGACTCACATAACACTATTTCCTCCAAATATACTCGCTATCACACAGAGATCATTTTCGCATCAGTTGAATCATTGGAAATTCATCCGACTCCATCTTTAGTGTTATCATCATATTACTGATATTGTAACTTGCAAGGAAAGTGTCTAAACCTACCGGAGAGAGAATTACCTCATTATTTCCTGGATGTTCAAGTCGGTGTTCCAATTCTTTTCAATCCCAGGAACATGGCCCATTCCAACCACCCCAACGACAACAGAAGGGACACATCTTCTAGGTTCAGCTAAATTGAGAGCAGAAACAAGAGTTTTACATTCAGCAAATTTACTTCTACTCTTTGATTGTATTAAAGTGCTATGGTTGTATTCAAGTGTCCTGTTGGTCAGGTTTTCATCATGCTAACCATTTGGCATATCTTGCTATTTGTGGTGCACTGTTCTATTTTAAGAGCTCTGTTTAATGAATTCAAATGTCCCAACTTGCTGGCACTAGCTCAGGTAGATAGTAGAAGCTATCATTTGTAGCTTTTCAAGAAATTACAATCCTTCCTTCTTGGAGCCTTCTAATCTTTATCTATGCTTTGATGTCTTGAAAATCAAATAAATCTCACATGACCTATCTAAGACCCCGATGCACAAAAATTATGATAGCCGATGCACAAAAATTATGTTTCAAAAGGTTAGTGAAATCACTGCCCAAACAACATTCAAATCATGTGAAATCACAGATCAGAGTCTTCTCAGAGGTGGCCCTCTTGTTATGGAACATCCATTAGCCATTTCCAAGAGAAGATTAGCAGGCCAGCTCTGTCTTAATTTTCAGGAACTTACTTCCCTTTTACACCCCTTTTTATTCCAGATTGCCATGGGAGACAATTGGTAAACTGAATTGTTGTTGTCGGCTGCATATCTGCACCCTAATTTTCCCATTCATTCAATATCCATCACCTGATCCAGCATCTTGCCATGGGTATACTAAACCACCGACAGATTTGGTCCCCGATCCAGCTGAGCCAGGAAAAAAGTGTGATCGCTTTCTCAAAAATGGGACATGCTTGTCATGTATGATGTTATCCAATTTATCAGTAATCTTGCCAAGTAGATTATCATTTCCATTTTCCATATGGGGAACTAAAGCCAAGATACTGTTTCTTGTCTTGTGCCAGGCAGTTAAGGATCAGAATCCAGACCCAGCTCTGTAGCCACACCCAATTCTAAGTTCTTACTGGATTCTAGACAAAAGTCCAAAACGGCTAGCTAACAATTATTTTTTGAGGCAGTGAAACCTTCAAGCTTCTCTGCTGAAGCTTCATTGCAAATACAGCTATCAAGATTTGTATAGCTATACAAATCTCTGATGGAAGATTTGCATTGGTTAGAGGTGGGAGAAAACGGTTTTATTTTTTCACATATTTCTGTGTTTTCTAAAGTTAGAAGTGCAGAAAGCAATGTTGTGTGTTTTTATTCAAAATTTACATTATAATTGCTTTAAAAATATACTAGATAGGTGATAGAAGTGGTATAGTGTCAGCAGATGCAGCCACAGTCATGACCCATGTACCCCTTCATTAAATAATAAATAAAAACCAGATAAAACGGTTTTATTTTTTCACAGATTTGGGGTGTGTGTGGGTGTGTTTACAAATATGAGAAGTGCAGAAAGCAGAGCTATGAGTTTTTATCTCGTTATCACCATTTCGTTTTGTTATCTTCCACTGCTAGTTTGGGATATTTCATATGGGACCAGGATACAAGTCTATACAAGTCTGTGTTTGCCCAGAAATTATCTAGGATGGCCCTGTTTTACATACCCCCCCATCCCAACGTACTTAGGCTAGGTAGGTATTCTTGAGATATTGGACCTTCTCAGCAATTGCACCCTGGTGATGTTCTCCCAAAGCTCATGTGCCTTCTGCCTGAAACTCTAATGCGTTTCAAATGGCAGGCATAATCATTTTGTTTACCCAGGCTTTTGAATTCAGACTATTATCTGTTTTATCTGCTGCTACTTTTAAAGAGTACAGTGAACCCTCCATTTAACGGACTTTCATTTAATGGACTTTGTTAAAATGATAAATGCTTTGCACGTGTGTGTGTTGTCATAAGTGCATTTGGATTTAATCGACTTTTGGCATTAACAGACAGCCCTTCCCTCCTCTTAGTCCATTCAATGGCAGGTTCATCGTATTAATGGCTACTTGCTAACGTTTTTAGTTTGTGTGCTTTTATGCTGTAAATTTGTGACTTATTTTCATGATTACTCTATGTTTTTAAAAAACTGCATGACAATATTATGTGACTTGTAAGCCCTCTTGAAAGTATTTTGATATGACAGGATGTGTGTGTGTAGTTTAATTTTTAAAATATATTTAATACAGTGATGCCTCGCGCAACGAAAAACTCGCAAATCGAAAGCGTTTTGCGATTTTTTTGGTGACTCACAAGACAAATTTTTCTATGGCTGTGCTTCGCAAGACAATTTTTTTTGCATTTTTTTTTGTTTTGGTTTGTTTTAAATCGCACAACCGTTAATACCCAGGATGCATTGAAGTTTTGTCCTTGAAATTTTTGAAATCCTCTGTACAGTATGTATGCCTTTAAAGAGCACTTAATAAACACTTTGTAAACCAAATTTGACTTTGTTCTGACTTTTCTTGCCCATAGGAACGCATTAATTAAATTTCAATGCATTCCTATGGGAAACCGCACTTCGCAAGACGAAATTTTCGCAATACGAAACGACTCGCGGAACGAATTAATTTAGTCTTGCGAGGCATCACTGTATATAACATACGCAGATCAGATTTCCTGAAAATCAGCATGATTATGGGGCCATACTCCACAGTATCATGTTTCTTGCTCATGCACATGAACCTACTTTCAGAAACACGAGGTAGTTCTGTGCGCTTTGCTGCTTGCTTCAGCATGTACGTCAAGTAAATATCTCTTTCGGAGACGATGGTACGATGAAGGTCGGGGAACTCCCCAATCATTTCCGCCATCATTTGCTCCAGCAAGTCCTTTTGTTTACATTTCTCCACATCATCTTTACTGAAACAAACAGACTCGGTGTCAACATCGCATTCTCAGAGATGGGCGCAAGCATAAAAACAGTGACCCACAAAGACAAAACAGCACAATCCTATGCTCCATTTGCGCCACTGGAGCATGTGTTCCACAGGTGCAGGCCATCACAGGTGTACTATAAATCACATTGCAATAGTGCAGGAGTTAGCAGCATCGGCAGAAAGGCCTGTGCTGTCCTGCTGGTGCTAGTGCAGACCTCGACGCGTACCAAGGTAGGTAAGCTCTACACCAGGTAGTGGAAGGGTGGGAAAAGGGCGGTGAGGTGGTGTAAGGGGCAGGGGGAGGATGGGGAATGAACATATTGGGTCCTGGGAGGGGGAGTGCAATTGGTGGCGTTGATGCGCACCATTTCCTATCTCTTTTCCCAGGCAAGATCCACCAACAAGGATCCACTCAAACTTTCGTCAGCGATTTAGCAAGCACAGCTCTGAGTAGACTCATTACTGCGGCTTTCCCTGGGGCAAGGGGACAAATGTCCCCTTACCTCAAATGTCCAGATTGCAAAATTCCCCTGGACAATACAGCACATGGGGGGGGGGGTCAGGTCACAGAGCTGATTGATGTTCAACTGTCACAAAGAAGAGAGTTCCAAATGAACTCCACCATGGAGGGACTAGAAAGAAAAAAACCAAACTAGGTGGCAGAGGTCATTTAAATCCATCCTATTAAGCAACCTGCCATTAAAAGGGGGCATGTAAAACCACAGCCACAAAGCAGGTAGTGATAATGGAAATCTATTTTTTCCTACAGGGAAAAAAAAAATCCTTACTCAAGACAATATACAAGAGATACAAGTAGAAAAAAAATCCAAGAGAAATTTAACAGCACTGCATAATAAGTGATGACTATATTCTATGGATTTAGAAGTGCAGAATCCTGGCAAAGAATCCGTCTTTCCAGGAAAATCAATTTTCATTTTTTAAGAAACAAAAATCAAGTGACCTGCATCTGCTTTCAGAAGAGGAAAAAAAGGCTGCCAGACTCGGCAAACACACACAGGAGTCATCACCGTTTTATGTGAAAGTAGCGAGTGGGAAGTGTGGATGAGTAAAAGAATGCAAAACACAGTCTAATTATATCATGCTATTTTCCTGGAGGGAGGTTTTAGCCTGGCTTTGTTTCACTTGACATAATTTAAGCTTCAGAGCTGCCAGAACATAAAGACGACAAGAAGACAATTCTTCAGCTAGTCCATTAGGCTTCATTTTACAATTGTTCCAGTATCCGCATATAACGTTCTGGTCTGACTTAGTATGGGGAAAGGACACTAGTGTCCAAGTATGTCTTAGCCATGATCATTATCAGAGAATAAGAATTATGCTATTGGAAAAGGAAGATTAAAAACTCTTATTAGTGGAAACTAGTCAAGTTTAAAACCTGCAGACGGAAAGGAAAGACAGACCTGCAGGCTTGGACCAATTCACACTCACCACTTGTACAGTGGGCCTTCTTAACTGTAGGTTTGCACCAATGGATTTGACTCAATGCAGGTACCAACCCCATGCCAGGAGGGTCTCAAAGACCTCAAGGACGTGACCAGAAGTGTCTTCCGGTCACATCTGGGAGGCTCCTTGGTCACATCCAGGAGGTCCCGTGACAGCTGACCACGGATTTGATTATCCACAGATATTGATATCTGCAGGGGTTCTGGAATGGATCTCCAGCAGATAACGAGGGCCCACTGTGAGACATCCATCACAGTTCAAACTCCACAAACAGAACTTCTATGTCACTTCTTAAAACAAAAGCAGCTTAAAAAAGAAGCATCTTTAAGTTCATGACTCCAAGGTAATGGAACATGCATGTGCGATTCAGCCCTCCAAGTTAAGTCCTGCTCTCTCTTTGGTAACCAGCCCATCCGCACATGGGACATCAAAGTTTTGGAACAGATTATAAGGCCCTGCTTAAAACATGCCCCAGGAGTGCCAGTTTCAGACATGAAGACTTTCCATTGAGTTGAAAAAGTCCTAGCTTAGCAGAGTTATTGGCAAACTTAGCAGCTGCTAGCCAATCACACGCGCCCATCATAAAGTGAATCAGAAGTCCCTGCAAATAAACGCATATGTTCAACTTTTTTAAAAAATGCCAGTTAGCGCAGCGCTCTTGGCTCATGTTATATTTGTAGCTTGGATGCCGCACACATTGCGCATCCTGTTGTGGGCAAAATACCTTCCTGGCATCAAATATACCGGTGGGCCCCTTATATCCGCGGCTCTGGAATCCACAGTTTCACTTACTTGAGGATCTATCCTGTCCTGCCCCGCGTGTCCATTGACTTTGTTTTTATTCTCATCACTAAAGCCAAGGCTGAATGTGTTTTGCTTTTACTGATTGCTATAAGCATGAAGTTTGCAGACAGACAAGCAAGCAGGAAGGCTGCACGCTATAGGAGATGACTCAGAGAACATTAAAAGGAAGCTGGAGATCAGGTTCCCCCCCATACCTGTGGTTTCGGTATCTGCAGGGGGGAAGGGGCTGGATGGGATGGATCCTCAGATCCTCAGGATGGGAGGGATCCACAGATACGAGGAGGGGAGACACCTGTACATGCCAATATTCTTAAACACAGAAGTCACAACGAGTTGTGCCTCCAGCACTTCTTAAGAGCTGGCCACTTACGGTCCCACAGTTGTGACAATCCTACCTGATTGGGTCTGAAAGGAAGCAGAGGCCCCAAGCCAGCTTCACTTTTTGCCAGAAAGACAGTGCGGCGATGGCTCTCTTGAACGTGACTGGGATTGGTCTGTCTCCAAGATGAAACTTGCAGAAAGGTACTTTACTAGCCTGCCAGAGCACACAGCCATTCATTAGCAATACATAAAAGTGGAAGGCTAAGACACAAAACATGCAAATTACAAGTTTATGTAACAACATTGCACATCCTGTTGTGGGCAAAATAACTTCCTGACACCAAATAGACAGGTGGCCGTGGATCTGGTACAATCTTTTTCAAATGCACTATCAGTCAAGGGATGCTTCCTGCAAGGTCCATGCAGTGTCTATTTGGTTTTAAAAAGTTGTGCCAAATGCTTTTAAATAAACCACCCTAGCAAGTCCTTGATCATTAAAATACCAAAAGCCAAAAACATTTTGCTATCTTAAAAGTTACACCCATTCCTGTGTGTATTTGGGATGCCAATTCCAAAAATGGCATCAGTTTTGCCCTATCACATCTAGCTTGAACCCTTCACTAAAGAGGCTATGCCATATCTCCAAAACTAGACTTGATAGGACAAGATGCCATTTTTGGAATTGGCACCCCAAATTCATATAAAAATCCCCATAAATTCTGAAAAAAGTGTTTCTGACCCTCAATTTTGCAGGCCTATGTAATCAGAAGAAATTACACACATCTCCCTCAGAAATTGTTCCCTCCTATATTAAAATCAGGTTGAGATCCTCACAAAGTCTGAAACGAACATGAGTTTTGTGGTTTAAAAATCAGGGAGTCGTGGAAAGCTTCAACAGGATCCATTTTAAGGACAGCTGCCATTTTCAGTGTTTAAGATGGTTTCTGGTCCTCATAATATTGGATCCATCAAGGATATGCATTTCTTGACCTGTTTAACATTCACTCAGCAACTACAAAAGTCAACCATCGGGTTTCACCATTCACTGGGATTCTTCAGGGTTAGGTGCTCAGACCGAACAAAGCAGAAGGTAGACACGGCAGTGAAAACGCAGCTGACTTTGGAAAGCTACTTTTTAAAACATCTAGAAAAAGTATAGCTTGTCAGAAAGACTCTGACCAAACTGATATGCCACATCAGCTTGCTTAGCTCCAGACCTCCTGCAGTTAACTCAGCACTTTTGCCTGGGAACAAAAAACACACAGAGTCGCTTTTTCGATTTCCAGATCTCACCTCTTTGAAAGCCTCTCTGAACTCCCCACCAGGAGCCATTCCCAGCTGTTCTGTGATATGTGCGGAGACCTTCAGAAGCAGCATCTGCATCAAGCCAGACATGAGGCCATTCTAGGATATGGAGAAAAATAAAAAAGATTATCTGCTTAGATTTCTAGTAGAGATGGGGGGTGTGTGTGTGATGGAGCCATTAACGATTGCGGAGAAACAGTACTTCTGCTGGGAATGGAGAAAAAAATACCAACTCGGTCCCTTGTAGCTGATTTACTGCTGCAACAATTTTTTCAACATGTGCACACACCACTGTTACTACAATCTGCTGAAGATGAAAAGGGAACGGCAGTAAATTAACCTGCCTGGCTTTGGCATAATAATGTTTATTATCCTCTCCATGACAAAAGATGACAGTGATTAGAACTGAGAATAGCATGAATCATTCATAGCATAGGCATATAATTAAAATTATTAAAACACAATCATTTATTTGCTGCATAAGCAGGGCGAAGAGAGAGAATCAGACAATGTATTTGCATAGTGTAGAAATACATTATACACATAGTCTGTGCATCTAACATAACCATCAAATATCTGGGTAGGGAACATGAAAATAACACAGGCCAACACACATTTTGCTTCCTTAAACGTTACACCAATTCCTGGGTATATTTGGGGTGCCGATTCCAAAAATGGCATCTGTTTTGCCCTATCACATCTAGTTTTGGAGACACGGCATAGCCTCTTCAGTGAATGGTTCAAGCAGCTTCCTCATGAGGAAGTCTACACCATGGCTTCCTCATGAGGAAGCTGCTTGAACCATTCACTAATGAGGCTATACTACGTATATCTCCAAAACTAGATGTGATCGGGCAAAACGGATGCCATTTTTGGAATCGGCACCCCAAATTCATATCAAACCACCATAAAGTTTGGGAAAAACCTTTCTGACCCTCAGTTTTGTAGGCCTGTGTAATTAGAAGTATAGACACCCCCCCCCCCCACACACACACATAGTAACCCACATGGATTCAGAGACACTTGAAATAACTAAGTTTGGATTTGCAGAGTTTTTATAGTAAGGACTCTACCGTGCAGCTCATTTAGCAATATGAGAACAATATTCAAACAGTGTCAACTGGACTCACATTCCTCAGTGGAGGAGGAATGCGGTGGCAGGATAACAGAGTGCCTCCACTGTATTAATCCCTTCCCTGCAAGGCTCCGGGAATCAACCCTCAGTTGCAAAACAGATATAGACAAAAACGGATTCGCCAAGAAGGAAAAAAAAAAAAAAAGAGCTGCCCCTACAACAGAGGTTCCCAAATCATGTGCCACAATACCCTTGGGGCATCATGAGGCACACACTGGGGTGTCGTGGGATGACCACCGCCTGGCAGGGAGATCATAATGTGAACCTGTAAAGAGTGGCAAGAGGCACTCCTTGGCACAGCCAGCAGAGCTCCTGCATGCTTTAAAAGCCCTCCCGCTGCCCAGAGCCCCTTCCCACTATTTGTGGCAATGCTGCAGGCCTTCGAACCGGAAGTGAATGGCAATGACGTCACTGCCCTTCATCATTTGGGTTCTGAAGGCTGGGATTGGGGGCCGCTTGCCTGGAAAGTTTGGGAAGTACTGCCCCACAACATCACCACTTCCTCTGATCAAGAGAAGGCCCCTTTAGCCTTTCACTGCGCCTCACTAATTTTAAATGCATTTGACATTAGCTGAACTCCGTACCAATGAATGACAGTTCTCCGGGAACAGGGAGCCTTCTACTCCCTGTTTCCGTGATGAAGCAACAAGATCCTATAGCCGCAGAATCAAAGAAAGTTCACTGAAAACATTCCACCTCATTCTTTTTCCTTTCAGCGTAGAGAGGCAAAACAACGGAATGCAAGAGGAAGGTACACAATTTACCTGAAGAAGCTTAGACTATTATTATTATTATTATTTTGTTATAAATGCCTTTCTATGTCATTTATGCTTTTCTACATCACTTCAATGCAGGATACTGGCAGGAACCTCACTATAAAACAAAAGACAAAATGCTTGAGGCACTTGAACTTGACTTCCAAGTAGTCAAAAGACAAAAAGGACGTGGTAATGGCATCTGGCCTAGATGCTTTCCAAAGGGGATTGGACAGATTTCTGGAGGAAATGCCCATCGCAGGTTATGAGCCGTGATGGGTATAAGCAACCGCTTGGTTTTCAAAGTGGACTATCTCTGAATGCCACGTGCAAGGGAATGGCAACAAGACGACTTGTGTGTCTCCTGTATCGTCTGGTGAACCACTGTGAGATCTAGGAAGCTGGTCTAGATGGGCCTTTGACCTGATCCAGCAGGGCTCTTTGGATATTCTTATGACAGTGGCTATATATGCAGAAATCTGCACATTCATCCAGGATCCATGTGTCCTGTTCAGCCAAAGTAGACTGTTCGCAGTCTACTTTAGCAGTAGACTGTTTGCAGTCTACTGTTCAGCAGTTGTTAAAGTTTAAAAGGGCAGAAAGCCCACTGCTCATGCTCCAGAGACAGCCACAATGGGCACCCCGTGGAGCTGGGTGATCCTTTTCTGCTTCAACAGCCACCGCCACTCCCTGCAAGCGTGTTGGTTTGGCAGGACTGCTGAAGCAGGAAGAACACCAAGCACACCGCCGTTGACGTGGCCTTCCCATTTCAGCGCTCCAGTAGTCTGCCAGTTACAACGTGGACCTCGCAGATTTTCATTTCACAGGGCTATGGGCAAAGCTCCATGTGTGTTGTGACTGCACAGCCCAGAAAGTGCCAAGGATGCTGCATCAGATGCAGAATTCAACCTTCTCGGAGTTTCAGCTTTTTTAAAAAAGGATTGAAGCAAGCTTCTAAAGCTGATTGCTGAAGTGTTGTGGGAAGGCACCAGCCAAAGCTTCAGAAAGCAAAGCAGTGGTCGCAAGTGGTGTTTGGGGATCAGGATGTCAGTGCCCTGCATAGCACACAGTTCCTCCCCACGAACAGGTAAAACTAGAATTATGCAAAGTAGGAAAACTTACAGAACATATTGCACAAAATAAGAACTCCACAAGTTTGCACTCCTACAAAGCAGACAGGCGACATCATTCTTCTTTCCCTTATTTTATTTGTTACATTCTCTCTCTTGCCTTTCAAGCTGGCGTGCAAGGCAGTCGCCATCCATCCACTGACCAGACCTAGACCAGTTTAGCTTCACGTTATGTAGCCCCGCTGGATCAGGCCAAAGGCCCATCTTTGTTTCCCACAGTGGCTCACTAGATGTCTCAGGTAGCACAGAAGACAACAAGACACCTGCAACTTGATGCCACTCCCTTGCGTCTGGGTATTCTGAGACAGCCTACTTCTAAAATTAAGAGGTTGCATGTGCTCATCATGGCTTGCAACTGGTGATGGACCTTTCCTCCTTAAATCTGTCCAATCCCCTTTCAAAAGCATCTAGGCCAGATACAGCCACCAAATTCTATGACAAGGGGTCCCACAGACTAATTATGCTGGGTAAAGGAATATGGGCCTTCAGATGATGCTTTTAGTAAGTAAGGGTGCAAGCCTAACCAACTCTCCAGCACTGACATAGCTGTGCCAATGTGGTATGCACTGCATCCTGCAGTGGAAAGGCAGTCAAGGGAAGAGCATGTTTGTTACCTTACCTTGGCGCTGGATTATGGTTAGGTCAGTGCTGGAAAATTGGTTAGGACTGCACCCAAAGCCATGTAAAAAGGCATCAGCTATGGAAAAGCTGGGAAGAGCCCATCTCAGCAGTGGCATGAAGGATCTCAGCAAGTGTTCTTATAAAAAAAAAACCATCCAGCAATGGTCTGCAAAAGGAAGGGGCATATGGTTCCATGCTGAAGTCACTAGATGCCTTAAAGAGACAGAACATTTTCAAACAGGAAGAGAGAACTGGGACTGCTTAGCATTTGCTCTTTCAACAGGAGGACATTCACACGGAAGAGTTCATACCTGCTTTATAGCTTGCTGAAGTTTCTCCAGATTGATTTCTTTGGCCTCCTTGAGCAACGTCCTTTCATCCATTTTTAACATCGAAACTCGATATTGGCACAGCTCAACCACAACCACATCAGGCTGCACTTCTTGTATTGTCTGAAAAAAGAAAGATGGACTCAGGTGCTTGCAGACAACACTGAAAAAGTCTGAAGACGGTATTGATGTTCTGACAACGCAGGGTAGCCACACTCCCAATTCTACTGCTGTGGTGGATTTGTCTCTGGTTACTTCTAAAGTGTTGACTTTGTTTAATTGCAAACAACTTCTCCTGCACTTTTATACTCTTGCCAGCCACCTTGGAACCGGCTGGTGAAAGGCAAGATGGAAGATAGAAAAAAATGAACAAAAGACCCATGCCACAGGCTATACTTAATAAGCTGATATCCTAGATATGAATGCTAGAGAGCAAGCCCCACTGAACACAATGGGTCTTCCTTCTGAGTAAACGTTCATAGGGTCACCACATTTATTAATACAGGAAAACAAATATGAAATATTTATTCAGAACGATCACTGAAATTACATAAACTACACTATAGAGATGTTCATTTATGCATTCTTTTCTTCAATACTATACAACGGGGTTCCATCATAATGCTTTAGGGCAGTGTTTCTCAAACTGTGGGTTAGGACCCACAAGGTGGGTTGCGAGCCAATTTCAGGTGGGTCCCCATTCATTTCAATATTTTATTTTTAATATGTTAGACTTGATGCTGCATTTGGGGAAATGTTACAGATCTATACTTTTAATAGGCTACAATATATGCTTTTAACAATGATAGTAAATGGACTTACTTCTGGTTAAGTGTGGGTAGGATGGTAGCCTAGGACTGTTAAAAATTTTCCTGCTTGATGATGTCACTTCTGGTCATGACATCACTTCCAGTGGGTCCAGACAGATTCACATTTTTAAAAGTGGGTCCGGGTGCTAAAAGTTTGAGAACCACTACCTTAGGGCTCATTCACCAGAGACATCGCTCTGGTGGTCCCTCTGGGTGCTGTCACCTTGTATCTCACAAGATTAGGGAGCTGTCGTGTTGGAGCTCATGGGAGTTCGTGAGATACAAGCTGTTGACGTCCAACTGAGCCAGGAAGAAGAGGCTGCATGGCTGTTGTGAACCAGCTTAAGTTTGGGAACCACTACTGCACAATATGCTCCTCCAATCTTTAAATTTCCCCACTATTCACTATTGGTCCTCGGCAGGAAGGAAGCCAGGCACTCCTTTATAAATGTTCCAGCTCTTCTCCACTCCCCATCACCCACCCAGTGTTTCTTACACATTTATCAGAATGCAGAAAATGTATATGAGAAAGAACCATGGACACTAGAATGGGTGCTATATTAAGTTATCACCACCAATGTCACTATATTTTCAACCCCAGGTCCGATGTCCTTCTTTTCTTTCCACATTTCCAAAAAACAATCAAGATTTTTGGGGGGAGACCCTTCTGTAGCCTGCAGCAGAAAAACGCCGTGACGCTCCCCATCACTCACTCACCTTCACTACGTCTCTTTTGCTGCTGTCACTGAAGTGAGCAGTGCCAACCACATACACTTTGGAACCCTCCTCAGTGGCAAGTTCCGTCACAGTGCTGGGAAGGTTGGGCTTCTCTTGCCTCTTCTTCATCTTCATCTCCAGAAGCATCTTCAAAGCATCTGCATCAGCTACACATTTTAAAGATATTTATATCTGTAACTTGAATACGAATGGACTAGAATGTTTTTTCTTGGGCTGAGCCAAACTTTGGGGGGGCGGGGCGGGGGGAAGATAGCCAGAACACTAACAGGAGGCCTCCTGCATCCTGTTAGCATTCTAGCTGTCTCCATCCTCTAGCTTTCTGGCTGACTGCTTCTTGTGTTCCTCTTCTATCATTCTACAACAGGCTGCAAAGGAAGACATGAGAGTGTTCGGTGCCACGGTAAAGGAAAATGGATAAGTAATAGGTGCCGGGAGGGGGAATGCGGATAAGTGAATCCGTGGACACAGGGAGATGCTTGTATCCCCCATGCTTGATGAAAACAAAAACTTCAATGCCAGCAAAGATGCAGCACATCTAGGACAAAGTCTGTAGCCTAACCTACTCTCAGCAATGCTGGGTTTGTATGTGCAGCCAGTATTCCATATACGGGAATATTCACAATCAGGTAGCCCCACCTGCAATCTGAAGTTCGACAGTATACTCTACCACCTCAGAATTCGAATCCTGCCACATGTGCGGAGCCCCTTTCAGACATCCTGATCAGAGCCCCTTTCAGACATTCCCTCTTCCCTGGAGAGGAACACACAAGGGGCTCTATGTGGGTGGGTGCGCTAGCCTTGCTGGTGATGTGCCACTCAGCTGAACATGATCAGCAGGGCTGAGCAATACAACACAGGCATGCTCATGGGAGTGAGAATGTGTGAATGGGGTTCAGGCCTCAGATGGGACCAATCTATGGTTAATTGGGGGTGCACTCTGTACACGATCAGAGACACTCAGCACTTCACATTCTAAGACAGCACTAAGTCATGAAAATAGCCTCTCAAAACTTTGCAAACAATGCCCTTTATGACTGTCTTCTCCATCCAATCCCTATTGCGTCGCTCCCTCAAGTGCTCAAAATTATGCTTAAAATTATATTAAAAAGGGAACACAGAGTATGTATTTAGTACCACACGGGGGAACCCAAAGGATCTTGACCAAATTTGCTTCAGCCAGACTTAAACAGGATACTTCAGTTTCTTCTAATTGCGGGTCAAGCAAATGCAACCAAGATGTTTCAGGTTCCCCCCTGTGCAATACAAAACACAAAACTAGGTTTAAATAGAACTTCAAACATAAAGTTAAATTGGCTTAAATTACCAAGTTTATATTACTACTTACTCTTCGGAACCCACAAAGGTTTATCAATGAGTACAGGGGAACAGGTTGGATGAATGCCTGCTCTGCATTTGAGGGAAAGCAGCCCATACTTTCCCAGAAATGAGAGGTGGGACCACAAAGTGCATGCATATCCTTTATCGTGTGGGGCTGGTCCAGGCAAAGAAGTATCAAGTGAATCAACCCCAGATCTAACTTTCCTCCCGCAGCTCTGGCTTCAAAGTCATTCAGCACTCTGAACAAAGAGACACTAGAAAAACTAGGCTTCCTGGCCTTGCTGTCTACAACTACAAATGCTCTATAACCAAGGCGAGAACGTACAAATATTTGGTGCTATTTCAGAAGCATCTTTTGGCCCGTCTCCTTGTTCATCAGGGGAAGGCACTGGTCCCGCAGCAGCCTGTGTGGAATAAAGGTACAGAATGGGAGAAGAGAGAGAGAGAGAGAGCTAATTAGAACCTTTTTACACTCTTCTTTTTCACACTTGTCAATTTATAAATATACCCTTCTAACACACGCTAGTAATTAAGTAACGTAACAAAGACAGCTCTAAGAGCAAATTGTTTGCTCTAAGAGCAAAATGTTTCACAATTTTGGGGCAAAGGGAATTGCTCTCTGGAGATTTGTACTGGAATGATGAGGCTAGGGTCCCAGACATGACCAGCTCCTGGTACGAACTTGGAGGTTGTGGAATTGGTCAAAACCACATAAAGCACTTTTAACCCTAGGAAAGCCATCAACACCTGCATATTCCCCCCCCCCCCCATTAATCCCCGAAGTTTAGCAAGGGGAATTCTATGTGCACATTGCCCTTTACGTACAGGGTAAGAGGTAGGAGGAAGCCAAGTTCATAACCATGGGGTAGTTGGAAGCTTGCCTTATACCAGCGATTTTCAACCGGTGTGCTGTGGCACATTGGTGTGCCACAGGAATTTGGACCATAGTGGTTGAAAATAGCTGAAAAAACTCGTCCGGGTTCTGCAGCTGTTTTTAAGGCAACAGTCTGTAGTAACGAATGGTCTGTTTGTTACTACAGGCGGTTGCCCTGGAAGTAGAACCACAGAGCCCGGAAGAGACTCCCAGAAGCCAGAAGTGACATCATAAAACGCTAAAACCATAGGGGTCAGTGTGCTATGAGAAAAAAACCCAAAAACACTGAAAATCAAAACTCTATGAGAGCAGGTGCCAAACCTTGGCCAGCAGGCCAGATCCAGCACCTGGATAAAGCACGCACGGCTTTATCCGTGCATGGATATCATGCACGGCTCTTACTGTTCTGCACTGCTGCCTGGTTTCTCTCAAGCCGATCTTCTCAAAAAGTCACACCCGGCTTGAAAGATAAGAGGCAGCAGTGTGGAATAGTAAGTTCCGCGCACAAGGAAGGCTTTTTCACAACGCAGCAGCCTGCAGTTTGGAGATAGCTGCTCTACGGCATCACCATACAACCTGCTTTTTTCCTGCTTCTATAGTCTACCACAGCTATCCTTCAGAAATTCTCTCTCACACATGTACACACGAATCAGGCACCCTCTACCAGCTACCAGGGACATAGTTTCTCCCAAAATTACCTCTTGCTGTTGCTCCTTCTGCATCACTGGAATGTACTTTATATTTCAGCAGACAGACAAGACCTGCAATAGAGTACAGGGTGGGGACGAGATGAAACATTTGTGGGTTATAAATCAGCAAAGGCTAAAGCTAATATATTGACCGAAAGCCAATTTAAATATTGGAATCAGTTACAGGTGGAACCTCTGTATCCCTGGGGGTTCCATTCTGGAACCCTCCCCGCCCATGGATACCAGATCCATATTTAAATGCTTTTAACAAGAAGAAAAAAGTGCCAAAGTAGCGTTTGCATGGTCAAACCATGCCATTTCCCAGCCTCTACAGCTCTGGAAAAACTCACAACCAAGTCACACAGAGGTTTCTCCCAGCATCTCCCCAGAATGCATCACTATTTTGGCACTTTTTTCTTGTTTAAAACATTTAAAGGTGGACCCCGGTATCTGCTGTCATCTGCGGTAAGTCGGATCCGCAGATACCAAGGTCTCACTGTATAGGCATCTGCATTTGAGACAAAGGCTTTGCGACGATGCATCTTGGATGCAATCAGGCTCTACACCGCGCCTGCGCTGTGCTTTAGCACAATGCAAATGTGTAAATCAGGGGTGCTCACACTTTTTTGGCTCGAGAGCTACTTTGAAAACCCAGCAAGGCCCGGAGATCTACCAGGGGGGAAGGAAGCATCTGACAGACACCCCCTTTAATGTATGGAGCCCCTGCTGGAGTCTAGTCAGTTTCGTCAGTTTTGTTGCTGCATGCCTGAAGAGCAGCTAAAGTGTCAGTTTCAGTTTAGTGTCAGCTAAATATGTCAGTTTCGTCTAGTCACTAGAGGATACTGACATATTAACAGTTTGGAGAGACAGGGCTCCGCCATCTACTCATTTTGCCTCGTGATCTACTGGTAGATCGCGATCCACCTATTGAGCACCCCTGGTGTAAATATATAGAACACTTGTATGTCAAAGAAAAAAAAGGTATAACAGGAACACAACCACATTGCAAAAACTTAGATCTTGTTCACACAATAAGGGGCTACTATGGCTATGAATATTTCACACAAACAAGATCTGAACCTTTCTTAGGCATGCAAAACTTATGACGACTAATGCAAAGGACTGAAGCTGTTAAGACAATTATGCATTGCAACCCCAGGTAGCTTCCAGGAAGCAGCTATTTTTAACCAGAAGTGCTGCAACAGTTGCATTTAATCATGGACATCGCCACCTCCATAGTCTGTGTTAATGAATTCTCCAGTCAACCCCACTTCTGCTCTCTTAAGGTAACCATGGCTCATTCCAACGCTTTGGGAGTGATGCACGATGGGGTATGTTTCCTGAACAGCTTGAATGAAGTCAAAACTACAGACCAATTTGTATACACAGTCTGATAATTTAGTTTCTAAATTTAGTTTCTAAAGTCTAATTTAGACTAAACAGCCACTGGGTAGATGGGACTCATCAGCCTGGGAAGTCAGCTCATCTGAGAGAAGGAAAACTCTGATCGCAAACCTCCACTGCCTTGTGGCTACATCTAGTTATGGAAAAGGCTTCAGGAGTCAACCTCGAGGCAAAATCCGGAGCCGGAGTCCCTGACGCAGTTCATGGCTGAACACAGTCACGTTCTGGCAACTCCTGCGACGCCGCTGGAACCAACCGTATTGGCCTCTGCCTTTCCATTGGACCATTTCAGCGACGTGGAGAGGGGGGGGTTTGCTGCATGGGTAACAGCCTATCCCCCATACCTACTTTACCCAGGCTTCGCGCACTGGAGAGGACACTCTGTTCCAGAGCCACCATTCAGAGCGTGACACCATAGTCTTCTGAGACTGAAGGATGCCAACCAATTTAGTTTCCCAATACCAGGATCAAATGGCCTGGGTGATGATACTTCTCAAGCTTGTAGGGGGATAACCCAGAATTGCAATCAAAACACAAATGCAAATAAATCTTTAGAGGCATCTACTAAAACTCTTCTGCGTACTAGTTTTACTATAGGTTGGGCATCCGTTATCCAGAATTCTGAAATCTAAAGTATTCCAAAAACCGTACTTTTTTTTAGCACCAACATGGCACCACAAGTGGAAAACTCCACACCGAACCTCATGTATCCTGTTGCATAAAATTATTTAAAATATTGTATAAAATTACCTTCAGGCTATGTATATAAGGTGTATCTGAAACATAACTGAACTTCGGGCTTACACTTGGGCCCCATCCCCAAGATATCTCATTAGGTCAGTGATTTTCATCATTAGGTCAGTGACCTTTTTCATCTGGCGGCACAAGGCATTAAAATAGTCAAGGCACACCATCAGGCTTTTGACAATTGACAAGGCACACCGTGCTGCCAGTGGGAGCTCACATCACCCATTGGCCTTACTAATAAATGATCTTCCCTCAAATTCACACCTGTGGACCGCTTGGCACACCTGTGGACCGCTTGCGGCACACCAGGGCACAGTGGTTGAAAATGGCTGCATTAGGTATACTCAAGATATTTCAAAATACAGAAAAATCTGATGTCCGAAACACTTCAGGTCCCAAGCACTTTGGATAAGGGATGCCCAACCTACACTGCAATTGTGTTTGGATGAAATGTTGAGTTTATAGGGCCAGGTAGGGCAGAGAAACATTCCTGCTTGAAACCTTGGAGAACCAATGCTGGTGAATGTTGACAATCCTGAACCAGGCTAGACCAGGGGTGCCCAAACCCCGGCCCGGGGGCCACTTGTGGCCCTCGGGGGCTCCCAATCAGGCCCTCAGGGAGCCCCCAGTCTCCAATGAGTCTCTGGCCCCCCGGAGACTTGCTGGAGCCCGTGCTGACCCAACACAACTGCTCTCAGTATGAGGACAACTGTTTGACTCTCGCCTGAGCTGTGGGACGAGGGCTCTTTCCACTACTTGCTGTTTCACGTCTGTGATGCAGCAGTGGCAGGAAAGGAAAGGCTGGCCTTGCTTTGTGCAAGGCCTTTTATAGGCCTTGAGCTACTGCAAGACCTTCATTCGTTCATATAAGTCCCATCTCTAATAAATTCATTTATGTAAATTTATTCAAATTTTCAATGCAAATTAATTCTTTCTTTTTTCCTGGCCCCCGATACAGTGTCAGAGAGATGATGTGGCCCTCCTGCCCAAAAGTTTGGACACCCCTGGGCTAGACCAATGGTCCGTCTCAATGTAATGTATATATTCTGAAATCTAGGTAGACCCTGAAGACAGGAACCACCATAATGAGTCACATCTGAGAGCTATCTGACTTCGAATTGCTTGAGTACTGGATGAATCACAGAGAAACCTTCCCAGAAAAGGGCCAACCATGACATCAACCTTCACATATTGACTGCCAGCCTAGAACTGTGTATCTGATGAAAACAGTATTGAAGGAGGGAAACATTTTCACACAGTACACTAGAATATGCACATCAGATGTATTTGTGGTACTCAGCTGCGATGTACATCAGATAATGCGGAAGATGGATACACACATTTACAGCACAAGCCTGCGCATGTCTACTCAGAAGTAAGCTCAACCGATTTCAATGGAACTTACTCCTGGGTTAATGTGTACAGGACTGCAGTCTTATTTTGTTCTATGGACCTGAGGCAGATAGCTGGAGTCGATTGTAACTTCCTGTATTATGTACACACAGAGTATATATGGGAAAACAGCGGTGTATAGGTGCCTCCCGTATCCTTGGATCTGGTTCTCCCAGATCCAAGTTTTTTTTAGTTTGTTTAGCTGCATACCGCTGGTACCAAACAAAAATGTTTGTTCCGTTTACTCAACGCTATAAGCATGCAAGTTTAACAGAAAGCTAGCCCGTTAATGTTCGATTAGTCAAGCATTCAGGCTGCCTGCCTGCCTGTACTTCATGCTATAAGCTTATAGCGTGCAATAAAAGGAACAAACAATTTTGCTGGGAGCCAGAGGTAAGCACCCAGATGTATAATACATGTATAGGGTGGAGAGGCATGGAGATAGGGTTCCTCCATTTTCACGGTTTCTGCATCCACGGGGTGGCCCTGGAACATATCTCCTCTGTGGATATGGCGGGCGGGGGGAAGACGTATATCCACATCCTGTGTTATGGGTGTATATAGAGCACCTGCTCAATATGTGAAAAGGCACTCCTTGAGTTCCATATAGTTCAGCATGGTTGACCTGATCAGAAACATTACAACTGAGTCTAGGAATCTGAAATATCTCTTTCAGTTCTGTGGATCAATTGCGCCCAAAAACTGGTCTACTAGGAATCTGTTCTCCAAGTGCTGTGCTGTGGGCAGAACAACTGGGAATGTTTCCACACCGCAGCCTGCCTGGCAAAACTAGCCAAACCTGTGTAGAGGAGCACACTGACTAGTCACAAACCGGATTATGTCAGAAGCTGTATCGGCTCAGTGGATAACAAATGACCTGCACCCTGGCCCCAAGTCTACCAGCCATTAAAAATAACATGGTGACAAAGTGCAGGTTTTGGGTGGTCTGCAGCCCAAGCCAGTTTCACTTGCGATAATGCGGTGCTTGAACATATCCTGAAGCAGAAACAGTTTAATGGTGAAATCTTAAACACACATACTGAGGAGGAAGTCCATGGTTCTTAAAGGGACTTGCTTCTGAGCAAATTTAATCGGGATGAACACTGCAACCCCGAACAACTTATTCTAGCCACCACATAGCCCTGGGGTGGCCAAAGCACAGTTTGAAAGCCACATGTGACTCTGACAGATAATGTGCAGCTCTCTGAAATATGCTGCTTGAGCTCCTTTTCAGATCACAATATATAATATATATTTTATATTCAATAATAAAAAAGATAAAACAAGAAATTTTCAAGCTTTATAATTATTTACCAGGTATAAACTGAGAGTCCACTGGATTAAAATACACATTTAATGTTCATGGTGAGTAAATACATCTAAGACTATAAAAGCTTCTTAAATACTGCGGCTCTCAAACATCTCTCTTCCGGCTCTCAAACATTTGAAGTTTATTGTATGCGGCTCTTATGCTAAGCAAGTGTGGCCACTCCTGACATTGCGCATCACCAGTCCAAGGCATGTGTCCCTTAAAGGAAAAGACCAATGATGCCCCACTTTGGGGTCAGCACATCCACAAGGCAAACTGACCACCTCAGAAAGCAGACGGGTGGGGAGCCACCTCTACCGCACCTCCTCCCACTTTCTGGATTGGGAAAGGAAGGGGGGATGGACCAGAAGAGGAAAAGAAAGCAGAAGCAGAAGAGGAAGTGTGAAGAAGAGGAGAGTGGTAGGCTAGAGTGACTCTGACGCTCTAGCCACCACTCTCCTCTGCTTCACACTTCCTCTTCTGCTTCTCCTCTCTTTTCCAATCTAGGGAGTAAGGAGAAGAAACTGACACGTCAGTTTCAGTTTGAAACATCT
Source organism: Tiliqua scincoides (assembly GCF_035046505.1). Classification (NCBI taxonomy): domain Eukaryota; kingdom Metazoa; phylum Chordata; class Lepidosauria; order Squamata; family Scincidae; genus Tiliqua; species Tiliqua scincoides. The sequence continues at coordinate 7,475,302 of NC_089827.1, read as the reverse complement.
GACATGCTGCTTCAGGCACCAGGTGATCTTGGGCCAGCCCCGCCCCTCCTAAAAAAGTTAGAAAGTAAATAATTAAATAGAAAGAAAAGGCTCCACGGACACTTTGAATTCGTCCATTCAAGGGCCGTCATCACACGGTGAGCTTGTACCGTGAAGTGGCTCAGATCAGGAGACCTTCACCACAAATCTTTTGGGGGCTGACTGCAGCAGAATGGGGAAACGTCACCATATCCTCATCGTTCGCCAAGGCACATTAATGGCCCACCATGTGGCAGCCACCGCCGTGTAAATCCATGTAAATGTGACGGCCGCCACATGTAAATCAGCTCTGAGACGGAACAGACAGTGCAGAAAAGTTGAAACGTGGATGTGGACTGTCTCCTATTTAAAAGTCACGGCTCGTACTGCGCTTTGTCATACCCTACAGTTTTTGACAAAAGAGCTCAAGAGGTTGAAAAAGCACACATGATGCTATTTCCCAGGTTGTTCTACCAAGACCCTTAATAGTTTCAGTTGAACCAAGGCCCTAATTATTTAACAGTCAGCAGAGCTGCCCCGCAATCATCCCGTAATTTCAGTTCGAAGGTGAAGTTGCTCCCCTTGTTTGAACGAGGGTCATGTTTTCCGCAAAAAGGACATCAGTAGTTACAGCAGCGAGATGCATGACGGCACCGAATGTTGTCTGTGAAAACTTATCTCTCAGATTTAGTAGCTGCTCAAAATGAACCTCACTTACCGTCTCCACGTCACTGCCAATTAACACACGTGGCTGTATGTAAACTGCTGATTAGAAGAACTGTCCAAACAGGGTAGACAAGAACCTGATGGGAACTATGCACGGTGTGCTACCAGCGATAAGCCCCGAAGCGTTGCGTTCCCAATTACTGAACTGCTTCAAGCAATACAAACCCTCCTTCCAGTTCCTGGAAAATCCCCTCCCAGCCTTCTGCCACAAAACCCGATGGGGAGGGGGGGGGAAAGTGGTGAAGGTAGACAAAACTTTGCATCAGCTTTACTTGTGCCACTTACGCATGACACATGCTTTTGAAGTGGCACCGTCAGCTTCGGCTTCAGGTCAGGAAACAGGCCTCAGAAAAGTTTTCTCAATCCCAGCCTCCTGAACGCCACATGCCCCTGAAATCATATCCATGCTCAACTTTCAAAAAGAACCTCTGGTCCTTGCAGAAGTGCATAAAAAAGAGATATTTTTCAAGAGTGCGAAGGGAAAAAAAAGTTTAGAGGTGCTCGAGGAAGGGCAGCTATCCTGATTTCAATAGGAGAAACTTTCTTCTCTTTGCAAAATGGTTTGCCCAGGAAAAAAACTCCAAGCAGGGTAAAAGGAAACATGCCAGGGATCCATACTCCTTTTCATGCTCTCCGCTTCTTGCCTTTTCTCTCCAATTCTCTGGCCACTTTGGAGAATATAGGGGATGGGGTTTGGTCTGAACATCAAAGGGACCTGGGGCTGGTGCAGAGCCCCCAAAAGCCCACCACATGCTGCTGCTGCTGCCCCCCCCAAACATCCAATGCAACATGCAACCTCCCCCTGCCCAATTAAACAGGAAATCACAAGTACTTTCCCCTCCTTCCACCCCCCACCCATTACTTACTTTGCAATCTCTGCCACTCCCTGGCAAGGGAGCTGATCTGGGCTTGGAAACCCCCAGGTCACACCCAGACCTGTGCAGGGACTGCAGTTCCAGAAGCAACAAAAAAGGACTCCAAGGGGAAGGCAGCCCTCCAGTTACTCGCAGCACACATCAGCCTGACAACATGTTGTATTAGTCATTCATCTGGGGAGGGGTGGGGGGGAAGGTTTGCCGCGGTGCATGCTGGGCATGGTAGTCCCTCCCTGCTTCCTGCTCCCCCTCCCTAGCATTGCAATGGAGAAAGCAATAGGGAGGAAGGGAGGGGAAACTACATCTCCCAAGAATCAGAGCAGGACGCATGTGCTGTGATCCCAGCTTCTCTCTTGCAAGACCGTAGTGGAGAGATCTGGAGAGTTGGGTGCTTTTGTGTGCATCTTCTGTCCACGCCTGTTGCAGCCCCCGAAAAGAGGAGGGGTTGTTTTTTGGCTGTAGATTTCCTTTGGCTGCTCTGAGTGTTGGGATTAGGGCAGATCTTTAGGGGTTCACACCATCACACCAGTTGCTCCCATCTATAAGCTTCTGCAGTTGCTTCTCTAGCAGAGTGGCCAACTTTTCAACTTTAGGGCTCCTGGACCTTTAGCAATTGTGCAGGAGGGGGAATTTCAGCAAGGTGCAGCTTCTCATCTCACTGATCTCTCACTGATGAGAAGCTGCACCTGCTGAAATTCCGTCTTCTATACAATTCTTGAAGGTCCAGGATCCCTAAAGTGGAAAGTTTGCCCACCCTTACACTAACGTTAAAGGTCCAGGAGTCCTAAGGTTAAAAAGTTGGCCACCTCTGTTCTAGTGCAGGGTGACCAGGTGTCATAAACACCCAAGAGGACAAGGCACCCCTAAACGTAGGACATCCAAGAAAAATGTAGGATGTGACAAAATAAAAGTTGAAAACACTCATATATGGATTTCATGTGGTTCATTTAAACACTACATTGCTTATTATTAAATTTAAAACTATATGACATATAATTTATTAACTACAAGAAAGCTATGCGCTGCCTGCTAACAGGGAAAAGGAGGACATTTAAGTTCTTTTCCAGGACATGAGGCTACAAACAAGGACATGTCCTGAGAAAAGAGGAAGTCTGGTCACCCTGTTCTACTGCAAAGTCCTCCAGAACTGCAGCAAAGTTTACCCCTCATGTTGCCCGATCCTTCGTCCCAATCCTGTCCAACTTCCCCTTGCTGATGCAGCGATGCCATCAGGGTGCGCGCTGCATCCTGCAGTGGGGTGGGGGGGTAGTCAGGAAGCACCCTCAAGTTCAGGGAACATTGATTTGTTCCCTTACTTTGGGGCTGCATTGCAGCTGCATCAGTAGTGCAATTGGATAGGATTAGGCTCTTTATATCATTACCGGGAAGTGAATCTAAAGGGGCTTACTCTTGAGTAAGTACGCTAGCTTGGAGGAAGGTGTCGAGATGGTAATAAATGTTTTTCTTCAGTATTTACATTATAATTATAAGCACTTTTAAAGTGTCCTAGGTAGGTGATATAGGTGGTATAGTGTCAGCAGATGAAGCCACAGCCATTATCATGCACCCCTCATTAAATAATAAAAGCCAAATAAAACCGTGTGACTTTTTGGCAGATTTTGAAATTTTTTGTTTTTGTTTTTGTTTTTTTACAAAAATGAGAAGTGCAGAAAGTGGCGTTATGTATTTTTATTTCATTATCACTGGTTTCTCTCGCCTTTACCTGTGAGTAAGGCCAAAATGGACTTGGTTCTGAAAAAGTATGAGTAGAATCAGACTGTGACAGTACATGCATGTCTATAAGCTCCGTTGCAGCCTTACATGTAAACCAAGAACACTGCTGAAAGTCTACTGCTGTTCATCAAGAAACATCAAGCAAGTTGGAATGGAAATTCTGAACAAACTCAGTTGTTCTCATCAGTGGTGTAGCTAGAGGGGGTGCAAAGCACTATGTTTTGCAGGGAGCCTCAACTCAGCGTGCAAGAGGCCTCTCCCCCTTCCCTTTGGAACCATTCTGGGCAGTGGGACAAAAAGGAGGCATATGCCTGGCTCCGAAGGGAAGGGCCTCTGGCATGCTGCGGTGAGGCTCCCTGCAATACTTAATGCTTTGCACCCCCTCTAGCTACACCACTGGCTCACATAATACAAGTTATAGCAAAATAATTAGGTCTTTGGTTTTACACGTCATTCTTATTCATCTTCTGCAGGCAACATTGCATGACAAGATGTTGAAGCTGTGTCTATCCAAACACAAATCTGATTTTTTTGGTTCCTACATGCAGACTTTACATTTATCTCTGCTGAACCTCATCTGGTGGAGCTTGTCAAGATCATTTTGAATCCGAATTCAGTCTTCCAGGGTGTTAGCTACCCCCCTCCAGCTTTGCATCTTCTGCAAATTTGATAACCATCCCCTCAACCAGATCATTTATAAAAATACTGAATGGCACAGAGCCCAAAACAGATCCCTGTAGCACTCCACTCAGTACTTCCCTCCAGGTTGATGTAGCGCCATTTAATCGCACTCACTGGGAACAGTTGTTCAACCAGCTTGGAGTCCACCTAAACATAGTAGCATCTAGCCCACGTTTTGCAATTTTATCCACCATGATATCACGGGAGATTTTGTCAAACGTTTTGCTGAAATCTAGGTACGGCATGCCTATGGTATTCATTCCCACAGTGCACCAGTCTAGTCACTGTATCAAAGGAGATGAGATTTCTCTGCCACAATTTGTTCTTGACCCTGTGCTAGCTCCTAGAAATCACCCCATTCTTTTCCAAGTACTCACAGATGACCTGCTTAATCATCTGTTCCAAGATCGTTCCTGGAACTGAAATCAGGCTGACCAGTCTTGAATTTCCCAGATCTTTCTTTTCCCCTTTTCTAATGATAGGGACATTCGCTTGTCTCCGGGCTCCTTCCCTATTCTCCATGAGTTCTCAAAGTTTACAGACAGTGGCAGGGCCCTTGAAAGAAGGTGCAGGGGGTAAATTGTGCCCTAGCCTAGGGTCAAAAAGGGGACCCAGAAGCCAAAGGAGAGAACCCAAACAATTTCCTGGGATCTTTCATTTTCCAGTCTCATCAGGGCCCATGGGAAGGGGGTGCAAGGGGTATATCATGCCTGGGCTCCAGACAAAAAGGGGGACCAGGAGCCGAAGGAGCAGAGCAGGAAATTTCCTGGGATCTCAGAAAATGTTTGCATATATTGTGTGAAAACAAGCACTCACATTTTGTGCAAGCCTACACAGTTTTATATATCGTAACTGGTAGAAATTATGACCCAAAGGAGAAGGGAAGGGGCCCCAAAGAAACTTTGTGCTTCCTGGTGAAATTCCTTTCAGAGGCCCTGGATGGCAAGGCCACATCAGAAAGCTCCTTCAGAACCCTGGGGTGGAATTTATCTGGTCCTGGGGACTTAAATTCACTTAACGTAACAAGATGTTCCTTTACCATCTCTTGACTTATCCTGACTTGTGTTGCTCACCATTCTTCATTAGTGCCACTGTTAGGTTGGATCACCTTTCCCTTTGTGAGAAATGTAAAACAGATGCAAAGTAAGAACTGTGCACCTTTGCCCTCTCTCCGCTGTCTGTCACCACTTCCCCGTTTTCTCCACCTGCCTCTTCCTCGGCCTTCCTCTTTTTGCAGACATAACAACAAACAAAAAACCCCTTTTTGCTGTCCTTGGCATCCCTCATCAACCTCAACCCATTCTGCGCTTTACCCTTCCTGACATCACCCCTGCAGGTGTGGGCGCTGGTGATACTGGCCGCCCTGCCGCCATGGGATAAAGTGCTGCGCCCCGACTGGAAGTAATTGCGGTGACATCATCATGTCACTGCAGTTACTTCCAGTATTATCATGCCAATCTGAGGGGCACCCCTTTTTTCCCCTTTAAAAAGGTGGGGAAGAAGGGAGTAGTCCTTAGAGTGGCACAGATGCATTTTTTTTAAAGCAGAGGTAGTGCCGCCAACTTCTTTTGCTTTGGAAAAAAGCATCAAGGGGAAGTGGGTGGTGGTGGCATCCCCGCAGACATGCCACCTGAGGTATTGTCCCCCTTGACCCCCCTTACGTATGCCAGTGGGGGTAGGCTATACTTGCATACTGTTCCTTACGGGCCAATTCTATGAGCAGGTACAGTGGTCTGTGTGCCAGGTGTAGCCATTGCAAACGTGCCCTAAAGCACGTTTGCGACAACATATGAGCAGGAAGGGTGGTCAAGGTCTGCCAGAGCTGAATCCAGCCTGATGGCTGCCAGAGTTGGCAAGTGCAGCACTGAGTGGCACAAGGGCAGGGGGAGGGTGGAACGGAGGTGGGGAGGGGTGTTTTGGGGCAGGGGAAGGCAGGAGGGGGCGGTTCTGGCCTTGGAGGGGATGAGGATGGTGGAGGAAGCCTCTGCCAGATCCTTTCCCAAACCTAGAAGCTCTACACGGGACTCCTTGGACTTGCACCAGTGTTTTCAATTACAACCACATTTCACATTTCGTCCACGTGCTTTCCTCTTTTGTTTGATTTCATCCAACGCTCCACAAATTTGTCAACGTTCTTATGCTTATTTTATCTCTGTTTGTTTAGGTTTCGCACACATTTGCGCGTGTAATATAGTTACTTATTAACATTTTTTTGCAGGCCAGAATAAATTTGAACGCTAAATAAGGCTATGCATGGATGTGCCTCCATTTTTTACTCTAATCCATGCCCTGGTACCTAACCAGATGCTGTAGTTTCCACATCAGTATTAAAAGGGTCCCAGGACCCAATCCTATCCAACATTCCTGCACCGATGCAGTCACGATGCAGCTCTGAGGTAGGGGAGCAAATGTTCCCTTGCCTTGAGGAGGCCTCCGGGACCGTCCCCCCACCGCAGGATGCAGCATATGCTCCATTGACACAACTGTGTCAGAGCTGTGAAATTGGATAGGATTGGGCCCTTAATGTTGTATTTGTCTTCTTAATAAATCCTTGATCGTGTGGGTTCTTGCTGGGAAAGTTTGGTTCAGCTAAATGCAGTGTCAACCACAAAGCCACGCACTTGGAAACCTTTGCCAGTACTCTGGAGAAGGGGAAATTCTGAGGCTTCTTTTCCTCAGAGCAGCTGGGATGCCTATAGTCTTAGACCAACCTTGGGTTCGAGAATGGCAGAGCGGTTATCGTAGTCCTACCTTTTGAGCTAAGTTTAGCTGGGTTGTGGCTCCAAAGGCAAGGGGGAAAGGCTGCTTGCATGCCGGGGTTAGGCTCCCTGCAAAACTTACTGCTTTGCACCCCCTCTAGCTACACCACTGGTCAGGATTTGGTTTTGCCCAGCAAGACAGCTGGGTGGGCTATAATGTTTCTGGCAGGAAAGCCTGGCCACCAAAAACACAATTTCTCTATAAGCTGAGAAATGAAACCGTCTCAAATCTGTTTCATGGGTTCATTTTTCTGTTGCTGACTCTCTTTCTGCAAAATTGCCATCTGTTTGTTTCTGCTTCTCCATATCAAGCAGACAATTTTTGATGTTTTTGTGAGCTAATATTTGGCACCCACTAGGGGGAAAGTGACACCACAGATCAAAGCAAAACAGAAACAGCATTTAAGCCTTCCGTTTTGAAGGGAGACAAGTGGGGACTTGGGAAGACAGCTGGTTTTCCAAAAGGTAAGGATTTATCATCAATTAGTCACTAGAGGGAGTCTTATGCCTCTTCTGAATCTAACAAAGAGAGACAGCCTAGGATAGAATTGACTTCAAACTGAGAGATAGCAGCCTAGTAACTGAGTATTTGAGTATTTGAGCAGCGACTCTCAAACTGTGGGTACTGGGTGGTTCCCAGGGTGGAACTGGGTAGAACCACTGGGTGAAACCACCCACTGGGTGGTTCGCGAGCCAATTTCAGGTGGGTCCCCATTCATTTCAAAATTTATTGTTAATATAGTAGGCTTGATACTATCATGGTATGTGACCGCATTTGGGAAAATGTTACACAGCTATACTTTCAACAGGCTATCGCGTATAAACATGATAGTTAATGGGACTCATTCCTGGGTAAGTGTGGGTAGGACTGCAGCCTAGGTTTGTTAAAAATTCTCCTGCTTGATGATGTCACTTCTGGTCATGATATCACTTCTGGTGGGTCCTGACCAATTCTTATTCTAAAAAGTGGGTCCCAGTGCTAAAAGTTTGAGAACCACTGGCCCAGAGTGTTTCCAGGCATCATTGTAAAAATGGGCCATGCAACCCAGATTATCTTCTGTTTGCAAAAAATCCTGATTGCTTGACCCAGGCCTCCAGGTTAGCCAGAATGCAATACGATTCGGAACAATTTATGCCAAGGGCGGCAGGTTGGTAATAGAATGGGGCAGCCAAGGTGTGCTGCAAAAATGGATTTCTGAGTATGCACCAGACTTCTACATATGACCTTCAACGGTACACCAAGACTGAAGCTTCTCTATTGCAGGACTTCCTGAGCAAGAGAGACTCCAAAGACCATTGGTTTCAATGGTCCTAACTGGATTTTTTTTTGGAGTTTATGATTATTATGATGGGTTCTGCTAAAGCAGTGCAATTCTTTCTCAGGGTTGCAATGGTCACATCAGAAGATGTGGCAGTTCATACTCATGCCGACATTGCTTATCCCAGAAAGGGGCAACACTGTTCTAGTTGGAGTTAGCCAAAACCATTCTCTCCATGTATATTTGTTAATAAAGTAAATATTGTGAAGGCGCTCCAAAATCTCCAGCGCTCTCCTATGTAAAGGGAATGAAACCCTGTCGTGCTGCCCCTGGAACACCTTGCAGCTTGGAAGTGGGGAGTACGTAAAAGGACTGTATTTTACGGTTACGACAGCTATTATGTGTAAATCATTAAACCGTATAATTTTCTTGCCTCTGCTGTGAATAGTACACACTGCTGATCTCAAGTATAGATTGCCAAGTTTTTTCCAGTTAGGTTTATATGGGTTTCTAAGAAGTGGAGGTATTTCATTCCTTTTATCGGTACTCGTGGTGCAATGGAAAAATGGCAAGATGCACTACTGCATTAAAAGCTACTGAATGCAGCCCCAGCAGGCAAATGGCTTTGTGAATCCTGGTGTGAGACTTTGAAGTCTCAAGGTGTTCCCCCTGAGCAGTGGTGTAGCTAGAGGGGGTGCAAAGAACTAAGTTTTGCAGGGATTCTCACTGCAGCGTGCAAGGGGCCCCTCCCCCCCCTTTGGAGCCATACACCTCTGTTTTGCTCTCACTGCCCCCAATGGCTCTGAAGGAGGGAGGGGATGCTTGCATGCTGCGGTGAGGTTCCCTGCAAAACTGAGTGCTTTGCACCCCCTCTAGCTATGCCACTGCCCCTGAGCAAAAAACTTGAACTCCAAATTTATGTTGCAACTTAGCTCTCAACCTCTCAAAATGTCAGATTTTAAAATATAGATGTGTGTCACTTAACAATGGGGATACGTTCTCCAAACCCTGTCATTAAGCAACCTCGAGGCAAAATCCGGAGCCGGAGTCCCTGAGGCTGAACACAGTCATGTTCTGGCAACTCCTGCGATGCCACTGGAACCAACCGTATTGGCTTCTGCCTTTCCATTGGACCATTTCAGAAACGTGGAGAGGGGGGATTTGCTGCATGGGAAACAGTCTATCCTCCATATCTACTTTACCCAGGCTTCGCGCACTGGAGAGGACACTCTGTTCCAGAACACTATTCAGACCGTGATACCATAGTCTTCTGAGACTGAAGGATGCCAACAACAAGCAATTTCAGCATTATGCAAAAAAATGTTCCTTTTTGTTGGCAGTGTTGTCATTAGGAGGTCTCTTCCAGGTGGGGCCAGGCCCACAGAAGTGTTTGGCACTACTTCTGGTTTTTGGAAACAAACCAGAAGTAGCTTTCCAAAAACTGGAAGAAGATTCCAGAGGCTTCTGAGGTCCATGGAGGCGTGGTGCAACCCGGAAGAGGTCCCTAGGGCTTCCTAATGATAACACCTCAAGCACAAAGATAAGGCGTTTCAACTACTGCACAGTAAAACAACGACGGACTGTCACATATGCGTCAGAACATCGCAAAATGATGCACACCTGTATAGAAAGTAGCATGATTTTCAATATTGCAAAATGTTACAGTGTGGATGGGTGAGGGGAAGCCTAAAAATGGACATCCACTAAAATTAGAGAATTAAAGCAGACAAAAGAAAAGGAGAATTAAAGCAAGGAGAATTAAAGCAGACAAAAGAAAATAGTTCTTTACCCTGTGGAACTCCTTGCCGCAAGATGTGGTGGTGGTGTCTGGCCTAGATGACTTTAAAAGGGAATTGGACAGATATCTCAAGGAAAGTCCATCACAGGTTACAAGCCATGGTGGGTATATGAAACCTCCTGGTTTTAGAAATAGGCTACTTCAGAATGCCAGATACAAGGGAGGGCACCAGGAGGCAGGTATCTTGTGTGGTCTGCGAGGCATTTGGTGCGCCACTGTGAGATACAGAAACTAAATGGGCCCTTGACCTGATCCAGCAGGGCTCTTCTTATGTTCTCAAAATGCTGCAAAATGACACGAAAATTTCCTTCTTGAATTTCCTTTTAAAAAAAATATTTCATTATCACAAAGATTATGCCAAGTCTTTGTGTGTGGGTACAGAAACAGCGATGAAAAATTATTTGCTCTTGAGCTAAATGTAATCTGGGAGTACCATATATTGTTTCCAGAGCTAATCTGCTATCCTCTGCAGAATCTGTTCACGGGTGGCTTGCAGTTCAAAGAAAAGCGTGAATAATCAATTTGATATACAGCCCACTATTTATTAAGCCATAAAGCTATCTAGGGGAAATCCAGTCTATTTATTTTTTCCCTCCTGGAATCCCATATTTCTTGCTATGCATAAATGATAGCAGAAGAGAGAACTGGGTAGGTGTTCAGCTCCGAAATCATCCTCCCAGGCTGCACTCACTAGCCACACTAACCTGAGGGTAAGCCTAAAATGGGACTTACTTCTGAGTAGACATGCAGAGGCTTGGACTGTCAGTGTGGAAGCCTGGTTTTTGGCAGTTTTTTTTTTCTTAGATTAACAGTGCAATCCTATACATGTCTACTCCCAAGTAAGTCCCATAGTATTCAGTGGGGCTTAGTCTCAGGTAAGTGTGTATAGGATTGCAGCATAAGTTTAGTGAAACAGACACAGGAATTGGTTCCAAGATTCTCATTCATTTGCACAATGTTACAGAGTGTTGCTGGATGCCTTTTAAAACTCATGGAACCTTATATAATAATGGAACATGTCAGTGCACAATATTCCTTTGTCTTTTTTTTAATGTTTTGCTTTGGCAACCCTGATCTTCATTTGGATGTTATCAGAAATCACTGGCTTGAGAGCCAAGGGGGGGGGGGAACATAAAGTATAAGTGTTTTATTACCACAGGTTGAAAGAAATATTGGAAGATCTTACTGAAGCTTTTAAAAAATGTATGTTACATTTAAAAAGAACCTTGCACTCTTGCGACAAACGAGATCAAAGGTTGGTTGGCAACCTTCAGTCTCGAAAGGCTATGGTATAAGCCTACAGCACCCAGTATTCCCAAGCGGTCTCCCATCCAAGTACTAACCAGGCCTGACCCTGCTTAGCTTCCAAGATCAGACAAGATCAGGAATGTGCAGGATAACAGTTGCTGAGATCAAAAGAGACTACCTGCTAGCAGTGGAATAGCTAAGGGGGGTCAGAGGGGCACACTGCCCCAGGTAGCACACCGTTATGGGGTGTCTTAGAGGCCTCCCAAAGGCACGATGCCTTTTGGAGCCCTCCAGGACCTCTAAGACCTCTTCAAGATGCCCAGTATGAGGGTATTATGGGGGTATAGGGCACAAGAGGTGTTAAAAAGTTTTGTGCCCCCATTGCCAGGTGGGGTAGCTATAGGCCACTGCTTGCTAGCTTTGCAGGGAGATCAGCTCTGTTGCCAAAATCTGTCTTGCAATGTGGTTGCTTAAATGAAAAACAGCCTGTGGAACTTTAAATGCTTGCTATAGTAGGGGAAGGAAAAAAAAAACCACAGACCCTGGTGAGCAAATTAGTAGCTAGTATACCTGGGCAGGGCAAGCAACAGCAAAGGCTTTACCAGGAAACTCTGGTGACAGCCCAGGGAGGAGGCAGTCCTGGGGAGGCAGGACTGGGGAGGCAGTCCTGGGCAGTCTCTGGGGATCCTTTAGTGTGTCAGAAACAGCTGTTACTACAAGCCTAGTTGCTCATCCACCAGGAGAACTATTTGACTGGAGAGATTATTCAACTGGTTTTGTGATGTGCGATCTTCCGGCATTCTCTGAGAAGCCTGGCTACGGAGGTGTCAGTTACGGCAATCACAGAGGACAACAGTAAAGAGGAAAGGGGTTTGGATTCTGAGCAGGTAAAGAGAGCTCCATAAGTTCATCTCTTCAAGGGCTGACCTGAGAACCCAACAGCAACATCCACAAGCGTACAGGAGCCAAAAAGGAACACTGCCCAGTATCAGGATCTGGCCAGAACATCCTTAGGAAGCAGTGGGCATTTCTCAAGAATGCCCAGTGAAGGGGACTGCATAGCATGCAATGACGGCAAAGCATTTTAAGGTGGCATCTAGAACCACCCGTCATTACGACCCAGCCATCACCTTCTGCCCTAGAACCAGTCTTCGGCACCTAGGAAATTGACCTGCTATCAAAGCAACACCATGACTGTGCTCAAGCTTTTTCTCATGGCTTTCAGCTTTGTCTTCTGGGCAGCTGGGCTGACCATGCTGGTTATTGGGATTTGGGCCAAGACGTCTTTGGGCACCTACCTGGTTTTGTCCGCCAATGCGTACCCCAATACCCCCTTCATCATGTTGGCGACTGGCACTGCCGTCATCGTATGGGGCTTTCTGGGCTGCATTGGGGCAGCCATCGAGCACCGTTGCCTGCTCCGAACGTACGGGGGCTTTCAGCTGGTTGTGCTGGTGGCAGGCTTAGTAGCCGGGCTCTCGGGCTTGTTCTATCACAAGGATATTGCAGAAGGGTTCCGGAGTGGGCTGTGGAAGGCCATCCGTTCCTACGACGAGGATGAGGAGAAGGCGGAGGCCCTGGATTCCATCCAGAGCAGCTTAGACTGTTGTGGGGTGGAGAGTTATCGCGATTGGTTTTCTTCACCCTGGTCCAAGGAGCAACAAGCACCCAATAACTCAGTGCCGGTGAGTTGCTGCTGGTCGCGGAAAGGTTGCCAGCACAGCCCTCTCCCCACAGACGCCTGGGGCATTTACCGCGATGGGTGCTTCAGCAAGGTCTACAGCTTTGTCAGCGGCAACATGCTCTACATTGCCACTGCCGCACTCGGGCTGGCACTCACGCAGGTGGTGGGCATCGTCCTGGCTTGCCTCCTGGCCGCCCGCATCCTGCCCCGCACTGAGCCCCCAGGAGCTACCATCCCACACTGAATACGGAACAACCACTTCTGAGCACAGCACTGAGTTCGGTGGTTTCTCAGCAGTGTTGAGATATTGCAGCTCCAACTCCCATGCTCCAGAGCATTCGAGCACCACCAGCCTGGCACAGGATCCAAACCTGCAACCACACTTGCCTCCTACATTGCTCCACTGTGGCATCTCACACCCTTTCCAGTTGTCCTTGTTGCAATCCAGTGAGTGTCTCTTCTTGGCTTCCTCCTTTTTCTCCTCCTCTGGTGGTTCCACTCTGCCAGAAGACCCCTCCAATAACTCCCTTTTACTCTACGGTGGAAAAATACCTTCAGCGCTTTCCCTGTTTTAATACATCTTCCCCACACATCTCACCCACCTTTCCTTTTAACCTGTTCTGCCTGAGAACTACCAGACAGAGGACCGGACTGCAGCAGTTATATCATTCTTCCTTAGAGTTTCTTTTGCTCACTCCATCAGCACCAAAATAATATTTTTTTAATCTATGAGGGACAGCAAAGCTGTATTCTTCCCAGTGTGGGCACTACTTCTTAGGATCTTTCTCTTGTACTAATCGTGGTGCAAGATGAATAAACTCCTGCCTTTTCCTGGGGCAGCCGGTGAGATTTTTGCTGTAATATTTCATTGTATCTGGACATAAGATGAGGAGCTTGGAATGGAAAAGAGAACAGAGAGATTTGTACCATAGATTAGTCCTTGTATTGACGGGCTGAAAGCAGGATAATAGGCTTCTTTAGCTTTTTTTTTTTGAGGGGGGGAAGAAGAATGGAAATTCAGGGTTTCCCTGGTGGAAAAATTGGAGATCTCAAAATTTTAAAATAAAAATAAAAGCATAAGCAGCCAAACCCCTCTTTGTTCTTTAATGACAGTAGATCAATGAAGTGTGGCAAATTTTCTTGTGATGTAAACTGATACTGTTTTATGAAGGGGTCCGTCTTAGAGAAGTAACTAGCAAATCCAGCTTTTTTATTGTGAAAGAGAATCTCAAAGGGCTGTTTGTACTAATGGAAGATCTCGTTCTAGGGGAAGACTCTGAAAATCCAGAAGAACGCAAAGGGCAGTGTTTCTTTCCAAAGTTGTTTTCTGGAACATCTTCCATAAATGTGCAGCTGACTTTTAGGACAGCTATGCTTTTTTGGATTTTGTATAGGGTTTAACTCAGAAGCCAAGATTTTCCACGTTTGTGTTCGTTAAAATGAAGTTTACAAAGGCACGATCGGTAATTTTTGTCATTGTGGATGTTATACTGATTTTAAATATCCTTCTGTAGCCTTCTTTAATAATTGCACAACATTTTATCTAATTGTGACAAGTAAATATTTGAATCAGATCATGTTTTGGCTGAAGCCGGTGGCGAAAACTCTGTTGATTTGGCTATGAAAAAGATGGGGAGTGATTTAAAACAAGAAATCTGTAACATAACATTTGTTAAACAGCCTGTCTAGGAAATGAAAAGTAAGATACAGTACTTCCCCTTTGGCCAAAACTTATATGCAAGAGACAGAGATCTTAATATTATTTTTCTTCCCGAGTCTTTTCCTTATAGCTATCACCCTTCTGCACCTTACCCAAAAGATGATTAGATGAGAGCTGTAGGCCAGAATAAAAAGCTCAGTGCTATCATCGTAATTGAACATGAGCCTTGGCTTAAATCGCTTGTGGAAAGTGAAAAGCTGTAGGCTATTTATTTTTTCCACTTGACCGGACTCAGGACTAGCGAAGAGGTTTCTATGGAAGGCTTGGTGGAGGAAGAACTATTTAATTCTGAAACCCTTTTTGCATGTTTGTATCTCTTTGGTAGCTGTCAAACAACAACTTTCTATATGACAAGACTTTTGGATGGACAAGGAAAAGTACAAGGTTAATACATTCAGATCTGAAAGAGGAGCTTTAGGAAAGGAAAGAAATAATATGGACTGATCAAAGGGCATGAGGCAGGGCCTAGGAGAGGGGGGTAAAGGGGATAATTTGTACCCAGGTAATTTGTCTAAAGGGGGGCTCAGGAGATAAAGGAGGGGGCCCAGAAATTTCCTGGGATCTGACATTTTTCTATCTACTCAGACTTGTTGCCCGTATGGGATGCTGGGGACACTACTGATGCCACATGGGTGGGTAGACCTGGACTCCAAAGACTTTTCCAGCTGTCTCTACCCTCCCCTCATCCTGCTTCATCTCTCCTTGCTCCTATTCTGCTAGCCCGTTACCACCTTCCCCTACTCTGTTTCACCCCTTCCCCTTTGCAAAGCGGCTCAAAAGAAACTTTGTACCCCCTGATAAAATTCCTCTCAGAGGGCCTGGCACGAGGTAGGGGTTTTACAGCCCTGAGCTGCATGGTGCTCAGAGGAGCAGTGGCACCAAAATGGAGGGCCCACTGTACTTATTTGACATTTTGGCAGAGTAAAAGTTAGTTCACAGTTGAATGTGTTCAGAAATGGTTTTATAGGATTGATTTAAATAGCAAAGAAACATATGGCCTTGAAAATCGAGTCAGTCATGTGTGAATATAGGCTCTGCTGTACTTGTAGGGCTTTTTCCAAGTCTATTTCAGATATTAATGGAGAGGTGGGTTGGGAGGCTTACCAATGATTATGAATAACATATGGGGATGTGATAAACATGCATTATTTTAGGAAGCAAATTGGGGGGGATGAGGCGAAGCAAGTTTGACTTGCTCCATCTGTTTGCAAATATTAATTCGTGCATGCATTTTCAGCAAGATCAAATTTCTTTATCTGACGTCTAATGTCAGCAAGCAAAGTTCTGCCCATGCTCTCAATTTCCTAATCACCATATTGAATCCAGTGCAGCTGTACTAAAAAAAAAAAAACCATGCCTCATTTACTAGCAGCCAACCAAAGATGGTGCATTTGAATTTTGAATGAAAACTACGGTTCCACTGCTAAGAAGAGTGCTGTCAGTATAGGATGTTTTAAAACTTTTTTGCAATACTTCCACTGCAGGTGGGAGAAGATATATGGATCACAATGGCCATCCTCGCTCCCTACCTACACGGTGATGTCGTATGGTTGTCAACCACTGATTGATCAAAAAGAAGTCTGCATTCTCTTCTTCTAGGTCAGTTGGAGAAGGTGAAGCAGTACAGCAGCAATTTGCACTCAATTTTGGAGGAGAGAGAAGAGGCAGCAGATATGGAGGGTGGCTGAAGATCAGGCTGGAGGGCTGAAAGTGTCCTCCAAAACTTTCCTTATTCTCTTTACTGCATATAGAAAACTGCAGAGCACAATCTTTCGAAAGGAGTCTTGTGCTTCCACCTCTCTGGGAGACTGGAATCTCCGCTGCTTCTCCTTACTTGCTATAATATTGATAGGTGGGTTTTTTCCCCATAATTTCATGCATATTTCCACAAACTGATCCAATTCATTCATACATACAGCAGGACCTCCTTATCTATGGGGCTTGGCATCAGCACATTTGAATATCCGCAGATGCCAAGCCCACAGCAGGGAGGCCTCAGAGACTTCCCAGACCTGACTGGAAGTGCTTTCCAATCACATCCAGGAGGTCTTCTGAGCTGCAGGGAGGTTGCACACAGTCTCCCTGCACTCTGGAAGGTCTTCTGGAGGCTTCTGAAAGGTACTTCTGGTTTGTCACTGCCCCCCCCCCCCAGCCCCAACAGATTTCACAATCCACAGAATTCAGTATCGGGGCAGGGGTCCTGGAATGGATCCCCTGTGGGTATTGAGGGCACACCATATTGTGGTTCTACAATTTTTAAAGTGTATAAGTGTCATATTTAGTTTTTAGTTCTGGATTGAAAGGGCACTCTATGTTTTGCTTTTTTTGAATGCACTTACTCTGATAATTTTTTTTATTTCATTCCATATCAATCCCATGAGACTCTTCTAATCTTTCTCCTGGGAAAATTATTTTGCCTTTCTTCACTCCTTTGCTTCTCATTATATTTCAGATTTCCTATCAATTTTTACTGCAAGAGTGTCATGTTATAATTTTAAACAGCACTGCCAATATATCTCAGGATTTATTTTTTCGGGGGAAATTGACCTTATTTTAAATTTTAGTACCGGAAACCTGCTTTTGCTGCACTTTTAATTATAAAATTGCACAGCAGACAAAATACAGCTCATCGGTGGCTCATCATTCACACAGCAATTTCATTGATTCCTTCTTCCCCCTCTTCTTTTCTTACTCATTTGTCTCCGACATGTACCTTCACGCTTGCGCTGTTCTACCTCATGCTGAGCAGCGCTAAGAAACACAACTGATCTTTTATTCTCAAAGAATGCATTCAGAGTTTAACCTGAATAAGGCTGCAATCCTATACACAGGTTGTTGGCATCCTTCAGTCTCGGAAGACTATGGTGTCACGCTCTGAATGGTGGTTCTGGAACAGAGTGTACTCTCCAGTGCGCGAAGCCTGGGTAAAGTAGGTATGGAGGATAGGTGTTACCCATGCAGCAAATCCCCCCTCTCCACGTCGCTGAAATGGTCCAATGGAAAGGCAGAGGCCAATACGGTTGGTTCCAGCAGCGTCGCAGGAGTTGCCAGAACGTGACTGTGTTCAGCCATGAACTGCCTCAGGGACTCCGGCTCCGGATTTTGCCTCGAGGTTGACTCCTGAAGCCTTTTCCATAACTGGATGTAGCCACAAGGCAGTGGAGGTTTGGGATCAGAGTTTTCCTTCTCTCAGATGAGCTGCCTTCCCAGGCTGACGAGTCCCATCTACCCGATGGCTGTTTAGTCACCTCTTACGACAAGTACAGCCAAACTGAGGGCCTATTCTTATCCCCAGCCCCCAGGGGTAATATACACACTTACCTGGGAATAAATCCCATTCGACTCACTTCTGAGTAGACAAGCCTAGGAGTACACTGTGAGAGAGTCAGTGCGCACATGGGTTGCATGTGCTTGCAAACTTCACATGGCGTTGGTGCTTTTTGAAGGACTCCAGTGGGGAGGCTCTGCCTCACCTGCCTCCCCACCCACCGCATGTCCCTGATGTTTTTCCACTGTTGATTAAGAGGGTTTGCGACAGTTCTTTGTTCAAAAGGTTTGAAAACCAGTGGTTGATTATATTCAAATGGAATTGTCGGTCTGCACGCTGAACGACACTGTGGTAAAGGTCTAATGGCTTCGTTCTTCAGGAACAGACCTGCATGGATCATTCTGCATAGAAGAAAGGCCTCCATCTGCAGGAGAATGAACAGAATGTGCACTGCAGACAGAATTGTTTTGGAGATGTGGAAAGAGGTTGATTTCCTATGCATCGATGATCTGAAATCCCTATGCATCGATGATCTGATTGAAATCTGCATTGATTTCCTATGCATCGATGATCTGATACCCCTGCTAACTGGTTAAGAGGCACTTTTTCAAGTGGGCGCTCCTCTTTTATTTAGCAGGGGGAGAGTAACTGGCCCACCTCACCCCAGCAGTGTCTTTTCTAGTGGCTGTCTGCTGGTGTTGCATCTTTTTAGATTGTGAGCCCTTTTGGGACAGGGAGCCATTAGATATTTGATTTTCTCTGTAAACCGCTTTGTGAACTTTTTGTTGAAAAGCGGTATATAAATACTGTTGTTGTTGTTGAAATCAGTGCTAAAAGATTAGCCTAAACCTCAACAAATGGTTGGTTGGCAACCTTCAGTCTCGAAAGACTATGGTATAAGCCTATAGCACCTAGTATTCCCAAGCAGTCTCCCATCCAAGTACTAACCAGGCCTGACCCTGCTTAGCTTCTGAGATCAGACAAGATCGGGCATGTGCAAAGTAAAAGTTACTGCAACTAACTGGCAAACTGCCTACTAGTTAATAATGGGCACACTTGGACAAAAGTCATTAACCTAGTTCTGATGGCTGGAAACAGAATAAATTGAATGAATGGGATCAGGACTGCTGAGCAGGTTCTGCCCCAAACTCTACGCATGGATCATACCTTGGGCACACAGTCAATGATTGTATAAATATGCTGTTTTATTCTGAAATCTTACTGGATTGTGCCCAGAAAGGGGGCAGGATTGGCAGCTCTGGTGCACGCCTTATCTTATCCCCCTTTCTAGGTCTGATCCGCCAACATGGATTAACTTGGAGTTGCAATATTGCTAGTGCAGGTCTGAGTTGACCCATTGCGATTGCTGGGGCTTACCCTGGGGCAAGAGGACAAATCATGTCTGCTGGCGCCCCAGATAGCACGGAGGGATGTGCAGCACCCAGAAGTCATTCGGTGGTGATGCAAAATGCTTCCGGGATGGCCATTTCCAGCAATTTGGAGCCTGAAGGAGGGTGGGAGAACATAGGAACTTAAGAGCAGCCCCACTGGATCAGGCCATAGGCCCATCTAGTCCAGCTTCCTGTATCTCACAGCGGCCCACCAAATGCCTGAGGGAAGCATACCAGATAACAAGAGACCTCATCCTGGTGCCCTCCCTTGCATCTCACATTTAGCCGTTTCTAAAATCAGGAGGTTGCACATACACATCATGGCTTGTAACCTGTAATGGATTTTTCCTCCAGAAACTTGTCCAATTCCCTTTTAAAGGTGTCCAGGCCAGACACCATCACCATATCCTGTGGCAAGGAGTTCCACAGACCAACCACACGCTGAGTAAAGCAATATTTTCTTTTGTCTGTCCTAACTCTCCCAACACTCAATTTTAGTGGATGTCCCCTGGTTCTGGTGTTATGTGAGAGTGGAAAGAGCTCTATCTTGAGTGAGTGTAAAGACCCTCTCTTGTGTGGAGGGTTCATCCACAGCCAAAAATGGCACTAGCCTTCGCTTGGCGGGGACTTAGGTAGTGCACCTATCACCACCCAGGGTGTGTCATCCTCTAAAACAAGGAGCTTACACATACCTACCATGGCTTGTAACTTGTGATGAACTTTTCCTCCAGACATTTGTCCAATCCCCTCTTAAAGGCATCTAGGCCCAATACCACCACCACATCCTGTGGCAAGGAGTTCCGCAGACTAATTCACACACACACACACACACACACACAGAGACAGACAGACAGACAGACAGATAGATAGATAGATAGATAGATAGATAGATAGATAGATAGATAGATAGATAGATAAGGTGTTTACCATCCTCAGGAGCATAGAACCCCAATTATTATTAATTGTGTATTTACTATAAATAAATAAATAAATAAATAAATAAATAAATAAATAAAATATTATTTCTTTCAAGTTCTCTTTTATGTGTAGTAGGTTACAGTGTTAATACCATCAGATAATTTTTATGCCGAAGTGTCTATAATCTACCTACGGATTCGGCGGCCATAATAGCCGTAACTAATCACAAATTATGTCCCATAGGCTTTCTTAATTATTCATATGAGTGTAACATATTATTAAGATTAATGGTGTGTTCTCGTCACACGGAAGCAGAATTAGACCCATGTCCATATTGTGAAGGACCCGGAATACAGTGGTGAAAGGGAATGGACTTGATCTGATCCACATAAATGGGACCCTGTTTTAAAAGCAGATCAATAATGTGGTCCACAATGCTTAATTTTATCAACCTGCAAACATTTATCAACCTGCAAACATTCCTCCTGACCAGGGAATTAAGTCAGATAGCAGTTAAAAGAGAAGATGTTTCAGACCTCATTGATAAATTAAAGATCAATAAGTCACCGGGCCCTGATGGCATCCACCCAAGAGTTATTAAGGAATTGAAGAATGAAGTTGCTGATCTCTTGACTAAAATATGCAACTTGTCCCTCAAAACGGGCACAGTGCCAGAGGATTGGAGGATAGCAAATGTCACACCGATCTTTAAAAAGGGAAAGAGGGGGGACCCGGGAAACTCTAGGCCGGTCAGCCTAACATCCATACCGGGTAAGATGGTGGAATGCCTCATCAAAGATAGGATCTCAAAACACATAGACGAACAGGCCTTGCTGAGGGAGAGTCAGCATGGCTTCTGTAAGGGTAAGTCTTGCCTCACAAACCTTATAGAATTCTTTGAAAAGGTCAACAGGCATGTGGATGCGGGAGAACCCGTGGACATTACATATCCGGACTTTCAGAAGGCGTTCGACACGGTCCCTCATCAAAGGCTACTGAAAAAACTCTAGTCAGGGAATTAGAGGACAGGTCGTCTCATGGATTGAAAACTGGTTGAAGACCAGGAAGCAGAGAGTGGGTGTCAATGGGCAATTTTCACAGTGGAGAGAGGTGAAAAGCGGTGTGCCCCAAGGATCTGTCCTGGGACCGGTGCTTTTCAACCTCTTCATAAATGACCTGGAGACAGGGTTGAGCAGTGAAGTGGCCAAGTTTGCAGACGACACCAAACTTTTCCGAGTGGTGAAGACCAGAAGTGATTGTGAGGAGCTCCAGAAGGATCTCTCCAGACTGGCAGTATGGGCAGCAAAATGGCAGATGCGCTTCAATGTCAGTAAGTGTAAAGTCATGCACACTGGGGCAAAAAATCAAAACTTTACATATAGGCTGATGGGTTCTGAGCTGTCTGTGACAGATCAGGAGAGAGATCTTGGGGTGGTGGTGGACAGGTCGATGAAAGTGTCGACCCAATGCGCGGCAGCAGTGAAGAAGGCCGTTTCTAAGCTTGGGATCATTAGAAAAGGTATTGAGAACAAAACGGCTAATATTATAATGCCGTTGTACAAATTGATGGTAAGGCCACACCTGGAGTATTGTGTCCAGTTCTGGTCGCCACATCTCAAAAAAGACATAGTGGAAATGGAAAAGGTGCAAAAGAGAGCGACTAAGATGATTACTGGGCTGGGGCACCTTCTGTATGAGGAAAGGCTACGGCTTTGGGCCTCTTCAGCCTAGAAAAGAGGCGCCTGAAGGGGGACATGATTGAAACATACAAAATTATGCTGGGAATGGACAGAGCTGCTCTTTACACTCTCACATAACACCAGAACCAGGGAATATCCACTAAAATTGAGTGTTTGGAGAGTTAGAACAGACAAAAGAAAATATTTATTTACTCAGCGTGTGGTTGGTCTGTGGAACTTCTTGCCACAGGATGTGGTGATGGCGTCTGGCCTGGATGCCTTTAAAAGGGGATTGGACAAGTTTCTGGAGGAAAAATCCTTTACGGGTTACAAGCCATGATGTGTATGCGCAACTTCCTGATTTTAGAAATGGGCTATGTCAGAATGCCAATGCAAGGGAAGGCACCAGGATGCATGTCTCTTGTTATCTGGTGTGCTCCCTGGGGCATTTGGTGGGCCGCTGTGAGATACAGGAAGCTGGACTAGATGGGCCTATGGCCTGATCCAGTGGGGCTGTTGTTATGTTCTTAAACTACAATTCCCAGGAAGCCTTGCAGGTCTCATGTTATCTGGTGTGCTCCCTGGGGCATTTGGTGGGCCACTGTGAGATACAGGAAGCTGGACTAGATGGGCCTGTGGCCTGATCCAGTGGGGCTGTTCTTATGTTCTTAACTACAATTCCCAGGAAGCCTTGCAGGTCTCTTGTTATCTGGTGTGCTCCCTGGGGCATTTGGTGGGCCGCTGTGAGATACAGGAAGCTGGACTGGATGGGCCTTTGGCCTGATCCAGCGGGGCTGTTCTTATGTTCTTAACTACAATTCCCAGGAAGCCTTGCAGGTCTCTTGTTATCTGGTGTGCTCCCTGGGGCATTTGGTGGGCCACTATGAGATACAGGAAGCTGGACTAGATGGGCCTGTGGCCTGATCCAGTGGGGCTGTTCTTATGTTCTTAACTACAATTCCCAGGAAGCCTTGCAGGTCTCTTGTTATCTGGTGTGCTCCCTGGGGCATTTGGTGGGCCACTGTGAGATACAGGAAGCTGGACTAGATGGGCCTGTGGCCTGATCCAGTGGGGCTGTTCTTATGTTCTTAACTACAATTCCCAGGAAGCCTTGCAGGTCTCTTGTTATCTGGTGTGCTCCCTGGGGCATTTGGTGGGCCGCTGTGAGATACAGGAAGCTGGACTGGATGGGCCTATGGCCTGATCCAGTGGGGCTGTTCTTATGTTCTTAACTACAATTCCCAGGAAGCCTTGCAGGTCTCTTGTTATCTGGTGTGCTCCCTTGGGCATTTGGTGGGCCACTGTGAGATACAGGAAGCTGGACTAGACGGGCCTATGGCCTGATCCAGCGGGGCTGTTCTTATGTTCTTAACTACAATTCCCAGGAAGCCTTGCAGGTCGTCTTGTTATCTGGTGTGCTCTCTGGGGCATTTGGTGGGCCGCTGTGAGATACAGGAAGCTGGACTAGACGGGCCTATGGCCTGATCCAGCGGGGCTGTTCTTATGTTCTTAACTACAATTCCCAGGAAGCCTTGCAGGTCTCTTGTTATCTGGTGTGCTCCCTGGGGCATTTGGTGGGCAGCTGTGAGATACAGGAAGCTGGACTGGATGGGCCTTTGGCCTGATCCAGCGGGGCTGTTCTTATGTTCTTAACTACAATTCCCAGGAAGCCTTGCAGGTCTCTTGTTATCTGGTGTGCTCCCTGGGGCATTTGGTGGGCCGCTATGAGATACAGGAAGCTGGACTAGATGGGCCTGTGGCCTGATCCAGTGGGGCTGTTCTTATGTTCTTAACTACAATTCCGAGGAAGCCTTGCAGGTCTCTTGTTATCTGGTGTGCTCCCTGGGGCATTTGGTGGGCCACTGTGAGATACAGGAAGCTGGACTAGATGGGCCTGTGGCCTGATCCAGTGGGGCTGTTCTTATGTTCTTAACTACAATTCCCAGGAAGCCTTGCAGGTCTCTTGTTATCTGGTGTGCTCCCTGGGGCATTTGGTGGGCCGCTGTGAGATACAGGAAGCTGGACTGGATGGGCCTATGGCCTGATCCAGTGGGGCTGTTCTTATGTTCTTAACTACAATTCCCAGGAAGCCTTGCAGGTCTCTTGTTATCTGGTGTGCTCCCTTGGGCATTTGGTGGGCCACTGTGAGATACAGGAAGCTGGACTAGACGGGCCTATGGCCTGATCCAGCGGGGCTGTTCTTATGTTCTTAACTACAATTCCCAGGAAGCCTTGCAGGTCGTCTTGTTATCTGGTGTGCTCTCTGGGGCATTTGGTGGGCCGCTGTGAGATACAGGAAGCTGGACTAGACGGGCCTATGGCCTGATCCAGCGGGGCTGTTCTTATGTTCTTAACTACAATTCCCAGGAAGCCTTGCAGGTCTCTTGTTATCTGGTGTGCTCCCTGGGGCATTTGGTGGGCAGCTGTGAGATACAGGAAGCTGGACTAGATGGGCCTATGGCCTGATCCAGTGGGGCTGTTCTTATGTTCTTAACTACAATTCCCAGGAAGCCGTGCAGGTCCCTTGTTATCTGGTGTGCTCTCTGGGGCATTTGGTGGGCCGCTGTGAGATACAGGAAGCTGGACTAGATGGGCCTATGGCCTGATCCAGTGGGGCTGTTCTTATGTTCTTAACTACAATTCCCAGGAAGCCGTGCAGGTCCCTTGTTATCTGGTGTGCTCTCTGGGGCATTTGGTGGGCCGCTGTGAGATACAGGAAGCTGGACTAGATGGGCCTATGGCCTGATCCAGTGGGGCTGTTCTTATGTTCTTAACTACAATTCCCAGGAAGCCTTGCAGGTCTCTTGTTATCTGGTGTGCTCCCTGGGGCATTTGGTGGGCCGCTGTGCGATACAGGAAGCTGGACTAAATGGGCCTATGGCCTGATCCAGCGGGGCTGTTCTTATGTTCTTAACTACAATTCCCAGGAAGCCGTGCAGGTCCCTTGTTATCTGGTGTGCTCCCTGGGGCATTTGGTGGGCCGCTGTGAGATACAGGAAGCTGGACTAGATGGGCCTATGGCCTGATCCAGTGGGGCTGTTCTTATGTTCTTAACTACAATTCCCAGGAAGCCGTGTAGGTCCCTTGTTATCTGGTGTGCTCTCTGGGGCATTTGGTGGGCCACTGTGAGATACAGGAAGCTGGAGTAGATGGGCCTATGGCCTGATCCAGTGGGGCTGTTCTTATGTTCTTAACTACAATTCCCAGGAAGCCGTGCAGGTCCCTTGTTATCTGGTGTGCTCTCTGGGGCATTTGGTGGGCCGCTGTGAGATACAGGAAGCTGGACTAGATGGGCCTATGGCCTGATCCAGTGGGGCTGTTCTGATGTTCTTAACTACAATTCCCAGGAGGCCTTGCAGGTCTCTTGTTATCTGGTGTGCTCCCTGGGGCATTTGGTGGGCCGCTGTGAGATACAGGAAGCTGGACTAGATGGGCCTATGGCCTGATCCAGCGGGGCTGTTCTTATGTTCTTAACTACAATTCCCAGGAAGCCTTGCAGGTCTCTTGTTATCTGGTGTGCTCCCTGGGGCATTTGGTGGGCAGCTGTGAGATACAGGAAGCTGGACTGGATGGGCCTTTGGCCTGATCCAGCGGGGCTGTTCTTATGTTCTTAACTACAATTCCCAGGAAGCCTTGCAGGTCTCTTGTTATCTGGTGTGCTCCCTGGGGCATTTGGTGGGCCGCTATGAGATACAGGAAGCTGGACTAGATGGGCCTGTGGCCTGATCCAGTGGGGCTGTTCTTATGTTCTTAACTACAATTCCGAGGAAGCCTTGCAGGTCTCTTGTTATCTGGTGTGCTCCCTGGGGCATTTGGTGGGCCACTGTGAGATACAGGAAGCTGGACTAGATGGGCCTGTGGCCTGATCCAGTGGGGCTGTTCTTATGTTCTTAACTACAATTCCCAGGAAGCCTTGCAGGTCTCTTGTTATCTGGTGTGCTCCCTGGGGCATTTGGTGGGCCGCTGTGAGATACAGGAAGCTGGACTGGATGGGCCTATGGCCTGATCCAGTGGGGCTGTTCTTATGTTCTTAACTACAATTCCCAGGAAGCCTTGCAGGTCTCTTGTTATCTGGTGTGCTCCCTTGGGCATTTGGTGGGCCACTGTGAGATACAGGAAGCTGGACTAGACGGGCCTATGGCCTGATCCAGCGGGGCTGTTCTTATGTTCTTAACTACAATTCCCAGGAAGCCTTGCAGGTCGTCTTGTTATCTGGTGTGCTCTCTGGGGCATTTGGTGGGCCGCTGTGAGATACAGGAAGCTGGACTAGACGGGCCTATGGCCTGATCCAGCGGGGCTGTTCTTATGTTCTTAACTACAATTCCCAGGAAGCCTTGCAGGTCTCTTGTTATCTGGTGTGCTCCCTGGGGCATTTGGTGGGCAGCTGTGAGATACAGGAAGCTGGACTAGATGGGCATATGGCCTGATCCAGTGGGGCTGTTCTTATGTTCTTAACTACAATTCCCAGGAAGCCGTGCAGGTCCCTTGTTATCTGGTGTGCTCTCTGGGGCATTTGGTGGGCCGCTGTGAGATACAGGAAGCTGGACTAGATGGGCCTATGGCCTGATCCAGTGGGGCTGTTCTTATGTTCTTAACTACAATTCCCAGGAAGCCGTGCAGGTCCCTTGTTATCTGGTGTGCTCTCTGGGGCATTTGGTGGGCCGCTGTGAGATACAGGAAGCTGGACTAGATGGGCCTATGGCCTGATCCAGTGGGGCTGTTCTTATGTTCTTAACTACAATTCCCAGGAAGCCTTGCAGGTCTCTTGTTATCTGGTGTGCTCCCTGGGGCATTTGGTGGGCCGCTGTGCGATACAGGAAGCTGGACTAAATGGGCCTATGGCCTGATCCAGCGGGGCTGTTCTTATGTTCTTAACTACAATTCCCAGGAAGCCGTGCAGGTCCCTTGTTATCTGGTGTGCTCCCTGGGGCATTTGGTGGGCCGCTGTGAGATACAGGAAGCTGGACTAGATGGGCCTATGGCCTGATCCAGTGGGGCTGTTCTTATGTTCTTAACTACAATTCCCAGGAAGCCGTGTAGGTCCCTTGTTATCTGGTGTGCTCTCTGGGGCATTTGGTGGGCCACTGTGAGATACAGGAAGCTGGAGTAGATGGGCCTATGGCCTGATCCAGTGGGGCTGTTCTTATGTTCTTAACTACAATTCCCAGGAAGCCGTGCAGGTCCCTTGTTATCTGGTGTGCTCTCTGGGGCATTTGGTGGGCCGCTGTGAGATACAGGAAGCTGGACTAGATGGGCCTATGGCCTGATCCAGTGGGGCTGTTCTGATGTTCTTAACTACAATTCCCAGGAGGCCTTGCAGGTCTCTTGTTATCTGGTGTGCTCCCTGGGGCATTTGGTGGGCCGCTGTGAGATACAGGAAGCTGGACTAGATGGGCCTATGGCCTGATCCAGCGGGGCTGTTCTTATGTTCTTAACTACAATTCCCAGGAAGCCGTGCAGGTCCCTTGTTATCTGGTGTGCTCTCTGGGGCATTTGGTGGGCCGCTGTGAGATACAGGAAGCTGGACTAGATGAGCCTATGGCCTGATCCAGTGGGGCTGTTCTTATGTTCTTAACTACAATTCCCAGGAAGCCGTGCAGGTCCCCTGTTATCTGGTGTGCTCTCTGGGGCATTTGGTGGGCCGCTGTGAGATACAGGAAGGTGGACTAGATGGGCCTATGGCCTGATCCAGTGGGGCTGTTCTTATGTTCTTAACTACAATTCCCAGGAGGCCTTGCAGGTCTCTTGTTATCTGGTGTGCTCCCTGGGGCATTTGGTGGGCCGCTGTGAGATACAGGAAGCTGGACTAGATGGGCCTATGGCCTGATCCAGTGGGGCTGTTCTTATGTTCTTAACTACAATTCCCAGGAGGCCTTGCAGGTCTCTTGTTATCTGGTGTGCTTCCTGGGGCATTTGGTGGGCCGCTGTGAGATACAGGAAGGTGGACTAGATGGGCCTATGGCCTGATCCAGTGGGGCTGTTCTTATGTTCTTAACTACAATTCCCAGGAAGCCGTGCAGGTCCCTTGTTATCTGGTGTGCTCCCTGGGGCATTTGGTGGGCCGCTGTGAGATACAGGAAGCTGGACTAGGTGGGCCTCTGGCCTGATCCAGCGGGGCTGTTCTGATGTTCTTATTTTCCATTCTGGTTAGGCAGGACAAACCACGGCATTATATTGTCGTCCTTCTTGGAGCAGGTGTCTGCAATTAAAGATCTAATGAGAAGATGATTTTCTTTCCAAGGTTGCTTCTAGAACCCAGGACGTTTCAAGGGCAAAAGTAGAGCTGTTTGAAAAGGATATTATTTATTTTACTCAGAAGTAAACCCATTGTGTTCAGGAACAAGTTGACCCTGAGCCTGGGCAATGTCGTTCACGTGGAGCCCAGGCAATGGCTGCCACAAATGTGCTATAAGGCATGTTGTGCCAGCCGCCAGATGAGTGGCACCGGTAGGGAGGCTTGCACCACTGGGCACTGGGCTTCCCACTGGCGGCAGGACCAGCGAGAGTGGTGTGTGCTAAGCTCCCCGTTGAGTGGCAGGGGGGCATCTTCTGGGCAGGAGGAAGGCAGGGAGGGGTGAAATTGGGAGGAGGGTGGGTGGGTCAGGCCCAGGAAAGGGCAGGGACGGTGGCAGAGCCCAACATAGCTCTTCAGTTCTGCGCCGACCGAATAGCGGGCACAGATTCAAGCAGACCTTTTGGGGCTGCTGGAGCTCTGCACAGCATAAGGCAGTGTTTGCGAAACTGTGGATCGGGGCCCACCAGTGGGTCCAAAGTTGATTTTTGGTGGGTAGTGAAAAGTTTTTGAAACTTTTTTCACACACACGCACACAGACACACACACACACACACACACACACACACACACACACAATGTATATATATATAGAGAGAGAGAGAGTTCATCATGCCACACCAGCATTCAGAGATATTGGCACATAAAGCTGGTACTTCGGGTAGCAGCTTAAATACTGGCAGCCCAACGTGGCTGACTAGGAGAGGAGGTGGGGTGGCAAGGCCAGGTAGTCTCCCCTCCTGCAAGCTGGTGCCTCTGTGACACGATCAGCTTTATGACATCATGGAACCAAGGTCACCAAGCTCAGTGGTGTCTGCCAAGTCTGCCAGAAGGTGGAGGCCACGTGGAGGAGAGGAAGCGGCTGGAGTGACATCTGAGAAGGGACGAGGGAGAGAAGGCAAGTTCATGCTTGAGCTTGCGGGGGAGGGGTAAGGAAGTGGCCTGAAGCAGGCGGCTATCCGTGGCCTGAAGCCGGTGGACGTCAACCAGTTGACCTGGTGGAAGCTGGTGGACGTGAACAGACAGAAGCTGGTGGCCAGCTGCTTTCGGACGCCTGATTTGTCGCGTCAGTCGCGAGAAAGCGGGTGGATGTTAGCAGATGAAAACTGGTGGAAGTCTGTCCACTGAAGCTAGCTGGCGGAAGCCACTGGATATCTGCGGATGGAAACTGGGGAGTGTGTGGCGCAAATGGAGAGTGAATGGTGGTTGGTCTTGCTGCTAGAGCATTGCCAGCTTTGTGTGATTGTGTGCGTGATTGTGTGTGTGCGTGGCGGTGAATGTGGTCGAGGCGAATGGTGCTTTGCTCTGGAAGTTGACTTCTAAAGCCAGCTTCCAGGCATTGCGTGTGAATGGGATGGATGAAAGGAATAACTGGTGGCTATCCGTGGGTGGAAGGTGGTGGAAGTTGGCAAGCGGAAGCCAGGAAGGCTGGGCGGCAGGATCCGGTGGATGTCCCTGGGTGATGCTTGTGGATGACCACGACCCCCCCACCTCACCCTGCTTTTCTGTGTCTTCCTTCCAGGGACATCAGATGTTTGCTGCAACAGAGAAGAGTTGAACCAAGTTGAATCATGGAACCAAGGTCACCAAGCTGATCTGCTTGAGCACAGGGATGCTCAGTGGTGTCTCTGCCAAGTCTGCCAGAAGGTGGAGGCCACGTGGAGAAGAGGAAGCGGCTGGAGTGACATCTGAGAAGGGGCGAGGGAGAGAAGGCAAGTTCATGCTTGAACTTGCGGGGGAGGGGTAAGGAAGTGGCCTGAAGCAGGCGGCTATCCGGGGCCTGAAGCCGGTGGACGTCAACCAGCTGACCTGGTGGAAGCTGGTGGACGTGAACAGACAGAAGCTGGTGGCCAGCTGCTTTCGGACGCCTGATTTGTCGCGTCAGTCGCGAGAAAGCGGGTGGATGTTAGCAGATGAAAACTGGTGGAAGTCTGTCCACTGAAGCTAGCTGGCGGAAGCCACTGGATATCTGCGGATGGAAACTGGGGAGTGTGTGGCGCGAATGGAGAGTGAATGGTGGTTGGTCTTGCTGCTAGAGCATTGCCAGCTTTGTGTGATTGTGTGCGTGATTGTGTGTGTGCGTGGCGGTGAATGTGGTCGAGGCGAATGGTGCTTTGCTCTGGAAGTTGACTTCTAAAGCCAACTTCCAGGCATTGCGTGTGAATGGGATGGATGAAAGGAATAACTGGTGGCTATCCGTGGGTGGAAGGTGGTGGAAGTTGGCAAGCGGAAGCCAGGAAGGCTGGGCGGCAGGATCCGGTGGATGTCCCTGGGTGATGCTTGTGGATGACCACGACCCCCCCACCTCACCCTGCTTTTCTGTGTCTTCCTTCCAGGGACGTCAGATGTTTGCTGCAACAGAGAAGAGTTGAACCAAGTTGAATCATGGAACCAAGGTCACCAAGCTGATCTGCTTGAGCACAGGGATGCTCAGTGGTGTCTCTGCCAAGTCTGCCAGAAGGTGGAGGCCACGTGGAGAAGAGGAAGCGGCTGGAGTGACATCTGAGAAGGGGCGAGGGAGAGAAGGCAAGTTCATGCTTGAACTTGCGGGGGAGGGGTAAGGAAGTGGCCTGAAGCAGGCGGCTATCCGGGGCCTGAAGCCGGTGGACGTCAACCAGCTGACCTGGTGGAAGCTGGTGGACGTGAACAGACAGAAGCTGGTGGCCAGCTGCTTTCGGACGCCTGATTTGTCGCGTCAGTCGCGAGAAAGCGGGTGGATGTTAGCAGATGAAAACTGGTGGAAGTCTGTCCACTGAAGCTAGCTGGCGGAAGCCACTGGATATCTGCGGATGGAAACTGGGGAGTGTGTGGCGCGAATGGAGAGTGAATGGTGGTTGGTTTTGCTGCTAGAGCATTGCCAGCTTTGTGTGATTGTGTGCGTGATTGTGTGTGTGCGTGGCGGTGAATGTGGTCGAGGCGAATGGTGCTTTGCTCTGGAAGTTGACTTCTAAAGCCAGCTTCCAGGCATTGCGTGTGAATGGGATGGATGAAAGGAATAACTGGTGGATATCCGTGGGTGGAAGGTGGTGGAAGTTGGCAAGCGGAAGCCAGGAAGGCTGGGCGGCAGAAGCCGGTGGATGTCCCTGGGTGATGCTTGTGGATGACCACGACCCCCCCACCTCACCCTGCTTTCCTGTGTCTTCCTTCCAGGGATGTCAGATGTTTGCTGCAACAGAGAAGACTTCCTGCTTGCTGTGCCCATCTCGTCTCAGTCATGGATGAAAAGGTCCTCTTCAGAACATAAAAAGACACCTGCTGGATCAGGCCAAGGGTCCATCTAGTCCAGCTTCCTGTATCTCACAGGGGCCCACCAAATGCTTCAGGAGTGGCATCACACAACCTGCGTCCTGGTGCCCTCCCCTACATCTGGCAAAGTGAGGTAGCCTACCTCTAAAACAAGGAGCTTGCGCATACCTACCATGATCTGTAACCCATGATGAACTTTTCCTCCAGAAATTTGTCCAATCCCCACTTAAAGGCATCTAGGCCCTTTGCCACCACCACATCCTGTGGCAAGGAGTTCCGCAGACTAATTCACACACACACACACACACATCTATCTATCTAGCTATCTATCTATCTATAAGTTGTTTACCATCCTCCTCAGGAGCATAGAACCCCAATTATTATTAATTGTGTATTTACTATAAATAAATAAATAAATAAAATATTATTTCTTTTAAGTTCTCTTTTATGTGTAGTAGGTTACAGTGTTAATACCATCAGATAATTTTTATGCCGAAGTGTCTATAATCTACCTACGGATTCAGCGGCCATAATAGCCGTAACTAATCACAAATTATGTCCACAAATTATGTTCATAATTATTCATATGAGTGTAACATATTATTAAGATTATTGGTGTGTTCTCATCACATGGGAGCAGAATTAGAGCCATGTCCATATTGTGAAGGACCCGGAATACAGTGGTGAAAGGGAATGGACTTGATCTGATCCACATAAATGGGACCCTGTTTTAAAAGCAGATCAATAATGTGGTTCATAATGTTTAATTTTATCAACCTGCAAACATTCCTCCTGACCAAGGAATTAAGTCAGACAGCAGTTAAAAGAGAAGATGTTTCAGACCTCATTGATAAATTAAAGATCAATAAGTCACCGGGCCCTGATGGCATCCACCCAAGAGTTATTAAGGAATTGAAGAATGAAGTTGCTGATCTCTTGACTAAAATATGCAACTTGTCCCTCAAAACGGCCACGGTGCCAGAAGATTGGAGGATAGCAAATGTCACACCTATCTTTAAAAAGGGAAAGAGGGGGGACCCGGGAAACTCTAGGCCGGTCAGCCTAACATCCATACTGGATAAGATGGTGGAATGCCTCATCAAAGATAGGATCTCAAAACACATAGACGAACAGGCCTTGCTGAGGGAGAATCAGCATGGCTTGTGTAAGGGTAAGTCTTGCCTCACGAACCTTATAGAATTCTTTGAAAAGGTCAACAGGCATGTGGATGCGGGAGAACCCATAGACATTATATATCTGGACTTTCAGAAGGCATTCAACAAGGTCCCTCACCAAAGGCTACTGAAAATCTCCACAGTCAGGGACAGGTCCTCTCATGGATTGAGAATAGGTTAAAGGCCAGGAAACAGAGAGTGGGTGTCAATGGGCAATTTTCACAATGGAGAGAGGTGAAAAGCGGTGTGCCCCAAGGATCTGTCCTGGGACCAGTGCTCTTCAACCTCTTCATAAATGATCTGGAGAGAGGGTTGAGCAGTGAGGTGGCTAAGTTTGCAGACGACACCAAACTTTTCCGAGTGGTAAAGATCAGAAGTGATTGTGAGGAGCTCCAGAAGGATCTCTCCAGACTGGCAGAATGGGCAGCAAAATGGCAGATGTGCTTCAATGTCAGTAAGTGTAAAGTCATGCACATTGGGGCAAACGATCAAAACTTTACATATAGGCTGATGGGTTCTGAGCTGTCTGTGAGAGATCAGGAGAGAGGACCGCCCACACCCCCATTTGCTATGGTATTGGAGCCAGTGCCCAACAGACAGCCCGCCTGACCAGGAAGATGCCTGAATCTTAGGTACGAATGGCAGAGTTAGTGCCCTATGTGCCATCATGGGTCACCATGGGAACTCAGTCCAGAGGTTTGTTCCAGGGCAAACCCACAACAGCGCTGTCAGCAATCTTGCTTCCTTGTACTTTCTTCAGTGCTCTTTGTCTAAAACACAGCATCCATCTATCCAATTAAAGACTGTGTATAAGTGAAGCTCATTATGTGTTTGGAGGGGGCTGTCATTTCAGTGGCAAAAATATTGCCAATCCCAGGAATCCCAGAGAGTCCTGTTGCGCAGTGGATAATTATAACCTCTCCTTCATATATGAATGAAACAAGTGTTTGGTTTTCTTCTTTACGATAAGCTTCCGTACAGAGCTGGAAAGGTCGGCACACAGCATCGTCCTCCCTGGACCCTGTGCTTTACTGTGGGATTAGCCCCTCCTGCAAATCGGGTTTGTACAGTAGGGGGGCAAAGGCTTTACTTCATCAGGAAGCACTGGGGTGCCCTGGGCTGAAATACACCTTCTTGTGCTAGTGTTGTTTCTTTCAAATTAGAATAATTAAAATCACAAAGGGAATCAAATGCTGGGCAACTGTCTCCATATTCATGAGCGTCAATGCAGATATTTCCAGTCACCTTTTGTGTGGTGCTGTTTCAGCATTTGCAGTGTTGTATTCATGACCTCAGTAATCCATAAAGCAACGCTATCAGGCAGGTCAATATGTTTATCCCCATATTATACAGTCTGGGCCCTCAGTATCCATGGGGGATGCATTCCCAGATCCCCTATGGACATCAAATTCCTTAGATAATTAAATCCATAGGTGTGGGGGTGGGGTGGAGGGTGTCTCCAAAGCATCAGAAAGGCCTTCTGAGGTGAGGGGAGGCCACATGTGACCTCCCCATACCTTATACACCTCCTGAATGCAACCAGAAGGTGTGTGGGGATGTCTTTGAGACCCTCCAGACTCGGCACACACATGGAGTCAAATCTGTGGGTGCTGAATGCATGGATAAGGAGCGTCCACCATAGATAGGGGATGAGGCTGAGAAAACAAGTGAAGCTTGAATCAGGCCATCCAGTGAGTTCAAGGATGTTTTGCCAGATTCCCAGTTAGAGAGTTCTGCCCACTTTTAGCTAATTAACTCCCCTTCTTTCCCCAACAATGACCCCAGTTCTGCACTGCTGGACCCCACCATTGGGGTAGCTCACCTGTTCAACCTACAGAGTTCCTCCTTCCTCCTCTCTCCTGCCAGCAGCTTCTCCAGCCACTACAGCAACACTTTGGTCCTCAGCAGGTCTTGGGCATGGAAGCCACACACCAAACTCAGTATCTCTAGCAGTCTTTAGTAGACCTCAGCCATTAGTTCCTCAGTCCATTAATCCAGTCTCCAGCTTTTCTCCTCCTACTACCCACCAAATTTTCCCCATCATCAGGTGCTGCTTTTATCCCTGATGGCCCTATGCAGCTGTGCAGCACACTCACTGCACTCTAAGGCCCTGGTGTTAACCCCATGCTTACCTACCAGAGCAAGGGGCCAATGTGGACACCACACCCTCTCTCCTCAAGGGATCTTGTGCATCTCCATTACAAAGGATGAGATCAGATTTAGCCTGTAGAGGTCCTGGCTCACCCTCTTAGTGTGAAATTGACATCAATTGTCACATTAGATGTCAATTTCATGGCACTTGTATGCTCAAACCTGGCAGCTGCCCCTTTCAGATGTGGGAGAGAGGGGTTTACGCTTGGGGCTGTGATGCCATGTTCCTGCCAAAAATCACCTGCTTTTTTTGGCACCCAAGCAACTGTTTGAAGCAATAAGCCACTGGGGTGTCTCTCTGTGTGTAAATTTTTGGAGGAAAAACATCATGGGGAGGGGGAGAAGAATGGACTTCTCCCTACCCACATTCCACAGCAAGTATCAGAATTCCTAGCCCCCCCCTTTTTTTTTTGCAAAAGAGGTGCTTCCAAGTTTAAGCATTCCTCTTAAAAACACAACTAAATCCATATATAGCTTGATCCTTAGACTATTTCTCTGAGACTGCAATCCTATACACACTTACCTGGAAGCATGCCCCACTGAACACAATGGGCCTCACTTCTTTTTTCAGTTTGCAGTGGCCTGGTGGCTATCGCTGGTCCACAGTAATCGCTCGCCCCAGACAGCGGCTTTCACAGTATTGCATTTCAAGCTGCAATTGGATCGGGAGTACTTATGAAGCAGACCACAGTATTGTTGATTTTGTATTAGCTTAAGCAGGATTTCAGGGAAATCTAATCACAAGAGCCTTGTGGTGTCTGGTTCTCGAAAAGCTGATTAAAAGGGGAAGCGTTGCAGGGTGAGAACAAGAACTCCTCTTCACTGAACACACTGAATATGAAGCCAGAACATGAATCCTTGGCAAGATGCCAGGTGGTGTGTTCCACAAGGCTTTGAGAGGAGATCTAGAACAGCACTTTTCAACCAGCAACTGTGGCACTTCACAGAATGGCAGGTTGTTCTTGATCTTATAGATCAGGAGTGTCAAACGCGTTTCATGTAGCAGACCAAACAGCATTCATGGCACATGTTAAGTGTCCCAAGTGATGTCATTAAGCAGGAAGTGACATCGGTAGACAGGTGATGATCAGGGAGGGCCGCAACTCAGATGTTTCAGACTCAAGTCGTGAAAACATGCGTTTTTCTCCACTCATATGGACTTGAGACATGCGTGTCAAAAACATGGGAACAGATTCAGGGGCTTTACCCTAAAGGCTCAAACAGACTTGAGTCAAGACTCACTTTTGTGAGTGCTTGTGACTCTGTGTTCTTTCTTTCTTTCTTTCTTTCTTTCTTTCTTTCTTTCTTTCTTTCTTTCTTTCTTTCTTTCTTTCTTTCTGCTGCTTCTGCAGCTTGACTTTCTCGAAAAGACTCACACTTGAGACAAAATAACTTTTAAAAAACGGCTCTGGGATAGTTGGTCTGGCTGCCATTATGACTGGTGGGCAACTCAAGTCAAGGGGGCGGAGTCTAGAGACTTGACTCAGAACTTGGGGGTGCGGCTCAGGCACATCCCTGGTGATGACCAGAAATAAACCCTTTTTTCTCCCTTACTACAAATGACAGAAGAGAAAATGCACAAATCT
The DNA here is from genome assembly GCF_035046505.1 of Tiliqua scincoides. Taxonomy (NCBI): domain Eukaryota; kingdom Metazoa; phylum Chordata; class Lepidosauria; order Squamata; family Scincidae; genus Tiliqua; species Tiliqua scincoides. Next base: position 7,439,094 of record NC_089827.1, on the reverse strand, counting down.
TGAACATATTTTCAAGATCTGGGAGAGCCCAATTATCACACAGGTTGCCTTTTAGTGGCACCACTTCTGCCAAAGTGCCACTGTGCAGCTCAGCAGTTGAGATATGCTTCGCAAGGTAAAACCTCTTCAGAAGCAGTGCTGCTGAAAGGGTGACCTATGGGATAAGTGGGTTCTCCCAGTCCATATGCAACTTTTCTCTCTCACCCCCTTGGTCTGCCTCTTCCCCCTTACCATTCCTCGCCTCCTTCCATCTCTCCCTCCAAACCCCTTGGCACAGACACTAATTCAACTTCAAATTTTCCTAAATGTGTTCTTTCTAAGACCAAATCCCAGAGCTCATCAAATGTCACTCATGCCCTTGAAAGGTGCACTAAACAAAGTTCCTATGCTGTAACAGGAATGCGGTTTCTTTTGGCCGGCTATCAGGCCGACAATGTCACTATTCATTATTTTTAATTCCCCTTTTCCGTTGAAGGCTGAACATTGTCTCTTTTCAAAGTAGATGTGAAAGAGATTACTGGGCCCTTGGAAATCAGAAACCACTTGGACATCTCCAGGTTGATCACGTTCTCCCAAGTAAGGACAATCAAACCAGTTCTTGCTCTCTAAGACTATTGAAGCAACCAATGGTGGTAGGATGTCTCTCAAGAGCATGGGTTCCTAGATAAATAGCCCAGGCTATGACACCAATCAGAACAGAGCAGCCTGTATAAATTTCACAGTCTTCTTAATGACCTTATGCAACATGTTCCTACTTCATCCTTCTTTATGCACATGCTTCTTTCACGCATCGTGCTCTCTTAAAATTACATAATTACTGACCGTGAAATGTCTTCTTGCTTTCAGAATCAATAGCACTGTAAAACCAATACAAAGACAGTCAGACTAAAAGAGAAAACAAGTTCAGCAAGAGAATAATTGTTCTGCCACCTCCCCTAATGGCCAGAAATACTGTCCTGCAGGGATGGGGACTTGTGACTCATAAGCTTGACTGGAGTCGTCAAAACATGCATTTTTTGAGTCTTGTGGGGACTTGAGTCATGCATGTCAAAAACTCAGGCACTGACTTGGAACTCGGGGGTTTTACCTTAACCCATTTTTGTCCAGCCAACAGCTGTACACATTTGGTCCCTGTTGTGTATATGCAACATTGGGAAGAAATGGCTTGAATAAGAAAAGACTCAAATAGACTCGAGTCATGGAGACTTGACATTTTGGGTCTGCAACTCAGCGACTTGGCTTTGTGCATGTGCATGCTTGCTTACTATTTTTTTTTGCAGCTTCCACATTGTCCCTAAGATCTCATGGGTGACCCAGAATCCTGCATTTAGTCCAGCGCAAGCAGCAGACTTGGTGGAGGAGTGTAGGTTTGTTCCAGGAGGCGGGGGCTGGGGCTGGAGGGGAGAAGGAAAGCTGCACAATGCTGGGAGGTAGTAACCAGATAAAGGTGGAGCAGCCCAGGGGAGGTGGAAGCAGTCTCTTTTTTCCCATCTTGGAAGTAACGGATTATCGATTGGCCAAGTGTCTGGCCTGATTTTTTTCTTTGGCAAGGGAGGGGAGAAGGTGTCCAATGGAAGAGGGAGGGGATAGGAAAATTGTGCCTGGAGAATTCAGGGAAGGGGCTAAGGAGGCAGGCAAAGCAGGGGGGAGGTGTTTCCTAACAATAGAAGAGAAACGCCTTCCAAATTCATGGCTTATTTGAAGTGAAGGACTTCAATACATTGCTCTTGGCAGATGGAGCATTCTCATTTTATTGGCTTTCTTCACGAATATGCAGGTTTGAGCATTGGATCAACACCAGTAAGACATGCTTCCAGTAGTGTAGCAAGCTGAGGATGCAGGGATGTCCACCCCAAATGACATGCTCTGGGGGGTGATGGGTGTGCCACCCATGCCCCTGCTGAGTGGAGGCCCGTGCCGCATTTGGCAGCCCATGGGCCCTCTCGCCTCCTACGTTTCAAACAGCTGCAAAATGGTGGACTCTCTCTTTGGTGGTGGTGGTGGTGGTGTAATGATGTGATGGCGTAATTGATCAGCCTCCAAAGGAGAAGCTCGGATGGTGGGCCAGGGTGGGAGAGGGAAGCATTCCTGTGCTTTTGCAAAGTGTATCTTTTCCTCCTGTGGTCGCTCAGTGCAGCTTAAACTCTCTGCGTGATGCACAATCAAAGCATGGCATACATAAGAACATATGAACAGCCCCACTGGATCAGGCCATAGGCCCATCTAGTCCAGCTTCCTGTATCTCACAGCGGCCCATCAAATGCCCCAGGGAGCACACCAGATAACAAGAAACCTCATCCTGGTGCCCTCCCGTGCATCTGGCATTCTGACATAACCCATTTCTAAAATCAGGAGTTTGCGCATACACATCATGGCTTGTACCCCGTAATGGATTTATCCTCCAGAAACCTATCCAATCCCCTTTTAAAGGCATCCAGGCCAGATGCCGTCACCACATCCTGCGGCAAGGAGTTCCACAGACCAACCACACGCTGAGTAAAGAAATATTTTCGTTTGTCTGTTCTAACCCCCCAACATTCAATTTTAGTGGAAGTCCCCTGGTTCTGGTGTTATGTGAGAGTGTAAAGAGCATCTCTGTCCATTCCCTGCATAAATTTGTATGTCTCAATCATGTCCCCCCTCAGGCGCTTCTTTTCTAGGCTGAAGAGGTCCAAACGCCGTAGCCTTTCCTCATAAGGAAGGTGCCCCAGCCCCGTAATCATCTTAGTCGCTCTCTTTTGCACCTTTTCCATTTCCACTATGTCTTTTTTGAGATGCGGCGACCAGAACCGGACACAATACTCCAGGTGTGGCCATACCATAGATTTGTACAACGGCATTATAATATTAGCAGTTTTGTTCTCAATACATTTTATAATGATCCCAAGCATAGAATTGGCCTTCTTCACTGCCGCTGCACATTGGGTCGACACTTTCATCGACTTGTCCACCACCACCCCGAGATCTCTCTCCTGATCTCTCACAGACAGCTCAGAACCCATCAGCCTATATGTAAAGTTTTGATCTTTTGCCCCAATGTGCATCACCTTACACTTACTTTGAAGCGCATCTGCCATTTTGCTGCCCATTCTGCCAGTCTGGAGAGATCCTTCTGGAGCTCCTCACAATCACTTCTGGTCTTCACCACTCGGAAATGTTTGGTGTCGTCTGCAAACTTAGCCACCTCACCGCTCAACCCTGTCTCCAGGTCATTTATGAAGAGGTTGAAAAGCACTGGTCCCAGAACAGATCCTTGGGGCACACCGCTTTTCACCTCTCTCCATTGTGAAAATTGCCCATTGACACCCACTCTCTGCTTCCTGGCCTCCAACCAGTTCTCAATCCACGAGAGGACCTGTCCTCTAATTCCCTGACTGTGGAGTTTTTTCAGTAGCCTTTGGCGAGGGACCGTGTCAAACGCCTTCTGAAAGTCCAGATATATAATGTCCACGGGTTCTCCCGCATCCACATGCCTGTTGACCTTTTCAAAGAATTCTATAAGGTTCGTGAGGCAAGACTTACCCTTACAGAAGCCATGCTGACTCTCCCTCAGCAAGGCCTGTTCGTCTGTGTGTTTTGAGATCCTATCTTTGATGAGGCATTCCACCATCTTATCCAGTATGGATGTTAGGCTGACCCGCCTATAGTTTCCCGGGTCCCCCCTCTTTCCCTTTTTAAAGATAGGCGTGACATTTGCTATCCTCCAATCTTCTGGCACCATGGCCGTTTTGAGGGACAAGTTGCATATCTTAGTCAAGAGATCAGCAACTTCATTCTTCAATTCCTTAATAACCCTTGGGTGGATGCCATCAGGGCCCGGTGACTTATTGATCTTTAATTTATCAATGAGGTCTGAAACATCTTCTCTTTTAACTGCTATCTGACTTAATTCCTTGGTCAGAGGAATGTTTGCAGGTTGATAAAATTAAGCATTGTGGACCACATTATTGATCTGCTTTTAAAACAAGGTCCCATTTATGTGGATCAGATCAAGTCCATTCCCTTTCACCACTGTATTCCGGATCCTTCACAATATGGACATGGCCCTAATTCTGCTCCCGTGTGACGAGAACACACCGTTAATCTTAATAATGTTACACTCATATGAATAATTATGAAAGCCTATGGGACATAATTTGTGATTAGTTACGGCTATTATGGCCGCTGAATCCGAAGGAAGATTACAGACACATCGGCATAAAAATTATCTGATGGTATTAACACTGTAACCTAATACACATAAAAGAGAACTTGAAAGAAATACTATTATATTTATTTATTTATAGTAAATACACAATTAATAATAATTAGGGTTCTATGCTCCTGAATATGGTAAACACGCACACACACACACACATATAAACACCCTTGCCACAGGGTGTGGTGGTGGCATTGGGCCTAGATGTCTTTAAGTGGGGATTGGAAAAATTCCTGGAGGAAAAGTTCATCATGGGTTACAAATCATGGTAGGTATGCGCAGGCTCCTTGTTTTAGAGGTAGGCTACTTCAGCTTGCCAGATGCGGGGGAGGGCACCAGGACGCAGGTTGTGTGATGCCACTCCTGAAGCATTTGGTGGGCCACTGTGAGATACAGGAAGCTGGACTAGACGGGCCCTTGGCCTGATCCAGCGGGTGTCTTCTTGTGTTCTTCAGAGGACCTTTTCATCCATGACTGAGACGAGATGAGCACAGCAAGCAGGAAGTCTTCTCTGTTGCAGCAAACATCTGACATCCTGGAAGGAAGACACAGGAAAGCAGGGTGAGGTGGGGGGGTCGTGGTCATCCACAAGCATCACCCAGGGACATCCACCGGCTTCTGCCGCCCAGCCTTCCTGGCTTCCGCTTGCCAACTTCCACCACCTTCCACCCACGGATATCCACCAGTTATTCCTTTCATCCATCCCATTCACACGCAATGCCTGGAAGTTGGCTTTAGAAGTCAGCTTCCAAGGCAAAGCACCATTCGCCTCGACCACATTCACCGCCACACACGCACACAATCACACACACAATCACGCACACAATCACACAAAGCTGGCAATGCTCTAGCAGCAAGACCAACCACCATTCACTCTCCATTCGCGCCACACACTCCCCAGTTTCCATCCGCAGATATCCAGTGGCTTCCGCCAGCTAGTTTCAGTGGACAGACTTCCACCAGTTTTCATCTGCTAACATCCACCCGCTTTCTCGCGACTGACGCGACAAATCAGGCGTCCGAAAGCAGCTGGCCACCAGCTTCTGTCTGTTCACGTCCACCAGCTTCCACCAGGTCAGCTGGTTGACGTCCACCGGCTTCAGGCCCCAGATAGCCGCCTGCTTCAGGCCACTTCCTTACCCCTCCCCCGCAAGCTCAAGCATGAACTTGCCTTCTCTCCCTCGTCCCTTCTCAGATGTCATTCCAGCCGCTTCCTCTCCTCCACGTGGCCTTCACCTTCTGGCAGACTTGACAGAGACACCACTGAGCATCCCTGTGCTCAAGCAGATCACCTTGGTGACCTTGCTTTCATGATGTCATAAAGCTGATCGTGTCATAGAGGCACCAGCTTGCAGGAGGGGAGACTACCTGGCCTTGCCACCCCACCTCCTCACCTATTATATTCAAAAACTTTTCACTACCCACCAAAAATCAACTTTGGACCCACTGGTGGGTCCCAATCCACAGTTTCGCAAACACTGCCTTATGCTGTGCAGAGCTCCAGCAGCCCCAAAAGGTCTGCTTTAATCTGTGCCCGCTATTCGGTCGGCGCAGAACTGAAGAGCTGTGTTGGGCTCTGCCACCGTCCCTGCCCTTTCCTGGGCCTGACCCACCCACCCTCCTCCCAATTTCACCCCTCCCTGCCTTCCAACTGCCCAGAAGATGCCCCCCTGCCACTCAATGGGGAGCTTAGCACACACCACTCTCGCTGGTCCTGCCGCCAGTGGGAAGCCCAGTGGTGCAAGCCTCCCTACGGGTGCCACTCATCTGACGGCTGGCACAACATGCCGTATAGCACATTTGTGGCAGCCATTGCCTGGGCTCCACGTGAACGACATTGCCCAGGCTCAGGATCAACTTGTTCCTGGACACAATGGGTTTACTTCTGAGTAAAATAAATAATATCCTTTTCAAACAGCTCTACTTTTGCCCTTGGAAAGTCCTGGGTTCTAGAAGCAACCTTGGAAAGAAAATCATCTTCTCATTAGATCTTTAATTGGAGACACCTGCTCCAAGAAGGATGACAATATAATGCCGTGGTTTGTCATGCCTAACCAGAATGGAAAATAAGAACATCAGAACAGCCCCACAGGATCAGGTCATAGGCCCATCTAGTCCAGCTTCCTGTATCTCACAGCGGCCCACCAAATGCCCCAGGGTGCACACCAGATAACAAGAGACCTGCAAGGCTTCCTGGGAATTGTAGTTAAGAACATAAGAACAGCCCCACTGGAGCAGGCCATAGGCCCATCTAGTCCAGCTTCCTGTATCTCACAGTGGCCCACCAAATGCCCCAGAGAGCACACCAGATAACAAGATGACCTGCAAGCCCTCCTGGGAATTGTAGTTTAAGAACATAAAAAAAGCCCCACTGGAGCAGGCCATAGGCCCATCTAGTCCAACTTCCTGTATCTCACAGCGGCCCACCAAATGCCCCAAAGAGCACACCAGATAACAAGACGACCTGCAAGGCCTGCTGGGAATTGTAGTTTAAGAACATAAGAAAAGCCCCACTGGATCAGGCCATAGGCCCATCCAGTCCAGCTTCCTGTATCTCACAGCGGCCCACCAAATGCCCCAGGGAGCACACCAGATAACAAGAGACCTGCAAGGCTTCCTGGGAATTGTAGTTAAGAACATAAGAAAAGCCCCACTGGAGCAGGCCATAGGCCCATCTAGTCCAGCTTCCTGTATCTCATAGCGGCCCACCAAATGCCCCAGAGAACACACCAGATAAAAAGACGACCTGCAAGGCCTCCTGGGAATTGTAGTTTAAGAACATAAGAAAAGCCCCACTGGAGCAGGCCATAGGCCCATCTAGTCCAGCTTCCTGTATCTCACAGCGGCCCACCAAATGCCCCAGAGAGCACACCAGATAACAAGACGACCTGCAAGGCCTCCTGGGAATTGTAGTTTAAGAACATAAGAAAAGCCCCACTGGAGCAGGCCATAGGCCCATCTAGTCCAGCTTCCTGTATCTCACAGCGGCCCACCAAATACCCCAGGGAGCACACCAGATAACAACAGACCTCATCCTGGTGCCCTCCCTTGCATCTGCAATTCTGACAAAGCCCATTTCTAAAATCAGGAGGTTGCACATACACATCATGGCTTGTAACCCGTAATGGATTTTTCCTCCAGAAACGTGTCCAATCCCCTTTTAAAGGCGTCCAGGCCAGATGCCATCACCACATCCTGTGGCAAGGAGTTCCACAGACCGACCACACGCTGAGTAATGAAATATTTTCTTTTGTCTGTTCTAACTCTCCCAACACTCAATTTTAGTGGATGTCCCCTGGTTCAGGTGTTATGTGAGAGTGTAAACAGCATCTCTGTCCATTCCCAGCATAATTTTGTATGTTTCAATCATGTCCCCCCTCAGGCGCCTCTTTTCTAGGCTGAAGAGGCCCAAAGCCGTAGCCTTTCCCCATAAGGAAGGTGCCCCAGCCCAGTAATCATCTTAGTCGCTCTCTTTTGCACCTTTTCCATTTCCACTATGTCTTTTTTGAGATGCGGCGACCAGAACTGGACACAATACTCCAGGTGTGGCCTTACCATCGATTTATACAACAGCATTATAATATTAGCAGTTTTGTTCTCAATACCTTTTCTAATGATCCCAAGCTTAGAAATGGCCTTCTTTACTGCTGCCGCGCATTGGGTCGACACTTTCATCGACCTGTCCACCACCACCCCGAGATCTCTCTCCTGATCTCTCACAGACAGCTCAGAACCCATCAGCCTATATGTAAAGTTTTGATCTTTTGCCCCAATGTGCATGACTTTACACTTACTGACATTGAAGCGCATCTGCCATTTTGCTGCCCATTCTGCCAGTCTGGAGAGATCCTTCTGGAGCTCCTCACAATCACTTCTGGTCTTCACCACTCGGAAATGTTTGGTGTCGTCTGCAAACTTAGCCACTTCACCGCTCAACCCTGTCTCCAGGTCATTTATGAAGAGGTTGAAAAGCACCGGTCCCAGAACAGATCCTTGGGGCACACCGCTTTTCACCTCTCTCCATTGTGAAAATTGCCCATTGACACCCACTCTCTGCTTCCTGGCCTCCAACCAGTTCTCAATCCACGAGAGGACCTGTCCTCTAATTCCCTGACTGTGGAGTTTTTTCAGTAGCCTTTGGCGAGGGACCGTGTCAAACGCCTTCTGAAAGTCCAGATATATAATGTCCACGGGTTCTCCCGCATCCAAATGCCTGTTGACCTTTTCAAAGAATTCTATAAGGTTCGTGAGGCAAGACTTACCCTTACAGAAGCCATGCTGACTCTCCCTCAGCAAGGCCTGTTCGTCTGTGTGTTTTGAGATCCTATCTTTGATGAGGCATTCCACCATCTTATCCAGTATGGATGTTAGGCTGACCGGCCTATAGTTTCCCGGGTCCCCCCTCTTTCCCTTTTTAAAGATAGGCGTGACATTTGCTATCCTCCAATCTTCTGGCACCATGGCCGTTTTGAGGGACAAGTTGCATATCTTAGTCAAGAGATCAGCAACTTCATTCTTCAATTCCTTAATAACCCTTGGGTGGATGCCATCAGGGCCCGGTGACTTATTGATCTTTAATTTATCAATGAGGTCTGAAACATCTTCTCTTTTAACTGCTATCTGACTTAATTCCTTGGTCAGAGGAATGTTTGCAGGTTGATAAAATTAAGCATTGTGGACCACATTATTGATCTGCTTTTAAAACAAGGTCCCATTTATGTGGATCAGATCAAGTCCATTCCCTTTCACCACTGTATTCCGGATCCTTCACAATATGGACATGGCCCTAATTCTGCTCCCGTGTGACGAGAACACACCGTTAATCTTAATAATGTTACACTCATATGAATAATTATGAAAGCCTATGGGACATAATTTGTGATTAGTTACGGCTATTATGGCCGCTGAATTCGAAGGAAGATTACAGACACATCAGCATAAAAATTATCTGATGGTATTAACACTGTAACCTAATACACATAAAAGAGAACTTGAAAGAAATACTATTATATTTATTTATTTATAGTAAATACACAATTAATAATAATTAGGGTTCTATGCTCCTGAATATGGTAAACACACACACACACACACACACATATAAACACCCTTGCCACAGGGTGTGGTGGTGGCATTGGGCCTAGATGTTTTTAAGTGGGGATTGGAAAAATTCCTGGAGGAAAAGTTCATCATGGGTTACAAATCATGGTAGGTATGCGCAGGCTCCTTGTTTTAGAGGTAGGCTACTTCAGCTTGCCAGATGCGGGGGAGGGCACCAGGACGCAGGTTGTGTGATGCCACTCCTGAAGCATTTGGTGGGCCACTGTGAGATACAGGAAGCTGGACTAGACGGGCCCTTGGCCTGATCCAGCGGGTGTCTTCTTGTGTTCTTCAGAGGACCTTTTCATCCATGACTGAGACGAGATGAGCACAGCAAGCAGGAAGTCTTCTCTGTTGCAGCAAACATCTGACATCCTGGAAGGAAGACACAGGAAAGCAGGGTGAGGTGGGGGGGTCGTGGTCATCCACAAGCATCACCCAGGGACATCCACCGGCTTCTGCCGCCCAGCCTTCCTGGCTTCCGCTTGCCAACTTCCACCACCTTCCACCCACGGATATCCACCAGTTATTCCTTTCATCCATCCCATTCACACGCAATGCCTGGAAGTTGGCTTTAGAAGTCAGCTTCCAAGGCAAAGCACCATTCGCCTCGACCACATTCACCGCCACACACGCACACAATCACACACACAATCACGCACACAATCACACAAAGCTGGCAATGCTCTAGCAGCAAGACCAACCACCATTCACTCTCCATTCGCGCCACACACTCCCCAGTTTCCATCCGCAGATATCCAGTGGCTTCCGCCAGCTAGCTTCAGTGGACAGACTTCCACCAGTTTTCATCTGCTAACATCCACCCGCTTTCTCGCGACAGACGCGACAAATCAGGCATCCGAAAGCAGCTGGCCACCAGCTTCTGTCTGTTCACGTCCACCAGCTTCCACCAGGTCAGCTGGTTGACGTCCACCGGCTTCAGGCCCCAGATAGCCGCCTGCTTCAGGCCACTTCCTTACCCCTCCCCCGCAAGCTCAAGCATGAACTTGCCTTCTCTCCCTCGTCCCTTCTCAGATGTCATTCCAGCCGCTTCCTCTCCTCCACGTGGCCTTCACCTTCTGGCAGACTTGGCAGAGACACCACTGAGCATCCCTGTGCTCAAGCAGATCACCTTGGTGACCTTGCTTTCATGATGTCATAAAGCTGATCGTGTCATAGAGGCACCAGCTTGCAGGAGGGGAGACTACCTGGCCTTGCCACCCCACCTCCTCACCTATTATATTCAAAAACTTTTCACTACCCACCAAAAATCAACTTTGGACCCACTGGTGGGTCCCAATCCACAGTTTCGCAAACACTGCCTTATGCTGTGCAGAGCTCCAGCAGCCCCAAAAGGTCTGCTTTAATCTGTGCCCGCTATTCGGTCGGCGCAGAACTGAAGAGCTGTGTTGGGCTCTGCCACCGTCCCTGCCCTTTCCTGGGCCTGACCCACCCACCCTCCTCCCAATTTCACCCCTCCCTGCCTTCCTCCTGCCCAGAAGATGCCCCCCTGCCACTCAATGGGGAGCTTAGCACACACCACTCTCGCTGGTCCTGCCGCCAGTGGGAAGCCCAGTGGTGCAAGCCTCCCTACCGGTGCCACTCATCTGACGGCTGGCACAACATGCCGTATAGCACATTTGTGGCAGCCATTGCCTGGGCTCCACGTGAACGACATTGCCCAGGCTCAGGATCAACTTGTTCCTGGACACAATGGGTTTACTTCTGAGTAAAATAAATAATATCCTTTTCAAACAGCTCTACTTTTGCCCTTGGAAAGTCCTGGGTTCTAGAAGCAACCTTGGAAAGAAAATCATCTTCTCATTAGATCTTTAATTGGAGACACCTGCTCCAAGAAGGATGACAATATAATGCCGTGGTTTGTCATGCCTAACCAGAATGGAAAATAAGAACATCAGAACAGCCCCACAGGATCAGGTCATAGGCCCATCTAGTCCAGCTTCCTGTATCTCACAGCGGCCCACCAAATGCCCCAGGGAGCACACCAGATAACAAGAGACCTGCAAGGCCTCCTGGGAATTGTAGTTAAGAACATAAGAACAGCCCCACTGGAGCAGGCCATAGGCCCATCTAGTCCAGCTTCCTGTATCTCACAGTGGCCCACCAAATGCCCCAGAGAGCACACCAGATAACAAGATGACCTGCAAGCCCTCCTGGGAATTGTAGTTTAAGAACATAAAAAAAGCCCCACTGGAGCAGGCCATAGGCCCATCTAGTCCAACTTCCTGTATCTCACAGCGGCCCACCAAATGCCCCAAAGAGCACACCAGATAACAAGACGACCTGCAAGGCCTGCTGGGAATTGTAGTTTAAGAACATAAGAAAAGCCCCACTGGATCAGGCCATAGGCCCATCCAGTCCAGCTTCCTGTATCTCACAGCGGCCCACCAAATGCCCCAGGGAGCACACCAGATAACAAGAGACCTGCAAGGCTTCCTGGGAATTGTAGTTAAGAACATAAGAAAAGCCCCACTGGAGCAGGCCATAGGCCCATCTAGTCCAGCTTCCTGTATCTCATAGCGGCCCACCAAATGCCCCAGAGAACACACCAGATAAAAAGACGACCTGCAAGGCCTCCTGGGAATTGTAGTTTAAGAACATAAGAAAAGCCCCACTGGAGCAGGCCATAGGCCCATCTAGTCCAGCTTCCTGTATCTCACAGCGGCCCACCAAATGCCCCAGAGAGCACACCAGATAACAAGACGACCTGCAAGGCCTCCTGGGAATTGTAGTTTAAGAACATAAGAAAAGCCCCACTGGAGCAGGCCATAGGCCCATCTAGTCCAGCTTCCTGTATCTCACAGCGGCCCACCAAATACCCCAGGGAGCACACCAGATAACAACAGACCTCATCCTGGTGCCCTCCCTTGCATCTGCAATTCTGACAAAGCCCATTTCTAAAATCAGGAGGTTGCACATACACATCATGGCTTGTAACCCGTAATGGATTTTTCCTCCAGAAACGTGTCCAATCCCCTTTTAAAGGCGTCCAGGCCAGATGCCATCACCACATCCTGTGGCAAGGAGTTCCACAGACCGACCACACGCTGAGTAATGAAATATTTTCTTTTGTCTGTTCTAACTCTCCCAACACTCAATTTTAGTGGATGTCCCCTGGTTCAGGTGTTATGTGAGAGTGTAAACAGCATCTCTGTCCATTCCCAGCATAATTTTGTATGTTTCAATCATGTCCCCCCTCAGGCGCCTCTTTTCTAGGCTGAAGAGGCCCAAAGCCGTAGCCTTTCCCCATAAGGAAGGTGCCCCAGCCCAGTAATCATCTTAGTCGCTCTCTTTTGCACCTTTTCCATTTCCACTATGTCTTTTTTGAGATGCGGCGACCAGAACTGGACACAATACTCCAGGTGTGGCCTTACCATCGATTTGTACAACAGCATTATAATATTAGCAGTTTTGTTCTCAATACCTTTTCTAATGATCCCAAGCTTAGAAATGGCCTTCTTTACTGCTGCCGCGCATTGGGTCGACACTTTCATCGACCTGTCCACCACCACCCCGAGATCTCTCTCCTGATCTCTCACAGACAGCTCAGAACCCATCAGCCTATATGTAAAGTTTTGATCTTTTGCCCCAATGTGCATGACTTTACACTTACTGACATTGAAGCGCATCTGCCATTTTGCTGCCCATTCTGCCAGTCTGGAGAGATCCTTCTGGAGCTCCTCACAATCACTTCTGGTCTTCACCACTCGGAAATGTTTGGTGTCGTCTGCAAACTTAGCCACTTCACCGCTCAACCCTGTCTCCAGGTCATTTATGAAGAGGTTGAAAAGCACCGGTCCCAGAACAGATCCTTGGGGCACACCGCTTTTCACCTCTCTCCATTGTGAAAATTGCCCATTGACACCCACTCTCTGCTTCCTGGCCTCCAACCAGTTCTCAATCCACGAGAGGACCTGTCCTCTAATTCCCTGACTGTGGAGTTTTTTCAGTAGCCTTCGGCGAGGGACCGTGTCAAACGCCTTCTGAAAGTCCAGATATATAATGTCCACGGGTTCTCCCGCATCCAAATGCCTGTTGACCTTTTCAAAGAATTCTATAAGGTTCGTGAGGCAAGACTTACCCTTACAGAAGCCATGCTGACTCTCCCTCAGCAAGGCCTGTTCGTCTGTGTGTTTTGAGATCCTATCTTTGATGAGGCATTCCACCATCTTATCCAGTATGGATGTTAGGCTGACCGGCCTATAGTTTCCCGGGTCCCCCCCTTTCCCTTTTTAAAGATAGGCGTGACATTTGCTATCCTCCAATCTTCTGGCACCATGGCCGTTTTGAGGGACAAGTTGCATATCTTAGTCAAGAGATCAGCAACTTCATTCTTCAATTCCTTAATAACCCTTGGGTGGATGCCATCAGGGCCCGGTGACTTATTGATCTTTAATTTATCAATGAGGTCTGAAACATCTTCTCTTTTAACTGCTATCTGACTTAATTCCTTGGTCAGAGGAATGTTTGCAGGTTGATAAAATTAAGCATTGTGGACCACATTATTGATCTGCTTTTAAAACAAGGTCCCATTTATGTGGATCAGATCAAGTCCATTCCCTTTCACCACTGTATTCCGGATCCTTCACAATATGGACATGGCCCTAATTCTGCTCCCGTGTGACGAGAACACACCGTTAATCTTAATAATGTTACACTCATATGAATAATTATGAAAGCCTATGGGACATAATTTGTGATTAGTTACGGCTATTATGGCCGCTGAATCCGAAGGAAGATTACAGACACATCAGCATAAAAATTATCTGATGGTATTAACACTGTAACCTAATACACATAAAAGAGAACTTGAAAGAAATACTATTATATTTATTTATTTATAGTAAATACACAATTAATAATAATTAGGGTTCTATGCTCCTGAATATGGTAAACACACACACACACACACACACATATAAACACCCTTGCCACAGGGTGTGGTGGTGGCATTGGGCCTAGATGTTTTTAAGTGGGGATTGGAAAAATTCCTGGAGGAAAAGTTCATCATGGGTTACAAATCATGGTAGGTATGCGCAGGCTCCTTGTTTTAGAGGTAGGCTACTTCAGCTTGCCAGATGCGGGGGAGGGCACCAGGACGCAGGTTGTGTGATGCCACTCCTGAAGCATTTGGTGGGCCACTGTGAGATACAGGAAGCTGGACTAGACGGGCCCTTGGCCTGATCCAGCGGGTGTCTTCTTGTGTTCTTCAGAGGACCTTTTCATCCATGACTGAGACGAGATGAGCACAGCAAGCAGGAAGTCTTCTCTGTTGCAGCAAACATCTGACATCCTGGAAGGAAGACACAGGAAAGCAGGGTGAGGTGGGGGGGTCGTGGTCATCCACAAGCATCACCCAGGGACATCCACCGGCTTCTGCCGCCCAGCCTTCCTGGCTTCCGCTTGCCAACTTCCACCACCTTCCACCCACGGATATCCACCAGTTATTCCTTTCATCCATCCCATTCACACGCAATGCCTGGAAGTTGGCTTTAGAAGTCAGCTTCCAAGGCAAAGCACCATTCGCCTCGACCACATTCACCGCCACACACGCACACAATCACACACACAATCACGCACACAATCACACAAAGCTGGCAATGCTCTAGCAGCAAGACCAACCACCATTCACTCTCCATTCGCGCCACACACTCCCCAGTTTCCATCCGCAGATATCCAGTGGCTTCCGCCAGCTAGCTTCAGTGGACAGACTTCCACCAGTTTTCATCTGCTAACATCCACCCGCTTTCTCGCGACAGACGCGACAAATCAGGCATCCGAAAGCAGCTGGCCACCAGCTTCTGTCTGTTCACGTCCACCAGCTTCCACCAGGTCAGCTGGTTGACGTCCACCGGCTTCAGGCCCCAGATAGCCGCCTGCTTCAGGCCACTTCCTTACCCCTCCCCCGCAAGCTCAAGCATGAACTTGCCTTCTCTCCCTCGTCCCTTCTCAGATGTCATTCCAGCCGCTTCCTCTCCTCCACGTGGCCTTCACCTTCTGGCAGACTTGGCAGAGACACCACTGAGCATCCCTGTGCTCAAGCAGATCACCTTGGTGACCTTGCTTTCATGATGTCATAAAGCTGATCGTGTCATAGAGGCACCAGCTTGCAGGAGGGGAGACTACCTGGCCTTGCCACCCCACCTCCTCACCTATTATATTCAAAAACTTTTCACTACCCACCAAAAATCAACTTTGGACCCACTGGTGGGTCCCAATCCACAGTTTCGCAAACACTGCCTTATGCTGTGCAGAGCTCCAGCAGCCCCAAAAGGTCTGCTTTAATCTGTGCCCGCTATTCGGTCGGCGCAGAACTGAAGAGCTGTGTTGGGCTCTGCCACCGTCCCTGCCCTTTCCTGGGCCTGACCCACCCACCCTCCTCCCAATTTCACCCCTCCCTGCCTTCCTCCTGCCCAGAAGATGCCCCCCTGCCACTCAATGGGGAGCTTAGCACACACCACTCTCGCTGGTCCTGCCGCCAGTGGGAAGCCCAGTGGTGCAAGCCTCCCTACCGGTGCCACTCATCTGACGGCTGGCACAACATGCCGTATAGCACATTTGTGGCAGCCATTGCCTGGGCTCCACGTGAACGACATTGCCCAGGCTCAGGATCAACTTGTTCCTGGACACAATGGGTTTACTTCTGAGTAAAATAAATAATATCCTTTTCAAACAGCTCTACTTTTGCCCTTGGAAAGTCCTGGGTTCTAGAAGCAACCTTGGAAAGAAAATCATCTTCTCATTAGATCTTTAATTGGAGACACCTGCTCCAAGAAGGACGACAATATAATGCCGTGGTTTGTCATGCCTAACCAGAATGGAAAATAAGAACATCAGAACAGCCCCACAGGATCAGGTCATAGGCCCATCTAGTCCAGCTTCCTGTATCTCACAGCAGCCCACCAAATGCCCCAGGGAGCACACCAGATAACAAGAGACCTGCAAGGCTTCCTGGTAATTGTAGTTAAGAACATAAGAACAGCCCCACTGGATCAGGCCATAGGCCCATCTAGTCCAGCTTCCTGTATCTCACAGCGGCCCACCAAATGCCCCAGGGAGCACACCAGATAACAAGAGACCTGCAAGGCTTCCTGGGAATTGTAGTTAAGAGCATAAGAACAGCCTCACTGGATCAGGCCATAGGCCCATCTAGTCCAGCTTCCTGTATCTCACAGCGGCCCACCAAATGCCCCAGGGAGCACACCAGATAACAAGAGACCTGCAAGGCTTCCTGGGAATTGTAGTTAAGAACATCAGAACAGCCCCACTGGATCAGGCCATAGGCCCATCTAGTCCAGCTTCCTGTATCTCACAGCGGCCCACCAAATGCCCCAGGGAGCACACCAGATAACAAGAGACCTGCAAGGCTTCCTGGGAATTGTAGTTAAGAGCATAAGAACAGCCTCACTGGATCAGGCCATAGGCCCATCTAGTCCAGCTTCCTGTATCTCACAGCGGCCCACCAAATGCCCCAGGGAGCACACCAGATAACAAGAGACCTGCAAGGCTTCCTGGGAATTGTAGTTAAGAACATAAGAACAGCCCCACTGGATCAGGCCACAGGCCCATCTAGTCCAGCTTCCTGTATCTCACAGCGGCCCACCAAATGCCCCAGGGAGCACACCAGATAACAAGAGACCTGCAAGGCTTCCTGGGAATTGTAGTTAAGAACATAAGAACAGCCCCGCTGGATCAGGCCATAGGCCCATCCAGTCCAGCTTCCTGTATCTCACAGTGGCCCACCAAATGACCCAAGGAGCACACCAGATAACAAGAGACCTGCAAGGCTTCCTGGGAATTGTAGTTAAGAACATAAGAACAGCCCCGCTGGATCAGGCCACAGGCCCATCTAGTCCAGCTTCCTGTATCTCACAGCGGCCCACCAAATGCCCCAGGGAGCACACCAGACAACAAGAGACCTGCAAGGCTTCCTGGGAATTGTAGTTAAGAACATAAGAACAGCCCAGCTGGACCAGGCCATAGGCCCATCTAATCCAGCTTCCTGTATGTATTGGAATTGCGGAAGAACTGGCGAGGAGGTAAATGTGGTGTCAGCAGTGGCCCCTTTAAGGGTAAGACCTGGGCATCCAGCAGAGTGTGCTGCACAGCTGGAGCCACTGGAAGGTAATAAGGCCCTCAGGGATATAAGGAGCACCTGAGGCAGAAAGGGTTGGTGGGTTGTAGGAGGAGTGAATGTGGTGAGGTGACTTGGTTTATGGAATTGGGAAAGACTGGATTGTGATTGGATTTTGGCTTTGGACTTTGATTTGGATACCCTGACGGATTGGACTGACCTACCTGGAACCTGACCATTGGACTGGAACTTGGCTTATTGGCAACTCTGATTGGACTGGCTTGCAAGGCCCAGTGGCTTGGGATTTGGCAAAACAATTGGTACCAGGAGTGGGGTACAAGCCCAAGGCAAGTAGTATCTCCTTGTGTAACAAGAGAGCAAGCAAATGGATCTCTGGCAGTTCTGGGAGGCCCTGGACCTTGCTGTATGGAAAGCAAATGCTCCTGCCCTATTATGGAATGTCTGGGCTACTTTGAGCATTCTTTGGACCATTTTCCAGCTGGTGCAGTATATGGGTGGACTCATTAAATATGGCATCCTTTCCCTGAAAAGGCTCAGGGGGTCAGGTGGGGAGGATGTGGAAAAGAGAATTCTGAGGGAGGAAGTTGCCAAGTTAAAAGGGCTAATTTGCATTGAAAGAGAGAAGAATCTCACATATGTGAAGGCCTTTGCAAATGCCCAGAAAGATATAAAGGCTGCAGAGAGCCTGTATAAGGCACAGGCAGGACGCCTGGTTGAACTGAAGTGCCGGTCTGGACTAGAGATAAAGGGGTGGGGCTGCAGGAGCAGCAAAGAGGGCCTCTTTGACTCTTTTCAGGCTGGCAGATTGGGAAGCACTGTGTTTGTTGCCAATTTGAAGTACAAAGTTGGCTGGAAGAAACTGAAGGATGTGTTCAGCATGGCTGGTGTGGTTGTCCGTGCGGACATTTTTAAAGACAAAGATGGCAGAAGTCAAGGGATCGGCACTGTCACTTTTGAGCAAGTAATTGAAGCTGTTCAGGCCATCTCCATGTTCAATGGACAGTTACTGTTTGGTAGACGAATGCATGTGAAGATGGATGAACGAGCCTTATCAAACAGAGACTGCTTCCCTGCAGAGCAACCCCAGCAGCTTCCTCATGGACTTGGGGGCATTGGTATGGGGCTGGGACCAGGAGGGAGACCTATTAATGCAAACCACTTGACCAAGGGCCTAGGGATAGGCAACTTGGGACCCAGAACAACGGGTATGGAAGGCTTGGATTTTAGGATGAACAAAATGGGAGGACTGGAAGGCCCTTTCCATGGCATGGAGAGTTTGGGCCATTATCCTCCTAGAATGGGGCTTGGCAGGATGAATAAAATGGGCTTTGCTGCTGGAAGGGGGTTTGAAAGAGACTCCCCAAGAAATGGAATGGGAATGCTTCATAGTTTTGGGGATGCCCTAGAGAGAGAAACAGATGGAGGTGGAGGAGCCAGCATGCCTGCAATTAATAGGATGGCCTCTGGACTTAACTGCAGGACCACTGGAATTGATAAGCTCCCCTCTGGGATGGGGCATGACCTGGACAGATTGGGATCAGAGATGGATAGAATGGGACTTGACTATATGGGAGCTTCAGCAACCAGCATGGAAAAGATGAGGCAGACCAAGGGGTGGATGGCCCAAGAAAGAAATCAATGGACAATTGATAAAGGGGACCACTGTGACACCAAGGGGTGGAATGTATTGGAATTGCGGAAGAACTGGCGAGGAGGTAAATGTGGTGTCAGCAGTGGCCCCTTTAAGGGTAAGACCTGGGCATCCAGCAGAGTGTGCTGCACAGCTGGAGCCACTGGAAGGTAATAAGGCCCTCAGGGATATAAGGAGCACCTGAGGCAGAAAGGGTTGGTGGGTTGTAGGAGGAGTGAATGTGGTGAGGTGACTTGGTTTATGGAATTGGGAAAGACTGGATTGTGATTGGATTTTGGCTTTGGACTTTGATTTGGATACCCTGACGGATTGGACTGACCTACCTGGAACCTGACCATTGGACTGGAACTTGGCTTATTGGCAACTCTGATTGGACTGGCTTGCAAGGCCCAGTGGCTTGGGATTTGGCAAAACACTGTATCTCACAGCGGCCCACCAAATGCCCCAGGGAGCACACCAGACAACAAGAGACCTGCAAGGCTTCCTGGGAATTGTAGTTAAGAACATAAGAACAGCCTCACTGGATCAGGCCACAGGCCCATCTAGTCCAGCTTCCTGTATCTCACAGCGGCCCACCAAATGCCCCAGGGAGCACACCAGATAACAAGAGACCTGCAAGGCCTCCTGGGAATTGTAGTTTAAGAACATAAGAAAAGCCCCACTGGACCAGGCCATAGGCCCATCTAATCCAGCTTCCTGTATCTCACAGCAGCCCACCAAATGCCCCAGGGAGCACACCAGATAACAAGAGACCTGCAAGGCTTCCTGGGAATTGTAGTTAAGAACATAAGAACAGCCCCACTGGATCAGGCCATAGGCCCATCTAGTCCAGCTTCCTGTATCTCACAGCGGCCCACCAAATGCCCCAGGGAGCACACCAGACAACAAGAAGACCTGCAAGGCCTCCTGGGAATTGTAGTTAAGAACATAAGAACAGCCCCACTGGATCAGGCCATAGGCCCATCTAGTCCAGCTTCCTGTATCTCACAGCGGCCCACCAAATGCCCCAGGGAACACACCTGATAACAAGAGACCTGCATCCTGATGCCCTCCCTTGCATTGGCATTCTGACATAGCCCATTTCTAAAATCAGGAGGTTGCGCATACACATCATGGCTTGTAACCCGTACAGGATTTTTCCTCCAGAAACTTGTCCAATTCCCTTTTAAAGGCATCCAGGCCAGATGCTGTTACCACATCCTGCGGCAAGGAGTTCCACAGACCAACCACACGCTGAGTAAAGAAATATTTTCGTTTGTCTGTTCTAACCCCCCAACATTCAATTTTAGTGGAAGTCCCCTGGTTCTGGTGTTATGTGAGAGTGTAAAGAGCATCTCTGTCCATTCCCTGCATATATTTGTATTTCTCAATCATGTCCCCCCTCAGGCGCCTCTATTCTAGGCTGAAGAGGCCCAAACGCTGTAGCCTTTCCTCATAAGGAAGGTTCCCCAGCCCCGTAATCATCTTAGTCGCTCTCTTTTGCACCTTTTCCATTTCCGCTATGTCTTTTTTGAGATGCGGCGACCAGAACTGGACACAATACTCCAGGTGTGGCCTTACCATCGATTTGTACAACGGCATTATAATACTAGCCGTTTTGTTCTCAATACCCTTCCTAATGATCCCAAGCATAGAATTGGCCTTCTTCACTGCCGCTGCACAATGGGTCGACACTTTCATCGACCTGTCCACCTCCACCCCAAGATCTCTCTCCTGATCTGTCACAGACAGCTCAGAACCCATCAGCCTATATCTAAAGTTTTGATTTTTTGCCCCAATGTGCATGACTTTACACTTACTGACATTGAAGCGCATCTGCCATTTTGCTGCCCATTCTGCCAGTCTGGAGAGATCCTTCTGGAGCTCCTCACAATCACTTCTGGTCTTTACCACTCGGAAAAGTTTGGTGTCGTCTGCAAACTTAGCCACTTCACTGCTCAACCCTGTCTCCAGGTCATTTATGAAGAGGTTGAAGAGCACTGGTCCCAGGACAGATCCTTGGGGCACACCGCTTTTCACCTCTCTCCATTGTGAAAATTGCCCATTGACACCCACTCTCTGCTTCCTGGCCTCCAACCAGTTCTCAATCCACGAGAGGACCTGTCCTCTAATTCCCTGACTGTGGAGTTTTTTCAGTAGCCTTTGGCGAGGGACCGTGTCAAACGCCTTCTGAAAGTCCAGATATATAATGTCCACGGGTTCTCCCGCATCCACATGCCTGTTGACCTTTTCAAAGAATTCTATAAGGTTCGTGAGGCAAGACCTACCCTTACAGAAGCCATGCTGACTCTCCCTCAGCAAGGCCTGTTCGTCTGTGTGTTTTGTGATCCTATCTTTGATGAGGCATTCCACCATCTTATCCAGTATGGATGTTAGGCTGACCGGCCTATAGTTTCCCGGGTCCCCCCTCTTTCCCTTTTTAAAGATAGGCGTGACATTTGCTATCCTCCAATCTTCTGGCACCGTGGCCGTTTTGAGGGACAAGTTGCATACCTTAGTCAAGAGATCTGCAACTTCATTCTTCAATTCCTTAATAACCCTTGGGTGGATGCCATCAGGGCCTGGTGACTTATTGATCTTTAATTTAGCAATGAGGTCTGAAACATCTTCTCTTTTAACTGCTATCTGACTTAATTCCTTGGTCAGAGGAATGTTTGCAGGTTGATAAAATTAAGCATTGTGGACCACATTATTGATCTGCTTTTAAAACAAGGTCCCATTTATGTGGATCAGATCAAGTCCATTCCCTTTCACCACTGTATTCCGGATCCTTCACAATATGGACATGGCCCTAATTCTGCTCCCGTGTGACGAGAACACACCATTAATCTTAATAATATGTTACACTCATATGAATAATTATGAAAGCCTATGGGACATAACTTGTGATTAGTTACGGCTATTATGGCCGCCGAATCCGAAGGAAGATTACAGACACTTCGGCATAAAAATTATCTGATGGTATTAACACTGTAACCTAATACACATAAAAGAGAACTTGAAAGAAATACTATTATATTTATTTATTTTTTTATTTATAGTAAATACACAATTAATAATAATTAGGGTTCTATGCTCCTGAGGATGGTAAACACCTTATATATATATATATATATATATATATATATATATATATATATATATATATATATATATATATATATATATAGTGTGTGTGTGTGTGTGTGTGAATTACGGAACTCCTTGCCACAGGAACTCCTTGCCACAGGATGTGGTGGTGGCATTGGGCCTAGATGCCTTTAAGTGGGGATTGGAAAAATTCCTGGAGGAAAAGTTCACCATGGGTTACAAATCATGGTAGGTATACGCAGGCTCCTTGTTTTAGAGGTAGGCTACTTCGGCTTGCCAGATGCGGGGGAGGGCACCAGGACGCAGGTTGTGTGATGCCACTCCTGAAGCATTTGGTGGGCCCCTGTGAGATACAGGAAGCTGGACTAGACGGGCCCTTGGCCTGATCCAGCGGGTGTCTTCTTATGTTCTTCAGAGGACCTTTTCATCCCTGACTGAGACGAGATGGGCACAGCAAGCAGGAAGTCTTCTCTGTTGCAGCAAACATCTGACGTCCCTGGAAGGAAGACACAGAAGAGCAGGGTGAGGTGGGGGGTCGTGGTCATCCACAAGCATCACCCAGGGACATCCACCGGCTTCTGCCGCCCAGCCTTCCTGGCTTCCGCTTGCCAACTTCCACCACCTTCCACCCACGGATATCCACCAGTTATTCCTTTCATCCATCCCATTCACACGCAATGCCTGGAAGTTGGCTTTAGAAGTCAACTTCCAGAGCAAAGCACCATTCGCCTCGACCACATTCACCGCCACACACGCACACAATCACACACACAATCACACAAAGCTGGCAATGCTCTAGCAGCAAGACCAACCACCATTCACTCTCCATTCGCGCCACACACTCCCCAGTTTCCATCCGCAGATATCCAGTGGCTTCCGCCAGCTAGCTTCAGTGGACAGACTTCCACCAGTTTTCATCTGCTAACATCCACCCGCTTTCTCGCGACAGACGCGACAAATCAGGTGTCCGAAAGCAGCTGGCCACCAGCTTCTGTCTGTTCACGTCCACCAGCTTCCACCAGGTCAGCTGGTTGACGTCCACCGGCTTCAGGCCCCGGATAGCCGCCTGCTTCAGGCCACTTCCTTACCCCTCCCCCGCAAGTTCAAGCATGAACTTGCCTTCTCTCCCTCGTCCCTTCTCAGATGTCACTCCAGCCGCTTCCTCTCCTCCACGTGGCCTCCACCTTCTGGCAGACTTGGCAGACACCACTGAGCTTGGTGACCTTGGTTCCATGATGTCATAAAGCTGATCGTGTCACAGAGGCACCGGCTTGCAGGAGGGGGGACTACCTGGCCTTGCCACCCCACCTCCTCCCCTAGCCAGCCACGTTGGGCTGCCAGTATTTAAGCTGCTACCCGAAGTACCAGCTTTATGTGCCAAGGCAGGGTAGGAGAAGAAATTGGGAAAGGTAGGGTGATGGGATGTGATAGACGGTTTGGCACAATGAGAGGATGCGGGGACAAAGGAGCGAATAAGCAGCCCATCCTGGGGCATTCCGTGTATAAATGCTTTTATGCGAATGCCCGAAGTCTACGAGCAAAGGTGGGAGAACTGGAATGTCTGGTGACAAGGGAAAATATTGACATAGTGGGCATAACGGAAACCTGGTGGAATGCGGAAAATCAGTGGGATACCGCAATCCCGGGCTATAAACTCTACAGGAGGGACAGGCAGGGGCGTGTTGGAGGTGGGGTGGCCCTTTATGTTAAGGAAGGGATAGAATCCAGCAAAGTAGAGATTGAAGGTGGGTCCGACTCCACTGTAGAATCTCTGTGGGTTAAATTACCAGGCTTGTGCAGCAATGTAATACTGGGGGCGTGCTATCGTCCTCCAGACCAGAAATCTGATGGGGACCTTGAAATGAGGAAACAGATCAGGGAGGTGACAAGGAAGGACAGGGTTGTAATCATGGGGGACTTCAATTATCCTCATATTGACTGGGTCAATTTGTGTTCTGGTCACGATAAGGAAACCAGATTTCTTGACGTGCTAAATGACTGTGGCTTAGATCAGCTAGTCAAGGAGCCCACCAGAGGACAGGTGACTCTGGATTTAATTTTGTGCGGTACGCAGGACCTGGTTAGAGATGTAAACGTTACTGAGCCATTGGGGAACAGTGATCATGCTGCGATCCGTTTTGACGTGCACGTTGGGGGAAGAATACCAGGCAAATCTCTAACAAAAACCCTTGACTTCCGACGGGCAGACTTCCCTCAAATGAGGAGGCTGGTTAGAAGGAGGTTGAAAGGGAGGGTAAAAAGAGTCCAGTCTCTCCAGAGTGCATGGAGGCTGCTTAAAACAACAGTAATAGAGGCCCAGCAGAGGTGTATACCGCAAAGAAAGAAGGGTTCCACTAAATCCAGGAGAGTGCCCGCATGGCTAACCAGCCAAGTTAGAGAGGCTGTGAAGGGCAAGGAAGCTTCCTTCCGTAAATGGAAGTCTTGCCCTGATGAAGAGAATAAAAAGGAACATAAACTGTGGCAAAAGAAATGTAAGAAGGTGATAGGGGAGGCCAAGCGAGACTATGAGGAACGCATGGCCAGCAACATTAAGGGGAATAATAAAAGCTTCTTCAAATATGTTAGAGGCAGGAAACCCGCCAGAGAAGCGGTTGGCCCTCTGGATGGTGAGGGAGGGAAAGGGGAGATAAAAGGAGACTTAGAGATGGCAGAGAAATTAAATGAGTTCTTTGCATCTGTCTTCACGGCAGAAGACCTCGGGCAGATACCGCTGCCCGAACGGCCCCTCCTAACCGAGGAGTTAAGTCAGATAGAGGTTAAAAGAGAAGATGTTTCAGACCTCATTGATAAATTAAAGATCAATAAGTCACCGGGCCCTGATGGCATCCACCCAAGGGTTATTAAGGAATTGAAGAATGAAGTTGCAGATCTCTTGACTAAGGTATGCAACTTGTCCCTCAAAACGGCCACGGTACCAGAAGATTGGAGGATAGCAAATGTCACGCCTATTTTTAAAAAGGGAAAGAGGGGGGACCCGGGAAACTATAGGCCAGTCAGCCTAACATCCATACCGGGTAAGATGGTGGAATGCCTCATCAAAGATAGGATCTCAAAACACATAGATGAACAGGCCTTGCTGAGGGAGAGTCAGCATGGCTTCTGTAAGGGTAAGTCTTGCCTCACGAACCTTATAGAATTCTTTGAAAAGGTCAACAGGCATGTGGATGCGGGAGAACCCGTGGACATTATATATCTGGACTTTCAGAAGGCATTTGACACGGTCCCTCACCAAAGGCTACTGAAAAAACTCCACAGTCAGGGAATTAGAGGACAGGTCCTCTCGTGGATTGAGAACTGGTTGGAGGCCAGGAAGCAGAGAGTGGGTGTCAATGGGCAATTTTCACAATGGAGAGAGGTGAAAAGCGGTGTGCCCCAAGGATCTGTCCTGGGACCGGTGCTTTTCAACCTCTTCATAAATGACCTGGAGACAGGGTTGAGCAGTGAAGTGGCTAAGTTTGCAGACGACACCAAACTTTTCCGAGTGGTGAAGACCAGAAGTGATTGTGAGGAGCTCCAGAAGGATCTCTCCAGACTGGCAGAATGGGCAGCAAAATGGCAGATGCGCTTCAATGTCAGTAAGTGTAAAGTCATGCACATTGGGGCAAAAAATCAAAACTTTAGATATAGGCTGATGGGTTCTGAGCTGTCTGTGACAGATCAGGAGAGAGATCTTGGGGTGGTGGTGGACAGGTCGATGAAAGTGTCGACCCAATGTGCGGCGGCAGTGAAGAAGGCCAATTCTATGCTTGGGATCATTAGGAAGGGTATTGAGAACAAAACGGCTAATATTATAATGCCGTTGTACAAATCGATGGTAAGGCCACACCTGGAGTATTGTGTCCAGTTCTGGTCGCCGCATCTCAAAAAAGACATAGTGGAAATGGAAAAGGTGCAAAAGAGAGCGACTAAGCTGATTACGGGGCTGGGGCACCTTCCTTATGAGGAAAGGCTACGGCGTTTGGGCCTCTTCAGCCTAGAAAAGAGACGCTTGAGGGGGGACATGATTGAGACATACAAAATTATGCAGGGGATGGACAGAGTAGATAGGGAGATGCTCTTTACACTCTCACATAATACCAGAACCAGGGGACATCCACTAAAATTGAGTGTTGGGCGGGTTAGGACAGACAAAAGAAAATATTTCTTTACTCAGCGTGTGGTCAGTCTGTGGAACTCCTTGCCACAGGATGTGGTGCTGGCGTCTAGCCTAGACGCCTTTAAAAGGGGATTGGACGAGTTTCTGGAGGAAAAATCCATTATGGGGTACAAGCCATGATGTGTATGCGCAACCTCCTGATTTTAGGAATGGGTTAAGTCAGAATGCCAGATGTAGGGGAGAGCACCAGGACGAGGTCTCTTGTTATCTGGTGTGCTCCCTGGGGCATTTGGTGGGCCGCTGTGAGATACAGGAAGCTGGACTAGATGGGCCTATGGCCTGATCCAGTGGGGCTGTTCTTATGTTCTTATGTTCTTATGTTCAATATCTCTGAATGCTGGTGTGGCATGATGAACTCTCTCTCTCTCTCTATATATATATACATTGTGTGTGTGTGTGTGTGTGTGTATATGTGTGTGTGTGTGTGTGTGTGTGTGAATGTTTCAAAAACTTTTCACTACCCACCAAAAATCAACTTTGGACCCACTGGTGGGCCCCGATCCACAGTTTCGCAAACACTGCCTTATGCTGTGCAGAGCTCCAGCAGCCCCAAAAGGTCTGCTTGAATCTGTGCCCGCTATTCGGTCGGCGCAGAACTGAAGAGCTGTGTTGGGCTCTGCCACCGTCCCTGCCCTTTCCTGGGCCTGACCCACCCACCCTCCTCCCAATTTCACCCCTCCCTGCCTTCCTCCTGCCCAGAAGATGCCCCCCTGCCACTCAATGGGGAGCTTAGCACACACCACTCTCGCTGGTCCTGCCGCCAGTGGGAAGCCCAGTGGTGCAAGCCTCCCTACCGGTGCCACTCATCTGACGGCTGGCACAACATGCCGTATAGCACATTTGTGGCAGCCATTGCCTGGGCTCCACGTGAACGACATTGCCCAGGCTCAGGATCAACTTGTTCCTGGACACAATGGGTTTACTTCTGAGTAAAATAAATAATATCCTTTTCAAACAGCTCTACTTTTGCCCTTGGAAAGTCCTGGGTTCTAGAAGCAACCTTGGAAAGAAAATCATCTTCTCATTAGATCTTTAATTGGAGACACCTGCTCCAAGAAGGACGACAATATAATGCCGTGGTTTGTCATGCCTAACCAGAATGGAAAATAAGAACATCAGAACAGCCACGGGATCAGGCCATAGGCCCATCTAGTCCAGCTTCCTGTATTTCACAGCGGCCCACCAAATGCCCCAGAGAGCACACCAGACAACAAGAGACCTCATCCTGGTGCCCTCCCTTGCATATGGCATTCTGACATAGCCCATTTCTACAATCAGTAAAACAAATAGGGTGTAATTCATGGCCCAAGTCCCCCGACCATGCTCAGTGTCTATACTTCCAGCTGCAGTCAGTGCTTTTCTCTCCCCTGGTATTATTTGCCTATTGATGGATGCATTTTTGACCACCAGGTGTCAGGCGTCACACTTCTAGAAGCAGCATCTTTTCAGAGAGCCGTTGGTTAATTTTTCTAGTTCTTGAAGAAAATATTTTTTTTGGTCGCTGTGCACAAAACATGCTTTGCCTAAAGTGTCATATCTGTACTATGAAGCTTCTAGCTACTATCTGTCCAGTGAGCAGTGACCCACGGAGAACTTCCAGACGCAACCTTCCGGAACCTCCAGAAGTGTCTTCTCTCACCCCTCACTCCTTCTCTTACTCCTGGTTTGTTGAAAAACCAGAAGTGCATCTCAGAGGTCTTCTAAGGTGTGGGGAAGGCACTCCTGGTCACGTCTGGAGGTTGTCTATAGGCCCATTCGCGGATCTCAGTATCTGTGGGTTGAGCATCCGCAGGAGAAATCCCCTGCGGATATCAAGTTCCAACCTGTAGCTGCACAATGTTTCATTGAGGGTTTTGTCTCATGCAATTTGGAGGGTGTCTTGCTGCCTTATGTGCTTCCTGATCCATCTGATGGGCCACTGTGAGATACAGGAGTCTGGACTAGATGGGCCCTTGGCCTGATCCAGCAGGGCTCTTCTTATGTTCTTACAAGTATCTGAAGGGGTATCACCCAGAAGAAGGGATAACTTGCTCTTTGTGATCCCAGGGTGTAGTACTAGAACAAATGGGCTGAAGGAGCTTTAGACTAGACATGGGAAAGACTTTCCTGACTGTAGGAGCTGCCCACCACTGGAACCACCTGCCTTGGGCAGCACTAGGCTGTCCTTCATGGGAAGTTTTCAAGCAGAGACTGGATGCGGTGCTGTAGCAGTTGCAGGGGGTTGGACTAGATGGCCGCTAACTGTAGCATTCTGTAAAGTGGAGGTTGTCAAGTCACAAATTAAAAAGCCAATCCCCCCCCCCCCCCGAAAAACAAAATTCTAGGAGGGATGAAGTATGGTTCTAGGTGGAACACTGCACCCACTGGCTCTCCTTGGCTACTGCTCTGTTCTAAATCCCTCAGGCAATTGAGAGAGAGAGAGAGAGAGAGAGAGAGAGAGAGAGAGAGAGAGAGAGACCCAATGTTTCAAGGCTGAATGGAGTATAAACTTGGGTCTCCCCAATCCCATTTCAAAGCAAAAACCACTACACAATGGCTCTCAACAGATACAGTGGGTCCTTGCTATCCACAGGGGATCTGTTCCAGATCTCCCTGCGGATACCTATAGCTGCTGATAGTGAAATCTGTGGGAGGTGGGGGGCTCTTGCTGGCAAACCAGAAGTGCTTTTCAGAAGCCTTTAGGAGGACTTCTGAGGCGTAGGGAGGCTACCTTCAACCTCCCTACACCTCCGAAGACCTCCCAGATGCAACTGGAAGGCACTTTTCATTGCGTCTGGGAGGTCTTTGAAGCCCTCTAGCCACTGGCCCAGCAACTGCATATATTCAAATCTGTGGGTGCCAAACCTGTACAGATGGATTATGTGAATCAGTGGTTTAATATGCACAAAAGAGAAGTATTTATTGACTTCTGGAAGAAAGAAAAAAACAAAACCACTGAGTTCCACCTGACAGCCATTGTATGCAATGCATGAGACAGAAGAATTCTAGACTGTACAGGCATGCCCCCGTATCTGCAGGGGTTCTATTCCGGAACCCCCTGTGGTTAAATGAAACTGCGGATACAGACAAATGCCTGCCTCCCACTCTGCAGAGCCGAGTGACGCTTTGCTCCCCTCACCTCGGGATGGTCCTCTTAGCCCAGCAGAAGGGGTGTGCAAGGGGTCGACCCATGGACCCGATCTGCAGATAACTGAATCTGCGAATAGGGGATCGGTGGATACTGGGACCCTCAAACCACATTTTTTGAACACTCTTTTCAGTAAAAAACTCTCAGTATGTAGTAAACCAGTGCTTCAGGGGAAGCCTTTGCTAAGCCTTTCTGCCTGATGTATGAGTTTACTACACACAGCTTGCTTTTTCCATGGGGCACTACTAAAATATTAACCCTCTTGCAACCGGAGGTGGCACAGGCCAGAGTTCTGTAGCATTCTGCATAGAGTGAATATTCTATAACAGAACCTTCGTGTCTGGACCCACAAGCAACTATGACATGTTTGTCCACAAATGTGAGTTAGGGTCCAATCCTATCCAATTTTCCCATGCCAGTGCAGCTGTGCTATTGGGGTGTGCACTATATCCAGTGGTGGGGAGGCAATCACAGATGCCTCCTCAAGGTATGGGAACATTTGCTCTCTTATCTTGGGGCTGCATTGCAGCTGCACCGGTACTGGAAAGTTGGATAGGATTGGGTCCTTAGAAATATAGGAGTGTATAAGTCCCTATTTCTGCATGATACATGACACATCCAGTCATTTTCGTTCGCTGCGATGAGATGTGCTTATCCGATGTGATTGTGTGTAAATATCAAGGCCAGACAAATATAGAAGCATCTGCGCTAAAAGCTTTAGCGCATCAGAAATTCCAAAGGAAGCTGCTTTTGCAATTGGCTGAGAAAAATAGAGTTGTTCTTGCTGGGAGAACTTGGGTTGGTCAGGGACTAAAAATAGACCAGTAGATGCTTTGGTGACAATTGAACTCTCTGTTCTGAAAGTTGTGTGTCGAAAAGGGGGACAGTTTTTTGAAAGGTGAAAAGAGCAGAAGAGTCACCAGAGAATTTGAATCTTCAAGTACTGAAGTCAGTCTGATGTGACAAGCTGATTTTTCTGGCAGCTACTGATTTAATAAATAGTGCATGCAACTGCATCCGATTGACACCAAGGGAACAAATTGGTCAAGATGGACAACTTATGTTGTTTTCTGGGGGATGTGAAGGTTGAGCCTATACATGTCTACCCAATGAACTCAGTCTGCCCCCGCTGAACTCAGTGGGATTTGCCCTCAAGAATGAGTACATAGGATCCTTGATGACTAACCCAAGTTGTTCCCAGCCTAGCACAGGGGTGCCAAACATCTGGCCTGTGGACCGGATGGGCCCCCTGGAAGCCATTTCTCTCACCCCCTATGATTGGGTTCTCCCAGGATAATTGAGCTTTCTCCTATCTTGAAATTAGGACCAAGACTTGCACATTTTCTCTTCTGTCATTTGCAGCTGATGTGCTTCTATGCAAGAACAAAGTTTATTTCTGGCCACCATCTGCTTAATGATGTCACTTCTGGCCCTCAGCAGCTGCCATGAATGCTGTTTGGCCCACTATATGAAAGGAGTTTGACACCCCTGATGGTCTGTCCGATGCTCAGAGTGTGACCGAAACAAGGTTCTGGTCGCATCTAGGTCTTCAGTGGGGAGATCCAGGGGTTTGGCATTCGCAGGGGTTTGGGTGCACTTACCCAAGCCTCCTGCAGCCTCCCCAGGCTGCGGGGAGTCCAGCGTGATTTGCAGCAGGGCTCCCCCGCAGCAGTGAAAGTAAATGCGGGTAAGTGCACCCAAGCCCCTGCAGCCCCCCCGAGCGGTGCGATCCTGGGGATCGCGCCACTGTCTCCTCCCTGCCTCCAGGCTGCCCCCACCCCTTAAGGGGGCAGAGGCCAGGGCTCACAGGCTGGTGACGCCCCAGTTTGAAAAGCCCTGTCCTAGGGGCTGGAGTTAGACTAAAACGTTTTGTGGCAAGTTCCACTTGTAAAAATACTACTTTTATCTTCTTTCCCTTTGCTAATATGAGCTATTCTAACAACAGAGGGGCCATTTCATTATAAAACAGGAGCCACGAAAGATATTGAGAATATTTATTCGTTTTCAGTGCTATTTTCAATAAATACTGGTGCCATATTTATGTCTGAGGTAAAATAAATTAAAAAAAAAACAACACTCATGAATGTAGACCCATAATTTGTGCAGCATATTTTTCTACCATGGGACAGAAATGTTGAGTCAGTTCAAGAGAAATCCTTCTTCTCCCACTGGAAATCCATCAGAAATTGTTATTGCATGTTACATTTTATCTGTGTGCCTTTTAAAAACAATGTTAAGAAACTTGCACACCCAAGTAGAGGAGGTAGGCCATGAAGATGCACTTTGAGCCACGCAAGGAAGCATGATGTGAAAATGACAGTACATCCTCTGCACATGTAACATCCCTGGAGCATAAGGCCTGGAATATGCAGCAACTGTTACCCTGCACATGCCCAATCTTGTCTGATCTTGGAAGCTAAGCAGGGTCAGGCCTGGTTAGTACTCAGATGGGAGACCGCCTGGGAATACTGGGTGCTGTAGGCTTATACGATAGTCTTTCGAGACTGAAGGTTGCCAACCAGCACTAACTTCAAAGCATGTCATTTCACTTTTAAACATGTGTCCCACTGACTTCAATGGGGTTATATCCCTATATCTATAGCTACCCATGTGCTCTGCTACATCAGGCCTTTCCATACTTCTGGTTTACCACAGTCAAAAGCTGAATGGAAATGAATACAAGTGGACTCCCTCATCTGTGGGGGGTTTCTGTTCTGCTCCTCCCCATGGATATGGGGGACACCTGTATGTATAGCACCCCCTGCTGGCCCATTACTGTAACTTTGTTTAATGTAGAAACGCCTGCAGTGTGCTTCTTGTTTAACAATCTCCATGAAGAGCCGAATGTGCGGGCAACTAGCTTGGATGCTACAGAAGACTGTTAATTGCCCTCTAGCATGCAGGTTGGTTGTCTGCATGTTCAGCTCTTCAATTAAGGAAGATGGTTGAGTAAGAAATATTGGCATTGCAAGTGCTTCTACATAAAACAAAGGTACAGTAATGGGGTCATGGAGGGCCCCCCCCAATCTGCCAGTAACTGAATATACAGCTACCGGATCCAGGGTTACAGGGGCCTGCTGAAATGTCTGCAAATGGACACAAGCGCCACCAAGATGACTGGGATGACTACAGCGTGGGATGCTCATATACACCAGCCTGTGTATAATGGGAAAAAACGGTGGGATACAAATATAATAATCTACCTCACATGCTTGTTGTGAGGACAAAAGGAGGGAAGGAACCATGTCCACCAAACCGAGCTGCTTGGAGGAAGGGCAGTATAAAAATATAATGGTATAAAAGGATGTACAAGCTGTGTGACTCAACACTGTAAGTGTTTGACCTGTGGTACGCTGAAGCGGAGACAAGCCTTTAACAAGACTCAAGTAACGATCCTCTTACAACTCCATGTCTTCTAAACAAATAGCTCACATTGAATATTTTTTAATAGCACTTGAAGATTCTTCTCATCAGTGAAGCTACTTCAACAATTTCTCACCTGGTTCCAAAGACACGACCCCACTGACAAAAATAAGCAGCCAGAGGACCACCCTCTTCCCACGTCACTAAAAGGTTACATCTGGTAACTAGTTCGTTCACAATAAAATAGACTTTAAAAAAATAAACTCTTGGTCTTCATCCTCTGTCATAGCACATATAAACGTATTAAAGGGCAGGGCACAGCTCTTGGTATCCTCATTCATTAAGTGCAGCAGGCAGACAGGTATTGATTCTCTGTGCATTGATGCTGGTGTGAGTCCTGCTGGCCCTGGAATGGGGGTCAACAAGCCCCAATACCCGTGAACCCAAATATAGCTTGCATTCGACTGTGTCACTAAAAACCTAATATTATTATTATTATTGTTTTTCTAACCTTTGCGACAAAAAACCCAACTATTTAACTCCTGACTTTTAAAATGGAAGAATAAATATCCTACATGTATGTGCTTCATAACTTTTACGTAGTGAACTGGAGTACCAAAGATTACACAGGCCGCCACACATTTTCCTGTCTTAAAAGTTAGACGTACTCTTGGGTATTTTTAGGGCGCTGAATCCAAAAATGGCATTGATTTTGCCCAATTGGCTCTAATTTTGGGGGTACGGCATAGCCACCTTACATGCCAATTCAAGCAGCTTCCTCATGAGGAATTCATGGCATCTGGTCTCTCACAAGGCAGCAGCTTGAATTGGCATATAAGGTGGCTATACTGTACCCCCTAAACGAGAGCCAGTTAGGGAAAAGCAATGCCATTTTTGGATTCAGCATCCCCAAAATATCCTACATCAGTGGTTCCTAAACTGTAGGTTAGGACCCACTGGTGAATTGCAACTTGATTTTTGGTCGGTGGACAAAAGGGTGATGGAAAGATCAAATAACTAATTGCCTCAAGCCCTGAAGCTATTCAAAATCAGATATTGTAGCTGCTAATTACCCTGCAAAGAGCTGATTTCCTGCAGTTTGCATGCATGCGTGAACATAGTGATAAAATTTGAGGGTCTTTTTCTGGTTATAATTATAGATAAATACAATATTTCTAGATCACCTTTTTTAAAGTCTGGTCAACCTAGGTGGGTCCTGGCAGAGTGTTGTTTTAAAAAGTGGGTCCTGCTGCTAAAAAGTTTGGGAACCACTGTCCTACATTTTCTCAAACATCCTTGGCAACTAAAAAAAAAAGGGTGTTTTTTGGGGGTAGACCGGTGTTATAAGTGCTTTGTTTAAAAAAACACTGAGTGACATGCATTTGAGCACTTTAAACACTTGGATTGCTGTAATAATCCACACACTGAATTCATGAAGCCACAGCTAATATCTTTGTGCTTTGTTTCTTGGTGTTCGAAGCAGATAAAAATTTGATTGGTATTATGAATCATTATTGTTATTATATTTTGCAAGCTATTGATAGCAGCGATGACACTACCCTGAAGAACCGATCTGGAGTATTAGTGACACCTATGGCTTGCATTACAGCACTACATGCTCATGCAGCGAGTGGTGTTGTGGGGGTAGCACGGTTCACATTACAGTGGTACTGGGAGATGGCTTCTATCAGCATCAACTCTAGATCATCAATACTCTACAGAGTTCACTATTGCTAGGGGTTCGTCAAACGTGGCCAACATGATTTGCTTTGCGGAAGGTATGGAGACAATGTCCCCTGCATCCGTGGGGGAGTGAATTCTATCCTCTAAAGAATCATCTATGAGTTCTGACACCTCTTCTTCATGGTCTTCATACAGTGTATTGATGTGCAGAAGAGGGTGTGCAGAGTTGCAGTTCAGGGTAGGCCCCGGCTCAGCCTTGCTGACCTGGGTGAGGGTCACATTCTTTGCAGCACCAGAAGTTGCTATATGGTTGTGATTACAGGTGAGAAAAGTCCCAGTGGCAGGCACAGTCCTGCATGTGTCATGGGAGTAAAGGGTATCTTTTCCAGAAAGGGAAGACTCTGAAATAGAAAAAAAAAAAATTAAATCATAACCTCATTAATTAGACTCACTTCTGCTGTCGCACGATCAGTTCTGTCACTTTTATTTTGTGGGTTCATCTCATAACATTTTCTATGGAGGGACAGTGACACATAAGGCTAGAACTTATGTCTGATGTTGTACCTTCCAACATCTATACCTCTGGACCAGGGGTGTCCAAACCCCAGCCCTGGGGCCACTTGCGGCCCTCGAGGCCTCGCAATGCGGCCCTCAGGGAGACCCCAGTCTCCAATGAGCCTCTGGCCCTCCGGAGATTTGTTGGAACTCACACTGGCCCGACGCAACTGCTCTCAACGTGAGGACAACTGCTTGACCTCTCAAGTGAGCTGTGGGATGAGGGCTCTCTCCACTGCTTGCTGTTTCATGTCTGTGATGCAGTAGCGGCAGCAAAGGAAAGGCCAGCCT